>NW_027072058.1:1393035-1763035 GCF_038088225.1 Cyrtonyx montezumae
GAAACAGAGCACCTGAGACGGATGAAAGCCGCATCACCGCAACGCTTCCAACAGCCGCCTCCTCTCACACAGCACCAACCTCTCCTCGCTGCCTCTCCACGGCGGCGTCTCTGTTTGTTTCTCTCTTTGATATGGAGCTGCAATAGGAAGCCATGCGTGGAGTTTATTAAGCCTGGGTAATTTTCTATCGGTTCTGCGTGCTATTGATTCCGTCTGTACTGTTATCTGGCTCTGCCTGAACCTGAAAAGTCATTTAAAAACAACAACAAAAAAGGATATAATTCTTCAAAAATGCAACTATTATGGGATGTAGAACGTTGCCATTTTGGGTGCATTAACAACATGTTGAAAATGAATGCGTCGGAGATACAAATCTTATTAAGGAGACTTTGATGATACCGAGACCAGAAGGGATGGAGCAGCGTGAGCTGAACCCAACGCAGAGCCGAATCTGAACTCCGTTCCACAAGTTTCTGTCTCAGGGGTGGAAGGAAAATTGGATTTGCTTTGGCTTTCATCCAGCCCTGCCTCATCCTGAGCCACTGTCCAACCTCTCCCACGTCCTTGGAGTTCCTCCCAGTTTGTGGCATAAGCAGGAGTGAGATCAGCCCGCACTCTGCCCACCAACGCTCAGTGCTGGCGTGGCTCCACCTCGGGCTCACAGTGTCACAACTGCAGATCCATGGTGCAGAAAAGCAAAGCTTGGAGCCTCCCCAGGCTGCAAAGATCCACACCCAAACCCGGGTGCACTGCCCCACGACGTGGGAGCGCCCAAGGCCGTGTCCCACCCCGAGCCCAGAGCAGCCCCAGTCCAGCACGGTGCTTTTCCATGGATGGATCTCAGCCTTGTGCTTTGGGTGACAGAGGTCTCTGGGCAAACCCAAACCCAGTGCTTCCAGATGGGGTCAGCCAGTTTCCCGTGGTTTCAGGTGGTCTCGCTGTTCTCGCAGTGGTCAGAGCAGAGCAACGTGGGGGCATTGGCCAAACCAGACTGCAGTGCAAGGAGACTTCGTCCTGGCAGGGCTGGAAAAAAAGTACAGCTGAAGGCTGCAAGATGAGTTGCGGGAATGAGAGTGCTTTGTGGGACATAATCCAGCTCCTGCTGAACAGAATCCATCATCCCCTCAGCACGCTGCTCTGCGCCAGCACAGGGCAAAGGCAGCCAGGAGCTTCAGAGCCCTCCGAGGCTGCGCCCTACCGGCACAGGGAGACCTGGGGGACAGTACCATGGTATCCCACCGTGGTTGGGTTGGAAGGGGCGTAAAGATCACCCAATTCCAACCCCCACTGTGGGATGGGTGCCCCCAGCTCAGGCTGCCCAGGGACCCTCCGTGGGCACCTCCAGGGATGGGGCACCCGCAGCTCTGAGCGGTGCCGGGGCCTCAGTGCCCTCTGGGTGAAGACTCTGAGCCCGTTCCCCTCTCTCTGAGTTTAACACTGTTCTCTCCGTGGAGGAGGAGATGGGCAGAGGGGAGGAAGCGCCCACCCCCATTGCAGCGTGGAGGAGCAGCCCCACGGCTGTGACATTTGCGATGCATTAAGTTTAAATATTTTCAATAAGGAAAAACAATCCATTCAGACTTGCTTTATGATTCATAGTAATTGCAAATAGAAGCAGTTAATATAATTGTCCAGCTGAGACCAGCAGGCCGGGAACATGTAGCAGTGAGATGTACAATCAGGGAAGGTTGGGAGGGAATTTAAGTGCAGGTTAAGCAAATGCATTACTTTAATAACACACAGAGACAGCCCTTGTAGTTATAAAGAGGATAAAATAAATATTGTACCAGGAATCTACAGAATGGGAGGTTTTATCACCAAGAACTTCCTGCTTGCTGTTTACTTTCCATTTAGGCTTTACAAAAGCCACACTCGCCATGTTGTTAAGCATGGAAGAGGATGATCTGCACTGACTAACGACCTTATTTGTCCCTACGCTTTACAAGGGAGCCTCAGTTTCTCAAAGAAGAACGATCACCTCCCAGCAGTTGTCCTGGAGAGAGAAAGATGATTTCTTTCACTTTTTTTGTTAAGGGAAAACCATAATTCAAAGCAGTGTTTCTGCTCACGGCCCTTGGAGGTTGGCCAACCTCTGACTTCTCCACATCTTTGGGGGGGGGGGGGGAGGGGAGGGGGGAAGGACTGCTCTGCAGTGCTTTCCTGATGGGATTTCAGCCCTCAGTGGGCACTGGATGGGAGCACAGGGATAACTCCACCCAGGCAGAGGGCAGCTGTGGTGCACCGGTCCCGGTATCTCTGCTAATGTCCCTCCAGAGAGGAATTACAGTGCTTTATTTATTAAAAGAGATTTCAGAGGACAACATGTTAAAGTATCTTGTTCACAGCCTCCTGACTTTAACAGCATATACAGAGCGAAGCAAGACAGAACATCACCTCATTACAATGATTTATAAAATATTAAGGGTCTTAAAAATTAATTATTCATGGAAACCTTGTTTATGGGGAAAGGATGAGGACGTGTGTGCCCAAATGGGCACCTTGCAGTGCAGGAAGAGGAATGTGGCTGTAGGAGTCCCTCTGGGTGTTGGTGGGTGCCTCAGCACCAGCATCACCAGTTGGGCAAGGGGATGAGAACTGCAAAATCCAGCGGTACACCCCAGGAAAAACTCCATGCCCAATGGAAGAGCTCTCTCAGGGCACTATGGGGTGATCTGCTGAGCTGCGTGGTCATGGATGTAGCAAAGACCGTACCCAGAGGGCTCCTGCCAGGGGAGGGAGGCAGGGAAGGCAGCTTTAAAGTCGCAGAATTTAGCATAAGGAGGTAATGGGATTGCAGTGGCTTTCCAGTAAATGTCATTGCTGTAATTAGGACAACAATTATTGCCAACCAGTGGAATTGTCCCCTATCCGTCATTTCAGAGGAGCAGCACACGGCCACGCTGTGCCAGCACCACTCAGTGGGGTCAGCACAGGGCAGCGCCCGAGTTCTGGGGCTGAACCCCCCCACTGCTGGCTCACACCCCCTGACCCACGCAGCTCTGCACTACAGCAGCACTCGGACCCTCCAGCCCTCTGCAGCAAAGAGCTCGAGCAGTGGCTTCACTCGCAGATGCTGAGCTGATTTACAGCCTGGAGCCTTGGAGGCCAAACCTGCCCCCGCCTCCAGCAGCACGGATCTGGAGGAGCTCCAGGGAGGAGGAGGATGCCCCAGGGAGAAAGCTGGCTCTGGAACACATCATCCCCATCCTCACCTCCGTCTGCTTATTTTCTTGGGGAGAAGGCTGCTGTGCATGCAGCTGTCAGCACCCCTAGGCACAGTGAGCACTGAGACGGGGTGCAGCCATCACCTGTTGCCAGCAGCCCTGGGGATGCCTCGTCCCAGGTCCCCAATCCCTCCAAACCCAACGTGGGACACTGTTGCAGTGCTGCCCATCCCTGCCCCATGGGGGTGTCACCATCAGAAGAGCACCCAGAAAACAAAGAGCAAAGCAGCATCGCGCGTCCAGATCTCCCACCTCGGGTGGAGAAGGAGCTGCTGCTAAAAAGGAGAGGGGGATGGAACGGGGAATGACATCCACTGAAAGCATTTGCAGCGTCTCTGCAGCTCTCCGTGATTAACGCTGGCCAGAGTGCTATTAGCAGCCTGGTATGGTGATTAACAAACTCTCCTAATAGCTGTTTTTAAACCTGCTTTAAAAAAGCCAGAGCTGGGAGGGGGTGGGGAGCCCAGGAGGTATCTCCAAGGAAACCAGAAACAAAATGGGCTTTGGCACATCGCAGAGCCAGGCGGGTAATCAAAGATTACAACCAGTTTTAATTTAAGGTTAATTATTGTTTACTCTCCGGAGGCCACCCCGTCGGAAGGAGCAGCGGCTCCGACCTTCAGCAGCGCGGGGCCGGGGGGTGAACGGGGGGAGAAAGTGGGGGGCGGAGGTGTCCGACGCTGAGATCGACCCCTCCCCCATCCCAGCTCCGCTCAGCGCTGCCCCCACTGCAGGCGCCGTTAATTAACGTCGCGCTCCCGTCGGTTCCCGTTGCGGGACGGCGCGGCCCCGCTTTTATCAATGAAACGCAGGCTGCTGCTCGGGGCACCGCTGTGCAGCCCGGCGGCGTTGGGTCCCTCAGCCCCCCGGGGGGGTGAGAGCTGCTCCTCCCCCCGTCCCCGTCCCCGTCCCCTTCGCTTTAATCACCGCGCGGCCGCGTGGGGCATTTCGCACCGCCCGGAGCCTTTTTCCCCAAACGCCGTTTGCGCTCTGACAGCGCTGCTGAGGAATGGCAGCCGGGATTAAGGATGGTGACAACTCCCCGAAGCTCTCCTCCCTTTGCTCAGGGACAGACATATTTAATTATGATAGAAAGGCGATCCGAGCGCGCGCTGCAAATACTTAAGGTGATTTGAAGCGTGAAGCTGCATACGGTTTTCAAGATTTGAGTTCCCAATCTGTTCGGGCTTGTTTAGGCTCTTTGTGCTGCGTATGCCCTCCCAGGCTCTGCCTCCAGCACACAGACAGCTCCAGAGCATCGCAGGGCTTCGGGCCGCGTCGCTCTGTGGGCATGGGCTGATCTTGCAGCATTGCAGCACCTCAGAGGTGGTGTCCAGCTCCAGTGGCTGCGGTGCCATGATCCCATCCTCTGCGAGGGTCCCTTACGGCTGAAGCCGTCCCTCGCTGCGGTGCTGTGGCCCCGGTGCCATTTGGTGCCTTTCCTCCCCAACTGCGCTCCATTAAATGCACTCTCTCCGCGTTCACTCTGACTGAGGTTCCAGGGTACTCAGATAATTAAATCGTACAGATCCTCCGGCGTTTCTGACCACGCGTTTCCTGCAGGAGAAGGGCTGAGGTGCCCCACGGTGTCATTTCTATGGACACTCTGTGCTTCTCAGCCCTGTGAATCTCCGTGAGCATCTGCTAGGATTTCTGTCAGCCCTCGTGGGGACCCACTGTGATTCCCAGGAGGGGACCATCACTCAAGGGGGGGAATTCTGTCTCTGTTGCCCCAGGCCCCGGCTCTGCGGGGTCAGAACTGGCTGATCTTTGGGGGTCCTTCCAACCCAAGCCATTCTGGGGTTCTATCATCTCCCTTGGTTGAAAATAAATCCTAATACGTCCTCATCTGGCCCCAGATGAGTGGGGAAAACAGGGCGAGAAGGGTGCTCTGGGTCTGGTGGTGGGGAGGGTTTGTTTGTTTGGGGCTTTAAGCAGAGGTTTTGCATCCCACCGTTGCCATGGCAGCTGTGGAGCGGACTGCGTCCTTCGGAGCCGCGGGAGCTCAGCACCAGTGGGGGGGGGAGGGGGCGGCTGAGGGCAGCCGGGCCCAGAGAGGGGGTCCAGAGCTCAGCATGCAGCGAGCACGAGGCCCCGTGACCCCACACTTCGAGGGGAAGAGGTGACACTGTGCACACACAGACCCCGTGCAGCGCTGCAGCTCAGGGGCACAGGGATGGCCGTGGGCACACAGCATCCCCTGCAGCAGCTCCCGCAGGACCCAGGCCCTGATCCCCACCAGCAGCCGCACCACATTTAAACCCACTCAGAGGTGGCTGTTGCAGATAAGGAGCACATTGCCCTTCCCATCTGGGCTGGGCATCCCCCAAGGGATCACCCCGGCACCACTCTGACCCTGAGTTCCCCATAGAGCGGAGGGGCCGGGAGGGGGTGGGGTGTGGGGTGCCAGCTGTGCCCCTTCCCCACGTTTTCTGCTGCTCCCAATGTCTGCAGTCCCACCTCGTCCCCTCGCTGTCCCTCTCTGAGTGCTTCCCCCTGTTGTCCTGTTGCTCTCTGTGCTGTGGTGTCATTTTATCTTGTTGGAGCACTGCTGGTCCGTGTTTACTTTGTTTTACTTTTGTGGTGCTATTTTTTTCCGTGTTCTCTTCATCTTTAAGCACTCACCAGCACGGGGAAGCTGGAGGAAGCGATCTTTCATCCTTATCGAGATTCCTTTCCTTTCATTATCTTCAGTGCTGCTACAGAGCATCAAAAGGGCATCTTTGTTCTTGCGATCTAATGTGATTTTGAATATAGCAATTCGAGCCTTTCGAGAAAATTACGTACGCAAACACAGCCATTACCAATCCTCACCCCCGGGTTGGGCTCCGCATCCCTCGCTACGATGCTGCTGCCCCCCCTCAGCCCAAAGCCCCACATCTCATTCGGTCATCACATGTGGGGCCACCACTGCACCTCAGACCCTCCCGGACCCCCAGCGCCTTCAGCACGGCCCCATGGCTGCGTCCCCATCCCGGCCCCCCAGGTGTGGAGGGGCAGAGCTGTAGGATCTCCTGAGAGGAGGGAACGAGGGGGGGCTCCGTTGGGTTTGGGATAAATGGCCCATGGAAGTGCTGGGGGAAACTCATCTCGGGGAAAGAGAGAAACGCGGAGAGACAATGATATATCTCGGAAGGAAAAGAGGAGAGAGCGGGAAGCGGCTGCCTGATTGTTCCATAAGCACCTCTTAAAAGCAAACACAATAGACACGAGCAGTTTTTAAAATGACAGACAATACAATGGGAGATAATATATTTAAAACCCATATCAGTTGTTAACAGACCATAAAAACGCCGGTACATTAATCTATGCTGTCTGTCATAGACTCATGAAGCAGCTGTGTTATTTTATAGTTTCATTCCTGCGGGCTTCTCTGACACTTCCACAAATACATCTCAATTTATTTGGATAAGAACAAATAGAAATATTGAATTCTTCTTCCCCTGCTTCTGTTGCTCTTTTATTTTCTCCCCTGGCCCCAGTGGCAGGCGGAAGGCGCTCAGTGTGGCTTTGGGGCTGCGCTTTTATCTGCTGCAGCGATGGTTTGATTGCACAGTGCCAGCACCTCATCTCTCACGTTGGGCTCTGAGCTCCTCCCATGTCCCCCCCTCGAGCCCTGGGGCACAGCCCCCTGGGGAGGAGCTCAGGGGTCGGGGTGCTCAGGGGTCGGGGTGCAGCGCTGTCCTATGGGGCCCGGGCAGTTCTCCCCATCCCGCACCGCTTTGGGCTCCCAGCAGTTTGGAAGTGCTGATGTGGGATGGGATTTCTGCATCAATAGATGTCCGTCCTGCAGCTCTGCTTTCCCACCTGCACCTCTCTGCTGCGTCCCTGCGGGGTGGGACCGCTGCGTCCCTGAATCGCGCCCCAGCTCCCGTTGCTTTGCTGCCTGTTTGCTTTTCTTTCTGAAGACGCAGAAGGAGCAGAAACGATGTGCTCCTTTGCTCCCTGGGAACACAAAGCATGGGTGAGGTGTTTGCTGAAAGCCGTAGTTTTGTTTTCCCTCTACATTTGCACTGAAGTGGTTTAGCATCGCTCTCTGTGATCGCTGATCCACGCACTCGTAATCGAAGTGCGCGGTGGCTCCGGCAGCAGCTCCTGTCCACACACAGTGCTGTGCCCTTCCACAGTGTCCCCTCCCACTGAGCACCCCGTCCCCAAACGTGCCCCATCCCACGGGCACTGCTCAGCCCTGGGGCTCCGCACACCGCCCCAAGCGAATGTTTCGTGTGAATTATTCCAGGCGATGATGCACTGCAGGTTCAAAGCTCGGAGATGGGCTTTGGAGTGGGTCCTTCAAAGCAGAGGCAGCGCTGCTCGGTCCCGCAGGACACTGGCAGGGAATTGCTTCAGATGCTGCAAAGCATGCGGTGCGTGGCTCTAATGAGGGGGGAGCGGAGCTGGGGCTGCCTGGGGGTGGCGGGGGGGGATGGGAAGGGCTGGTGCCCACCGAGCGGGAGCAGATCCCTGTGATGCTGAATCAAGCCTCAGTCACACATCATCTGGGACTGAAGGGTGGTCCTGGTGCTGGTGGTCCTGGTGCCGCCTGCGAGGGGAGCGTCCCCCCAGGACTGCTCCCACCCCCCGTGGCCGTGGGCAGCTCTGGGCAGTGGGGTCTGCGGGTGCGTGAGCACTGAGCCTGGAGCAGCCTGCGAGCAAAGGGCTGCACAGCTCTGAGCTGGTGAGAACGGAGCACTGAAATCCGACGCAAAGGTTAATGAGATCCTGACAGTGCACAGCCCCTCCTTCTCGCAGATCCGGAGTGGGAAATTGAGGCCGAGTGAGAGCACCGAGAGCTGCAGACAGTGGGGCAGACAGTGGGGCCGGGCCGGGCCGGGAAGCAGAGCAGGGACAGCAGCAGTGCTCCGGTGCACGGCCCCAAAGGTTACGTGTGGATGACAGATGTTTATCTGTACACTTTTACGATTGAAGGGAAGTAATTGTGTGAGCAGCAGCAGCAGCACGGAGGGTTTGTGCTCTGACTGCCAGAGGGGACGTGGGAAGGGTTGGGGTGCAGCTCTGCTTCGGGTCTGGGGCTGCAGAGGGGCGACGGTGATGGCAAGAGTGATAATAAAGGTGTTTCCTCCTGTCTCCGTATCTCCAGCTTGCTTTGTGGATGACGTTCTCTCTTTCACGTCACTGATGGAGATGTGCTCAGTGATTTCCTAATGGGGGAAATCCCATCGGTGCTGTGGGGATGGACCAGGACCAGGAGCTGTGGGCACGGGGAAGGGCAGTGCTGGGGGAGGGCTGGTGTCAGCTATTGCTGCCGTGTAGTGATGGTTCCTGACTTCTATGCTGCTTTGCACAGTGTTTTTTTTTCTCAAGTCGAGGCACAGAAACCAGGGAACTTTGCTTCCTAAGCGCCAGAAAGGAAGTTTTGGTTATTTCAGGCATAGTTTTGTCCATCAGAGCAAAATGTGCCATTCAGGAAATACGTCGCAACGCGGTGTGGCCAGGGGGAAATTTCAGCTTTAACACGAGAAATACCTACACGTGGGAGAACAGCAAAGACACTGCTCCAAGCACCCTCAGCAGATGGAGCTGGATGGGGCACGGAGCAGGGAACGCAGAAGCCTTCAGCCCCATTTCAGCCCCATTTCAGCCCCATTTCAGCCCCATTTCAGCTTCACCTCTGCCCACTTCAGCCCCATTTCTGCCCATCTCACCCCATTCTGGCCCATTTCTGCCCACCTCAGCCCTGTTGTGCTTGATGCTGCAGCATGGCAATGCTGCTCAGCACTGGGCCCCCTCACCATGCGGACACCACCTCCCCACGGTTCCATCCTCCTAGATCATTAGAAGAAAACAATTACTATGCAAATCTTAATGAATCAAGGCCGCAGCCCACAACTGGGAGCATAAATATCAAAGTGTGGGCTCTGATTGAAGGCAGAGGAAGAAGTGTAATTAACTCCAGTGCGGAGCATGGGGCTGCAGGGTAGGAGGGAGGGGATGGGGGGCCCGGGTTTCCCCCACCCTGCCCCAGTGCTGCCCCATAGGACATGGCTCCTCGTCCTGGCTCTTGGCTCCCAGCTCAGAATTAAAAGGTTATTTGAGACTTTGCCAATTGCTTTTGATCTGGTGATGAAAGACAATGATAAATCTTAAGAGACCAAAATTAATAGAGAGGAAATTGATTTTGTAACGTGTGGACTTGTTTTATTAGGCTCCTGCAGGCTGAGAGAGATTGGGAAGGCAGCGGTGCTCACGTGGGCACATCCCCATGCCATGCCTCGGGTCTGGGCAGAACTGAGCTGGGCGTCCCTGTGCCCCCACGGCTGTGGGGTGGGGGTTGGGGGGCGATAGTTTGGCAGTATGGAGTTAGCAGCTGAAGGGCTGGGTGCCTGTATCTGTTTATTAATTATAACGACTCGGGATCATTCATTAAGAGCTGGAATTTATTTATCAGACAGAGCGGAGTGCCATGCAGCATTAGGGTTCAATTTTGTTCTGCGTGGAGCCCGGGAATTAGGAATGACTCTGTGCATTGGGCAGGAAAGAGATGTACGTATCAAGCTAATGACATGAGAGAGGAGCAAAATTGAGATACATGGCGCATGCCCGCTCCGCTCCGGAGGAGTAAATGGACGTACATATTATTATTGCAATATAATTTGAGCAAAGTATTTTCCTAGGATCTAGAGCGTTTGCTATAGTTAATTGAGATCCCCACGTTCAGTGCCTTTCATTATAGCGAAGCTCTGGAGCGGAATACTCTCGGTTAATGATCAGAGCAAGATGGAAAGGGCACTGCTGGAGCTGCAGGGCGCGGGGTGGGCTGGAGGTGCCGGCTGTGCTCCGCTGCTCCGCGCGGTGCTGAGCCCGGAGCTCAGAACACAGCAGCACTGCTGCTCCCAGCAGCGCCCGCCCTCAGCTCTCACCCTAAGGACCTCCATCTGCTGGAGGAGCGCTCGCTGGGCGGTCAGAGGGTAATAAGGAATTCATTGGAGGTGACTGTGGTGATGGCAAAGTGATGCTGTGCTGCCAGGACCGTGCCCAGCTCAGTGCCATCAGAGAGCTGCGGGTGCTCCATCCCTGGAGGTGCTCGAGGCCACGCAGGGGCCCTGGGCAGCCTGAACAGCAGCCTGTGTTACGGGTTGGAACTGGAGGACCTTGGAGGTCCCCTCCAACCCAAACCATTCTGTAATTCCGAGACTCTACAACGACTCTGAGATGCTATGAACTACGTGCTCTTTGGGACCCCTTCCTACCCAAGCCGCTATGATTCTTTGATTCTAAGGACACTCCCCGTTGCACCCCTCTTCCCTCTTCACGCCCATGCAGGGGGTCGACAAATGAGGCTGAATTGGAGCAGTACCAAAAAAACTGCCGCATTTTGAAAGCAGATGATCGTCGAGACTCCTCCCCACCCATCCATCCCACCCTGTTCTATGGTTTCCTGCCTTGTGCATCCCCTGCAAAGCTGCTGAATAAGCAACAGCTCCTGCCCAGGGCTTGGGGGTCTAAACCCCCCTTAAAATAACTGAACCTCCCTATGGGAGCTGCAGCCCTCCATCACTCCAACGCCGCCCGTCCCCCTCCACCTGCACGCAACAGGCTTCGCTTTTCATTACAGATAAAAATAACCACTGTCAGAAGGTTTTCCTCCTGCGGCCGCGCGTGGAGCCGGCAGATGAGTGTCGGCTGAGCCGGCCTGGCAGGGCTGGGAGCCGAGAATTTCTCTGGAGTTTTTCTAGGTTTAGCGAGGCGGAAAATAGACAAGGAGAACACAAAAGCAAAGGCCGTCACTCAGGGTAGCTTTATCTCAAATTAATCCTGCCAAAATGTGGCAGCGAGGAAGGGGCTGCGGAGGGAGCGGAAAATCGGAGCGGTGCACGGGTGGCTCCAACCAAAAGGTCGTTCCTCCCAAAGGTCCATCCCACGGCTCAGGGCCACAGCTCCGCTTTGGGATCCCATTCTCATCCTCTGTGCACGTCCCAGGGATTCCCTCTCCTCACAAATCCCAGAGCAGCACTGAGAAGTGACCTCAGCTTCATTTCCAAATCGAACGTTGGGGTGAAGGGCACCAATCCCGTGCGTGCACGTCGCAGTGCTGCGGAGGGGACAGATGGGGTGGCCCTGATGCACAGCCCTGGGCTGGGGACTGCTTGTTCTCCCATCACTGCCCTTTGGGAATTAGATTTAAGATTTGATACGCACACACAAAAGCCTCCTGCGGCTCCAGCACTGCCGGAGCCTCTCATACCATCCCTCTGCTTTCCACCGATGCCGTTCTTTTATTTATTCTCTCTCTTCCCAGCTCCATCACCCGTTGCTATAGCACCTGCAGTTCCCTCTGTGCCCACCGAGCCCGTGTGATCGCAGAGCTGTGCAGCCACAGCCGCTGCCCCCATCCCACACGTGGGGGCACCGGGACCGCCCGTGTGTGGGGTTTGGGGTGCGGTGTCCCCCACTGCCGTCCTTCCCAGCACAGTGCAGGCGTCGCTCCCGGACAGGCTGGAAATGAGGCGGTGGGAGCCAGGAGCATCCCTGCCCCACGGTGCTGTCGCTCCGGGGCCGTCTCCTCCCTCTCCTCGTTTTGAGCTGAACAGTTTCTCACCGGAAACAAAAAACCCCTTCCGTGCTGCAGACAACCCACACATCTGCCGGCTTTAAGAGGTGCTCTTTGAAGCCGGATCTGCTGTCAGATGGTGGCAGTCTGGAAGTGGAGTACTGTGTTCACACAGGGACCTGGGGAGATCTGCGCCGTTCTCCGCCTCTCCATCCTGCTTCATTTTTCACGTGGGTATACGCAGCCCCATTGCCCCTCTCCCACCTCCACCCCAATGCCCCTCCCCTATCCTGTGCTGATCTGCCACCAGTGGCTGTGGGGCTGCTCCTCAGCCCACCCGCTGCACCAGGTCCTGTGCCACCGCCCACAGCAGCGCTCTGCACTTATTTTACACTGCTTAAATGACCACGCAGGCATCAGGCAGTAATGAAGGTTGAGGCCTGGAGGAGACCAGGCTCCACATGCGGTGTCAGAGGGGGAGCTGGGGGGTGTGGGACACATCTGGCAGACGTGCACCCGCTCAGCACTAACACATCTGGACAGACAGGCGCACATCTGCCAGATCTCATCAGGCAGGTCCAGGCTCTGCAGCACCATCCCTGTGGGTACCGGAGGTGGCACGGGAAGGCGCAGCTGGAAGAGAAGCAGTGAACCCCAGGGCACGATTGTGGTGGGGGAGGAGGGGGCTCTGCCTTCAGCTGCAGCAGCTGCTCCGTGTCCCAGGCCCAGGCCCGCTCCCAGTGCAACCCAGTGACCCCAGGGCTGAGCTGGGATCTGCACTTACAGCCCTGAGCATTCCGTGCAGTGGGCAGTGGGATGGGCAGCATCATGTTGGATATCACAGAGTCGCCCACGTACCGGGGATGAGTGGCCAGGATGCATGCCAAGCTGCTCCAAGTGCATCTGGCACATCCAAAGTTAAAACCAGCCAAGCCATTTGGCCAGCGGCCAGGTGGCAACCGGGGCTGAAAAGGGGCTTAAAACCTGAAGGATTTACAGCCTCTGAAACCTTTTTGTGTGATGAGAGAGAGGACCGTGGGCTGTGTGCTGGGGCAAAATGGGACTATATACCCAGCACGGGGCACATGCAACAGGAGAGCGTTTGGGAGAGGTAAAGCAGAGGGAAATCTGAACGGGTGCGTGGGCTGTGATGTCACACACCCCAGCAGCTCCGCATCGCGGGTTGGTGCCAACGTCAGCCGGGGATGACGCGCGCTGGCAGCTGTCCCCGCGGCGCTGGGGATGTGGGTGCTGTGCACCTCTGCTGCAGGTTGTGTGCAGGTCAGCGCCTGCTTCTGCCTGCTCAGCGGTCAGGCTGAGCTTCCTGAGCTGCTGGAGTGAAAATTTCAGCTCATTAATTAAGCTCAGAAAATTAGAAAGTGGGCTAAATATAGCTGCCCAATGAGACTGCAAAGCAAAAGGAAAACACCCTTCAGCCGCCTCGCACACCCACCCACCCACTCTGGCAGGCAGAGGAGAGACAGAAATTCCCATTTAAACACCGCTCCCTCATGCAGGAGTGGAGCTTAGAGGGGATCCGGGATGCTGCGAGAGATAAATTCAGCCAGAAAGATGTGGGCAAAAGATATCTCCCCTCTTCTGTGCCTGTAGGGAGGTGGGGTCTGGGAGCTGAGCTCCTGCTTCCCTGCAGGATGGGGACGGGGGAAGGGAAAGGAAGAAGGAGAAGGAGAAGGAGAAGGAGAAGGAGAAGGAGAAGGAGAAGGAGAAGGAGAAGGAGAAGGAGAAGGAGAAGGAGAAGGAGAAGGAGAAGGAGAAGGAGAAGGAGAAGGAGAAGGAGAAGGAAAAGGAGAAGGAAAAGGAGAAGGAAAAGGAAAAGGAGAAGGAAAAGGAAAAGGAAAAGGAAAAGGAAAAGGAAAAGGAAAAGGAAAAGGAAAAGGAAAAGGAAAAGGAAAAGGAAAAGGAAAAGGAAAAGGAAAAGGAAAAGGAAAAGGAAAAGGAAAAAAGGAATTTTGATCTCCCACCTTGAGGGCAGGCAGAGCATTAAAGCCCCATTTGTTCAGCACTGAGAGCACTGGTGTCCCATACGGCACATTTCATTCAGCCTTAGTAGACTGTTTCCCACTTTATAGCCTGGATGATTTAATGCGGTCCTAACAAAAGCTGCTCTCCCTGCCCTGAGCACAGCGGTTCCTGGTCACAGAGCCGAGTGCTGGAGGGCTCACTTCCTTGGCAGCTCCTCGGGGACATGCACCCACACGCAGCATTCACACAGTTTGGGTTGCAGCATTGCCATCACTTTCAGTTTCCTTTGTAAGGACTCTTCCATAAGGAGGCCCCAGCTCTGCCACGCAGGGAGGAGACAGCGATGGGCTCTGCTGCACCAGGAGGAGCACAGGGGACAGCGACTGCCAAAGCACCCAGGTTTGGCCCCAGTGAGCAGCTGAGCAAAGAAACCTCTCCTGGACTCAAGGCGAGGAGGAGGGCTGTGTCACAGCTGCTGGCAGGAGATGCACTGCCCGAACCAAACGGAGCATTCGCACGCAGTGCGTGCTGGAGCCGGGCTGGAGCACTCAGAGCCATTTTTAAGCTTGGAAGCAAACAGGATTCATCAACATTTTATAGCTTCTGCTCTGCAAAAACGGCGACCACGAGCCAAACACTTCTGTCCTTTGCCTTCCTGCAACACCAATGACTTTGGTGCCATTGAAAGCCAGTTCCAGCCCGTAATTTGTCGTTGCAAAGACAGAATTCAGCCCATAATGTTCTTGATAAAGCAAAGTACCAATGACACAGCTGAAAAACATCAGAGGAGCAAAGAGCAGTGAAAGCTTCCCTGGGCTTCCATATGGCATCGCTCCATCTTGGAGCGCAGTGCTGGTTATTTCATCCAGCTTCAGCTGTTCCTGTGTTATCTGAAGACGCTGATGTGGAGGACGCGGTGCACACACGGAGCTCTGCTCCCCCGACACATTGATATTCTCCCCCGTACTGCGACGGCTTCAGAATGTTTTGTTAAGTTAATTTGTATCCGCAGCCACTTGTGAATTTTTCAGATTATTTGATCTGTAACTGAACCAACATGAAGTGTAAGTATTGTTCTGCAGGAGCAGACGGTGCCGTTCAACCTGAGCTGTGAGCAGGAGCGGGTTTGCAGGAGGGCTCATCCCTGCACATCCCTGTCCATCTCTTCCCATCTCTGTCCATCCCTGCTCATCCCCACTGGGCTGCAGACTCAGTCCCCCCTCCAGCGTTGGCATTTGTTGGTAGCAGTGTGTGGCAGCTGCCTCTCCTGGCCACAGGAGCCCTCCGCAGGGCTCTCCCCAGCAGTTCCCCATCTGCCTGGGTATGGGGAGCTCAGCGTTGAGCGCAGTGCTGCAGCTGTGCCTCCCCAGGGACGGAGCACCCTCCCCTCCTGCTGGCCCCACTCTGTGCAGTGTACTCCTGTTGAATCTCTCAGGTTCCTCTCCACCCAGCTCTCAGCCCATCCAGGTGTCACCGAATGGCAGCACGGCCTTCTGGTGGGGCAGGCAGTGCTTCCAGCTTTGGATCCCCTCCCTGCTATCTCTCAGTCATAAAATATACATGGAGGCATCGATGGTGATCAAATATCACCCATTTCCGACACGCAGCCTGCCCAGAAATGTGAGCATCCTAATTAAAAGTATGTTTGAGAGTTGAATTGCAAATGAATCAATTCCTTCCTAAAATAAAATAAAATAAAAAATTAACAGCATCCCGCCAAGCATGAGCGGCACGGGACGGCTGGTAATTGATGCTCACATTTCTCCCCACGCCTGATCAAAGGATGTGATCGCATGACAAATGGGGAATTACTGTAAAATGTGTAACAGCCATTAGGAACACAGATGGGGCAGATATGGGCTGCGGGAGGGAGGGCAACAACAGGAGCTTCCTTCCCTTCCCCTCTTCTTCCTTTTCTTCTTAATTTTTCCCTTTTTTGCCCTTGATGTCCCGTATTTATATTTATTCTTTTTATTTTTTTCACTCTCCACTTTACCCAGTGCCCAGAGCCCCTCCCCACGTCCCCCAGCACCGCGTGGCTCAGTGCTCCCCCACTGTGCTCTCAGTGTTGCTCTCACGTGCCCTAATTTTGGCTCTCCCCCCCTTTATTTTTTGCAATTTTTTTTGCATTCAAAGGATAGGGAGTGCGAGCAATATCAATCAGGAGAAACCAAACGCAGGGAGCAGATTATGTCAAAAATGTCAAATATGGGCAACATTCAGTGGTGGAAGTACGTGAAATGTGGCAGATATACAAAAGAGGAGAAACACGTTGAATAAGCTGTATTTAATGCGGGGATGCATTGGAGAAAAGGGGACGGCAGTGCTTAATAACGGTAACGCGCTGAACGCGGAAAATGCGATGAATATAAATCGCGTATTGAATAAAGGAAGCGCGGTGAAGACGAGAAACGCGCTGACGATGGGAGATGCATCCCTCCGCCCGGCCAGGACCCGCTTTCCCCGGCCAGGACCCGGCGGGCGCCCCGTGACGTCACCGCGGGGCCGCCCGAAGCCCCGCCCCCTCCGCGCGCCGTCCTCGCGGCCGCCCCGCCACGTGCTCGGCGCGCGCGCGCTCGCGCGCGGGCCCCTTAAAGGCGCGGCCCCGCCCCCGGCAGCGCGCGCCTCGCCCCCGCGGTGACGTCGCCCCCCGCGCCCCCGGAGCGGCCCCGCCCCGCGGTGACGTCAGGCGGCGGCGGCCCAGGGAATGACATCACCTGTGCGAGTGGCCGGCGGCGGGCGGGAGCTTACGCCGCAGTGTCCCCGCGCCGCGGCCCCAGCGCAGCCGCCGGGCGGAGGGCGGAGGCGGACGAGCGGGAGGAGCGCGGCCGCGGCCCTCGGCGCCCCTCCGCCGGCCGGCATGGCAGCGGGCGGCCGCGCCGCCAGGTACGGGCAGCGGGGAGCGGGGGAGGGCGTTGCGGTGCCGGAACGGGGGATGGGGGGCGGGCGGGCGGATCCCCGGGGGCTCCTGATGGGGATGGGGGGCGGGGTGGGGTGGGGGGGGCTGCAGCTGGGGACGGGGACTGGGAGGGGCAGCGCGGGAGCCCCGGGAGCGGAGGGAGCTCCGGAGCGGGAGCCGAGGGGAGCGGTCAGCGGCACCGCGGGGGTTCCTGGGGCGCGTCCGTGCCCGCTCCGTGCCCGCTCCGTGCCCCGCTCTCCGCCCCCTCCCTGCGCTCCGTCCGCCTTTAGGACGGCGGAGCTCCGTTCCGGCGGAGCGGTCCCCGACGCTGTCCATTGTCCTCGCGTCCCTTCTCTCCCGGAGCTCGGGGCTGGCGGTGCCGCGGTTCGGGGGGGAGGGTCCGTTTCCCTGCGGTGGGGGCGACTGTGCCGTCGTGTTCGGTGATTTTCGCTGTTATCCGCTGCTTTTCCCCATCCGCGAAGTGCGGTCGCTGCGGGTGGACCTCGTGGACGTGGCTCGGAGGGGTCCGGGCGCGGTGCTCGGGGACGTTCCCCCCCCCTCCCCCCCCCCCATCGCCCATCGGCATTGTGCTGAAATCCCCGACCGGGGCGGGCGGAGAACCCCGAGGGCGCGGGCAGTGCGGGGAGGATCCCGCTCCGGCGCTGGGGGAGAAGCGATTATGGGATAACGGGGAAACTGCGTTGGTTGGGGGGCGATGTGTGGGGGGCGCGGGGGCTCGGCCCCCTCCCGGGCAGCGTTTGCAGAGAGTGGGGGGGAAAAGCGCTCTTCGGTCGGGGTTTTTCCAGCTGGAGACCCCCACGGGGTGATGGGGAGCTCGGCAGGAGCCTCCCTGCTCCCACCGGGACGAGAACTCGCGCTCCGTTTGCGGGGAGCTCGGAGGATGCGCTCCCGATGAAGCGCTGCCGCCGTTGCGTTGCCCGATGGTGGTCCCGTGGCAGTGGGGCTCGCGGGCGCTTTTTGGGGCGGGGGGGTCCGTTCCCCTCCTCATCGCTCGGTGCGTGGAGCCGTGTGCTGAGCACGGGGCTGTGAAACACCCTCCTCCCGCGGAGCTGGGGATTGGAAGCCGTTAATTGCTCCCTGCCAGACTGACTTCTCCATTAATGAGTTTGCTGGCACTCTCCTCCTCCTTCCTGTGCGTGGTGGTAAGGGCCCATATTTCAAATGGGAAAAGTCATAAATACTTTGAGTAATGCAGAAGGAGAAGCTTCCAGCTGAAGTGCAGCTGGGTGGAGAGGGGCAGCGGGGAGCTCTGTGCGCCTGGGGGTGGGGAGGGGACGCTGGGAGGGGGTGGGCTCCTCCAGTCCTCCCCCAGCCTCGTCGTCTGCTGTGGCGATCGACGCTGGGAGATGTGTGCAGGTCTGTGCTCGCTTTCCCCACGGTGCCCACCGTGCTACGCAGGCTGCTGCGGGTGGGTGCTCCCGGTGGTGTCCTCCGTCGCACCCTGAGGGAGCAGCTCTGCTCCGCTGCCTGGACCGGCCTGCGTGGGGTGCGTGGGCCAAGGGGGGGTGTGCCCCTGCCCTGTGGGGCTCTGGGTGCTGCTGGGGCCGAGGGCTCTGCGCTGGGCCGTGAGGCGTTCCCAATTAAGCGGGTGTTGATGAAGGAAGTGTTAATGAGCAGCTGCGGCCCGGGGCAGTGGGCGCACTGTTGGTGTTGGTCCCTTTGCACACGTGGCTGCGCTGGGGGCACTCAGCAGAGCCCCCCTCCATGGAAGGTGCTCCTTTCCTTTCTCCCACTGACAGTTTTCCTCTGGCGTTGCGGAGCTGACGAAGTTCTGAGCGTGGGACGCGGGGATGGAGCGCGTGCGGATCTGACGGAGCTCGCGGTAATGAGAGGGAGCTGCTGAGAAGTTTAATCCGCAGCCGCTGAACTTTGAGCTTTAAATTCTTCTCATGCGATTGTTCAGAGCGTGCACGTATCCGTGACTCCGGCCCCAAGAACAGCAAAAGCTGCAGAGGACTGAGGGCGGCTGTGGCTGCCCGGCAGTGCCCGGCGGCGGAGGGCTCTGCGCGGAGCTCAGCCGCGTGGCCGCGGTTGGGCTGCGGTGCTCCCGGTGCCGTTGCTCAGAGCCCAGAGCTGCTGCTGCTCTGAACTTGGGAGCCCTGAGCTGGTGGACCTGGGGCCCGCGTCCTTCCCGCACGCCTCGTGGTGCTGTGAGCTGTTGTAGGGCTGTCTCCTCTGGGCCCTCTCTGCTCTCATCCTCCGTTTCTGATGCGTTGCTTTATAACTTCTCTGATTTGTTTGCTCAGTTTTTTTTTTCTTGTTGACACCACAGCCCAACAAACTGAAAATTATATTTCTCCTTTTCTTTTCTCCTGTCCTTTAACTCATAAACTTGTGACTTCTGGGTCTGTTCTGCCATAATTCTCTTGACCTTTCCTGTTCTGGCTTGGCTGCCGTGGGCCTGTCTTTGTGATCAGCATGAGGAGCTGCTTGGGAGGCACAATTTTTTTTTTTAACTCTTTTTAATCCAGAGAACCTCTTGGCTCTGATCTGCATGAGAGCTTTGGATGCCCCCACTGCTGCCCTGGACTGCACGGGACTCGCAGTGCTCCTGCACTGGGACTGGGGCAGCTTTGGGGATGGGCTGTGCACGGCATTGTGAGCCCCTGCAGTCCCTGCCCGGAGAGATGTGATTTTAGCAGTGCCCTCTTGTGAACGTCGTCACCCGCCGGGCTGTGGCACTTGGAACACCTCCACAGAAATAAGGGTCCATGTTCCTGCTCCAGTTCCCTGGCAACAGCTTGCACAGTTAGGAGCTGCTCTAGGTTAGAAAGCAGATTGTTGTCTGTCTAAACAGGTTCAAAAACAGGATCAAATTGAACTGGGCCAGGCGACCGATATAATGCGAACGCCTCAGTTGGTTTAACGGCTGTGGAAATCGGGCTGTGGTCAGGAGGGATGCTTTGGGTTCAGAGGCGTGTGCCCGTTCCTGCCCAGCTCCTGGGGGCTCCAGCTGGGCTGGTTCTGTGAAGCAGCAGCTGAATCACTTGTTTACAGCCTTGTTTTGTAGGTTACTGCTTTACGTGGTGCTGGCTTACATCACCCCGGTGGGCTGCGGTGCGAGCGGCCGGGATAGCAGTGCCCGAGGGACCCAGCGGCCGGGTGACGGTGGCAGTGGGTGGCTGTGGGTGGCTGTGGGTAGTGGGATGTGATTGCAGCTCCTGGCACAGAGGCTCTGCTGCTGTCTCCGTGTGGCTCTCAAAGGCCTTCGGTGTCTGCATGGGGTGCAGAGCCTGGTGCTGTCCCCGTGGTGCTGCCCCCCATCTGCTGCGGTGCTGGGGCAGCCCGGGTGCAGCCTGCTGAGCTGCGGTGCAGAGCGTGGCTGGTGTCCCTCTCCTGGCTGTGAGTTTTACCCCGTGTTTAGGAGTGCAGCAGGCAAGCTGCTCTGCTCAGACTTTGGGAATCTTCTGCTCTGTGAAGCGCTTGCTCCTTGTTCCTGCAAGGAACTGCGATGCTTTTCACATCCTGACCGAGGGATGAGTTGTGATACTCTGGATCCCAACTCCAGCACTGTTCCAGCTTCACTCTGCTGTTTGCGGGCAGTGAGTGCCCGGTGCCCTGCGCGGTTGCGTGGGGCAGAAGGAGCAGGGCTGCAGGCAGAGTGCTCCCATCTCCAGAGAGCAGATGCAGACACCCATCCTGGATTGCACACAGCTGGAAGGGGACAGGAGCACAGTGTGCTGCTGTGAGCACGCCTTTCAGAACGCAATAATCTCTCAGGAAAACAGCAGCCTCGTCTGAAATTCAGCTCATTGTCCCTTTGTGCTGCAGTCATATCGTAGCATCTCTCCCTTTGAGCCGATACTTAATTGTTTTCATCCTCGTGGCATCCCTGTGTTCGCATCAGCGCTGTTAATAATTCCTCGGACGCTCTGAGCCTGAAAGGCTCTTCTCTCCGGAGTCTTGATTTACCGTTCCCTGCAGATCACGCTTCCCTCCATTTTGCTTTTGTGAAGCCGGGTACCTGCTGCAGGCGGAGTGTGCGGAGCCCGCGGGAGCCGTGTGTGCTCCAGCTGATCCTCAGCTCCGAGGGTAGCGCTGGCTCCGTGAAGCATCAGTGGGTGCAGCCTCTCCCGGCCCTGAGCACGGCTCTCTCTGCTGCTCTCCTTTGTTTGCTGCGTGCAGCCGCTCTGGGGCTCTGCCTCCGCAGCGGTGCAGTGCTGGTGGGGCTGAGCGGAGCTTCACTGCGGCCTCGTGCAGGGCTGTGAGATGGGCACGGGGCCGGGCAGCCCGTGCTGGGGTCAGCTTTGTGTCCCCCGGTCCTTGGGGTGCCCGTGGTGGCACGGCCCCGTCCCGCAGTGTCCGTGCCGCTGCCGGAGCCCCGCCGCCTCCTGCCCTGCGAGTCGCCATTTTATTTTTCTTAAACGTTTATGTATAACCGTACACTAACCTATAAAAATTAGTTTAGGATGGCTGCCAAGAAAATCTCTGCAGTGCCTTGTGGGTAACTCCCTGTGAATTACCATAAAAGCTGTAGTGCTGAGGCTGCTGTGGCAGTTGTGAGGATGCCAGTCATAATGCTCTGTATTTAAAATTCAGGAGAATGTGTAATGCATTCGTGCCTGGGTTGCAGCAGCTCGCAGCGTTCCCGGTGCTCCGTGTGCTGCACCCTCCCTTGCTCTGTAGTGTCTTCTTGCGCTCTTCTGCCGGATTGCAGAGTGCAACAGGTAGCAAAGCACGGGCTTGCCGCTCTGGGAGGGAGAGTGGTTTCTGATAGCTTCCTCCCAGGAGAGAGGAACCTCCTGCTTCCATTGAGCCAGCAGCAGTATTTCACTTAAGGGAAGAGCCGCTCCGTAACCCTTCCCCTCGCATCCTGCGGGGTGCACGGGGCAGTGTCCTGAACCCGAGGGCACTCGGTGCTGAGCACCAGCTCTCAGCATCCCGGCTCGCTCCGGTAATGGCACGGGGCTGCTGCTGCTTTGCTGTGTGCATGGGGACATACAGAGTGCTTCTCTTTATCTGCTGCTCTTCCTCCAGAGCAGAAATGAAGGTGATGCAGATCTGCAGTACGGCGGTGGTTGCGGAGCTCTCCGCTCTGATCTTCTGCTCGGAGTGATGGATCTTTTCATTTAAATTTTACTGAAATAGAATATTCATCACAGTGTCAGTGTCCCACCTTCATTATAGCTAACTGATAAACATCTCTAATCGCAGAGCCATCTCCCCGCCCTGCCAGAGCCGCCTGGGGATAATGAATACATTTCTAGAGCCGGGGGAAGGTGTCTCGGGGCTGTGTTCCTGCTCTCCCGCCCTGTCTGTGCGTGGAGAGCCGCTCGCCTGGCTCATAAATGAGGCACGAAGCAAATGTGCGTTTCCTGGGGCTGTCAGTGGTGTCTGCACGGCGCTGCTTCGGTGCAGGGCTCCATCGCGGCGGTGGCTGGGATGTGGTGTGGTGTGTCTGCTGGTGAGTGCCAGTTTTCTGCCGTGGGGTTCCCGGGGGGCCCTCAGACACAGCCCTTTGTGCCGGGTTTGGGCACGGCTGGGCTGGTCCTGGTCCCGTGTGCAGCGGCGCGGTGATGTCCACGTGCACAGCAAGGCTCGTGCTGCTCAGATTGAGCCTTCCTGCAGAGTGCAGAGCAAACGAGGAGCAGGCGGGAGCCGGAGCCAACGGAGCTGTGTGGTGCTCGGGAGAGGCCGGGGCTGCCCTCCTCCTCCCAGCACCTCGCACGGCATGATGGCCGCTGCGTCACGGCGGAGTGCTGCTCGCCTGCTTCCCGCTGGCTGGATGCTGAGGAAGAGCTGTTGCTCGGCAGAGGAGCTCCGTGTCTGCCATCCCCACGCCTGCTCCCCGAAGCAAGGTGAACCCTGCAGTGTCAGAGATGGATTTTCTTCATCTGTGCAGCGCTGGTCCTGCGTGCACTGCTCTGCTTCCACGTGGAGGGCCGTTGGCTGATAGCTCTGAGCGCTGCTGGGACGGAGCCCGGAGGCTCCTGCCTTCCTGACCCACAGCATCAGAGCCAGCACTGCATGTCCCCAGCAGCCCTCGCTGCAAACTTTACTCCTGCTGCTGCTTTTTCTGCAAGAAAGGGCTTTTCCTCTCCCTACACCTCTGCTTCCTCGTCTGCATTTGACCCAGAACAAGCTGAATCCTCCTCTGCTTTGGGATTTCCTGTCACCTCTGTTGTCCGTGTCCTCAAACATGCAGTGTGCTTCTGTCCTGCAGAGCGTGTCGGTGGGAGGAATGACTCCGTGGATTGGGAACCGCTGGGATCTGCGTGGCATTCGGACACTGCTCCTCCACAGCAGCTGGCAGCTGTGAGCCCTGAGCCTGCTCCGGGACCTCTGCTCGCCGCCAGGCTGAGGGCAGCTGAGCAGCAGTGGGGTTTCCTGCTGCCTCCTTCCTCCATGCAACTGGAAGGGTTTGTTGTGTGCTGCTGACAAGAAGATGGATTTCTTCCAGAAGCCCAAAGCACAGCTTGGCACCCTTGGAAGCTGAGGACAACGCTACTGCGGGGCTCACAAGTGGGATGGAGCGGAGCTGGGCGCAGGGAGGTGATGCTGGCTGTGTCCTGTTCTGCCTCCCACAGCCTGCAGGGCTGCCCTGAGCTCCTCGGTGTGAGCCAGCGGTGTGGGGCCGCAGGTGTCCCCCTGCATCTCCTTCTGTAGGTGACGTCGGTGGGTGACCATGGCACGTCCCATGGGCTGCAGTACCCCTGGCAGCTCGATGGTGCTCTGGCCTGAGCAGAGCAGTGGGCTGTGTTGAGAAGCAAAGAAGTGGGGATGAGCTGAAGGGTTTCTTTGAGTTGGGCTTGCAGTGTGGTACGGGCGGCCGGCCCCCTTGTCCCCAGGGGTCCCTCTGTGCAGCGCTGGGGTGGCTCCTGGAGAGCTTCTCCTGACCTTTCCAGCTCTGTGCCCTCAGCTGCCACGAGTGACACAGTGACATTTCACGTCTTGAATGTCTGAGCAATTTCATGAAGATAAAGCCAACGCGAATGAAACACGTTGGCTTTTGTGTCCGACAAACTGGATTTGTTAACCTGGAGCTTCAGCTTTCAGCTCAGGGAGCCCTTCCCTGCAGGCAGCCCATGGATGGGGCTGGAAGGCGGGGGGCTGCGGGTGGGAGTGGGGCTGCGCAGTGCTGTGCCACCCAGCAGTGTCCATGTGCAGGTGGAGGATGTGCACCCCTGGCTCCTTCCTCCCATCCCTGGGGACAGGGAAGAAGTGTGTGTGCAGGAGGAGGTTATTTCCTCCGCTTTCGTGCTTCTGCTGCAGGGCTCTGGTTTGACTTAATGCTGTTTAACCCCGTTCTGGGGATGGGCATGAAGAGCTCTGGGTCCCTGGGGAGTGGCAAAATTGCTTTCCCCGCCTTTTTCCTTTATTTCTAATTTAAGAGAAAAGGAAGAAAACAGACAAGAAGTCTCTCTGAGTGAGCAGGGGGAGAGCCTGCTCTGGGGGCTGTGTGAGGGTGATGCTGGGCTGCTGTGGACATTGAGGGCAGAATTCTGCACTCTGAGGGTGGTGAGGCCCCAGCACTGCCTGGGGGTGACCACAGCCATGGATGGACCCTGGCAACCTGAGCTGGGGGGCCACCCAGCCCACGGTGGGGGGGCTTTGGGGTCCCTTCCAACCCAACCATGCTGTGATTGGGTGCAGTGGAAGCCAGGCTGTGCAGGGCAGTGTGTTCTGTGCAGGCTGCTGGCTTGGGAGGCTCTGGTGCTGCTCGTGAGAACACACTGTAACCACAACAAATGGAGATGGTGTTTAATTAAAACAAAAAAAGGGATAAAAAGCTCCTCTGTGGAACCTAAGGGATGGGGACAACAAAGCTTCCTCCCAGTTTCTTCTGGGGTTGTGTGACTTGAGAAGCTCCTTCCCTGAATCCCCAGGATGTCTTCACTCAGAGCTGCACTGGGGACGTTCTGAGTGTCACCAGGCTGTGTCAATGGGCTCCGTGTCCCCAGCCATCCCTGGGGTCACTGCCCCCACAGTCCTCACAGCAGTGGAAAGGCCCAGCAGTGTTCCAGAAATTGAGCTCTGTGTCATTATCCATCTGCTGCTTTGAGCTGTTCCTTCACTCCTGGAATAACCCTGTGGGAAGGCAAAATGTGGATCCTGCATCTTCCCGCTTACCGGACTGGCAGTGCAGACAGGAGCAGATCCTCACCACCCCCAACATCACGGACGTGCTGCAAAGCCCAGTGCAGGATGCTTTTTCTGTGCTGTCCCTCCCTGGGCTGGAAGCAGAGCACAGCTTGGGCACAGCAACAGCAAAGCCAGCACAGCCACCAGGAGCACTGCTGCCAGAAGATGGCAAAGGAGAAAATGCCTTTCCTACGTCTGAATGCAGGTGGGAGCCCTGGGCACAGCTCTGTGCCAGCTCAGAGGAGAGCCCTGAGCCTTCTGCCCGCTGTGCCCAGGCAGCAGTGCCACGGGAGCGTGGCACGTCCCCCTGGATCCGTCGCCTTGATTTAAGGATTTGATGCATCCTGCTATTTAAAAATAAATAGCTAGTTATTTTGGGCTGGGGAGGCAAACAAATCAACAGGCCGGTGATTTCTTCAATCATCCTGCACGCGGCGCAGGGGAAAAATTAATAAAGTACCTGCCATCCCCAGAAGCTATTTGTTAAAGCCAACGATAACGATGGGCAGAATTGAGTTCCTGCTCGTGACGGGTTTGCTCACGCTCCTGCGCTCCTGCTCCAAGGCATCGCTGCTCCTGCTGGGCTGGGCCTGCAGCCTCCCGCACCTCCCCGTGCTCCAGGAGTTGGGGTTCCTGTGGATTTAAACCTGTGTTGAGTCCAAGAGCTTCTCAGAAGGCATTGCAGAGCCTGGGCAGGTCCCGCTGTTCCCGGCTCGTTGCAGCCACGTGGGGCTCTCGGCTGCTCTGGGTTTGCCCTCCAGAGGTTACCCAGGAGACGTTTGGCTTCAGCCTTGAGGCTGTTCAGCCTCGGGGAGGGTGGACGTGGACGTGGTGCCTGCTGCTCTGCTTTTTGGGTTGGTTGTTTCTTTTTTGTGCTGGTGTTTTCCTCCCCATGGGCCACTTCGTGCCCAAGGGGGAGCGCGGCTCCTCCTGCTGACAAACCTTTGCTGGGTGCCCGGCTCGTGGGTGGGTGTGAAGGCAGATCTGGATTTAGCTCTGTGCTGGCAGGGCCTGCGGAGAAGCGCGGGGAAAGTCCCCATGCAGCTCAGTGTGGTGGAGGAGCTGCGGGCGGTGCAAGTGGGGAAGGAGTCCGGCCCGGCCGGGGGTGGCACGCAGTGCTGGGAGAGGATGTGGGGCCGATACTGAGACACTCAAACCCAGAACCGATGGGAATTCCGAGCGTTTCAATACAGTGACAGCTGTAATTTTTAAGCCACCGGTGTTAAATGATGTGGGGTGGGAGGGCGGCCCCGGCCGCGTGGGTTCCCCTGTGCCTGTCCCTGTGCATCGTGCACCCACTGTGAGCTGAGCTGGGGAGAAGTGCCTGCTGAGCTGAAACCTCACTGCTCACGGGGGAACTGAGACCTGGTCCGTGCCACACACGAGCAGCAGGTCGGATCCTGAGCCACGTGTGTGGCTCCAGGTGTCCATCGTAAGGGCATCACCTTCAGGGCTGAGCTGTCCCCAGAGACCCTCAGCCATTTTGAGGAGTGGGAGAAGCAATCCCCCCCCATGGTTGGTTGTGCTGGGGCTGTGAGCTGGTCCTGTGCTGATGGGGAGCACGGGTGGATCGGGGCCTTTTCTGGCACAGAAAGGACAAATTAAATAAATGTGCTCGAGTGCTTAAACATTTGTTTTTTAAATTAGCAGCTTTTTTATATTAAAGGGTGTGGGTAGGCTGCTGGGGAACGCTTTAGCACGTTGTTTTTTTTCTTCCCGGTGCTACTTTTCCAGAGCGATTCCTGATTTAAAATCCAAATGCCAAACACAGGCCAAGTGTGAGGCTCATTCCTCTGGACGATGCCGGTGGGACGTGGGGCTGCGTGGGGCTGTGGGGCCCCATTTGGACCCACAGAGACACCTCAGAGGCAGCAGCATGCACGTGCTGTGCCCCGTGGGCACTGCAGGAGAAGTTCTGCAAGCTGCTCGCCCAGGTCTGCAGAGTGCAAAAGCCTCGAAGCCTTCTGTGAGGAGGTTTGGAGCTGCTCTGTACAGCAGCGCGGCTCTGCAGCCGTGTGCTGTAGGTTTGGGACCACCCGCCCTTCCAGGAGCCCCTCTGCTCCGTGCCTTTGCTCTCTGCTCTCTTCCTCTGCAGAGGGCAGAGGTGGCAATGTGAGCGCTGCGTTTGTTTGGCACTGCAGGATAAGGAGGTTTAGGTGCTGCTCTGTTAGGAACTGAGATTGCTGGGTGCCATCTCTGGGGAGGCTGAATGTGGCTGGAGAGGCACTACTGCTTCAGGCTGAGCTTGCTCGCAGCACGTGGGGTTCTGCTGTTCCCACAGGCTTGCCCGGAGTGGTGAGCTATGCCCATTCTGTTGTTTTGTTTTTCCGTATTAAAGGTTTCATAAATGGAATTAAATACTGTGAAACTTAAGGTAATTAAATGTGAAAGCAGAAGGGAAAAAAACAAACGTGAAGCGTCCTCTCCAGGAAGCTGATAGACTCCGTGCCTCCTTATCTTAATGATTTTCATAATCTGGCTGAATGCGGAGATAATGGATCTGATGAACCTTTGTGGAGCTAACTTTGGATTCAATGGCTCCTCGCTGCGGGGCGGGGGCAGACGCAGTCCTTCACTTAACGAGGGGGGGTGGGGGGGGGAAGACCCCAACGGCAGAAGGGCTCCCGTGGGGTGCGGAGCTGCGCTGCGTGCCGCCTCCTTCCCACCTGGAATTAAGCTCAGAAACGGTGCCCGGAGCCGTCGTGGTTCCCTGCGGCTCAGCTCCAGCTCTGCCTCTCTGCACAACCTCTGACCTCCCCGGGCCCAGGGAGCCGCAAAGCCGGGATCATCTGCGTTAATCTGGTCTCACTGAGGCGGGATCAGTGAAACCACCTCGCAGATTCACTGTATTACGGAGCAGATTGAGGGACTTAGAGAGCAAATTTAATAAATATCATTTCGATATTACTCGGTGGAAAGGAGAGGCAAAAACCTGCTGAGCTGCTGCCATTGGAGCAGCAGTGGAGGGTGGGTCGCAGGGATGCACTGGGGGTCGGGAATCGGGGGGGGGGGGGGGGAGGGCTGTGTGGGGTCCCGTGGTGCCTTTGTGTCTCGGGGTTCCCTGTAGTTCCCAGTGGAGTCTTTGAGCTTCTGACAGTCGCAGCCCCATTAGCAGCTTTCCAATGGAAAAAACTGAACTGCCACAGCAAACCAAGGCCGTGGATGGGGGACACAACGCCGGCATTACAGGGAGAGGGAAAAAGCGATGGGGAACCCCAACCCCTCGGCCCCAGGGCGAGGTGGTGAGGGGGACCCGCTGTGCCCGGGGTGAGGGCGGCTGGGGCTGCTCAGCTTTGTCCCCTGCAGGACCCCCCCGGCTGCTGGAGAAACGCTCGGGTTAGGAGAAATGCGTGACCTCCTGCTAACCCCGTTCCCCTTCTCCGCTCGCTCTGCAAGATGTTAAAAAGAAGGGGGAAAAATGAAAAAAACCAACCAACCCTCTGGCTGCGGCCAATCCAAGGAGGGCGAGAGCTGGAGACCGTATCATTAAAATGCTAAAAATGAGCGTGCTGAAAACAGACACAATCGGGTATTTAAAGCTCTGAATGAAAAGAGTGTGTGTGAGCCGGCTCGCGGGGAGCTGGTCTCCCGGAGCCCCTGGAAAATATGCGCTCGAGCCCGTGCCATTAACTTTTTGTTTCTGGTCCGTAAAGTAGCCGTGAAATGTGCTGGGGGGGAACGCACCCCACGTCCCTGGCACGCTCCGTGCCCGCGAGCACCGCGGGGCTTTCGCTGCCGCAACGCGTGCCCGTCCCGGGAGCTGCGGTGCTGCGGTGCGGGGTCGGTTCTGGGCACGTTCACGTACGCGGATTTCCCTCGTGTGCGTATATGGAGGGACCCGCGTGGGCACAGAGCGGCCCTGAAACATCTCGTTGCACGGAACGAGCCGGGCCGGGCTCCAGCACGCGGGGACAGATGAATCAGACACGGAACGCTAAAAGCGAACGGCGGAGCTCCGCTGTGCTCCGCGGAGCCCACGGACACGCGGCACGGACGGATCCCGAGCCGCGGGGGCTCCTCCGCCCCCTCCCGGCCCCGAAGGGGAAGTTCCACCCCGCCCCCCCGCGGCCTCGGATGTCAGGTTGGCGAGAGAAATCCCATCTGTTTTCAATCCGGATCCTCACTTCCATGCCCCGGGCGCTCCTCCCCCCGCGCTGTGTGCTCCAGGCAGGGGCCCCTCTCTGACGCTTTTTTTAAATTATTATTATTTTTTTCTATTTTCTCCTAAAAACGCTCATGGCCTCCGTTGCCCCCTCCTCCTCCTCCTCCTCCCCCCCCCCCCCCTCCGGGCAGTGCTCCAGCACAGAGCTCAATTCCCCAACGGCCGCTGCTTTCCAACTCCGAGCGGTCAAAAAATAGAGAAATATCTCAGCGTTACAGAAAACAGTGTTTGGGGGTTGGGGAGGAAAAAAAAGAGGGAGGGAGGGAAAGGAATGGAACGGACTGGAACGGAACGGAACGTTGTTGTCGTCAATTCTGTGTTTGGGGTTTTGGTCGGTTCCAGCTCCTCGGGATGAGTGGGAAATGACCCAGACGGGGCGTTTTGTCCGTCCATAGAGAACGGAGCTCCGGGATCGGAATGGGGACGGGGACGGGGACGGGGAGGGGCGGGGGGACCCGCAGCGCTGGACGATGCGATGCTCCCCCGCGCTGCCCCGTCCTCCGTCGCCGCCGTCCCCGGGAATCGCCGCTCTGCGCAGGCGGTGCGCAGCAGACGGAGGAGCCGTCGGGGCGCGGTGCCGGCGGTTCTTCTGGAACTGTTCGCGCTTTTTGCAGCGCTGGGATGCGGGAGCCGCCCTCGCAGTGAGGAGCGGCGGTGCCGCGCGTTGCCCGCATCCCGCGGACGGAGCCCCGCGTAGCGCTGTGCGGGAGGGGGCACCGCGAACCCCCCCCGGGGCCTCGCGCCCGCGGTCCCCCCGCTCGGGGCCCCCCGCCCCGCCCCGCTCCCCCGGCCCCGCCCCGGCTCCTCCCCGTCCCTCCGCCCGCGCTCCTCGCGGGGTCGCGGCGCCCGATGGCCCCGAAGGCGCCGGGGGACGGCGGCCGCTGCCGGTGAGTGCGCCCGTTCGGCCCCGGGAGGGACCGTTCGCTTTGCAGTGTCTTTTTGGAAGGGCGCGCCCCGTTCCTCCGGGACGCACACGGGGGGCGGAGGGGTGCGGTGCTGCCCCCCCCCCCCGGTGCCGCCCCGTTTTCGGCTCCCGCGGTCGGTGCTGAACGAGAGGCGAAGCGTGGCGGTGCCACGCAGCCCCGTGGCCTCGCAGCCGCCGGCCCCACGGACCCCTTCCTCCGCGCTCCCTCTTTGTGTGCGCGTGTGCGTGTGCTCGTTCCCACGCCGGAGCCGCCGTTTTGGTGTCGCGGAGCGGCTCGGGACCCGGCCGTGGCTGTGCCCGGCGCTGCGCTCCCGCAGAACCGTGCCCCTTTCTTAGGGCTTCGGGCTCATGTGTGCAATCACAGGAACGGGAGACGGGGGGAAAAGTGCTCCATTTTGTGCCGGAGCCGCTCCGCCGAGAAATGGCCGTGGTTCGGTGCGGTGGATGAACTCTGAACGCGTATCGTCCGTGGGTGGAAAACCCTCCCACAGCTGAGGAAAAGGCGTAAAGATTGAGCCCGTGGCCGCCGGGTGCGGGAGGAAGGTCCGAACGTCGCTGTTACGATTCCACCCCTTGAAAAAAACAAAAAAGAGAGAGAAAATGAAGAGGATTTCCCACCTACACTTCGCGTCCGCATCTCAGCGCTCCTCCCCATCCCTGCCCCCATCCCTGCCCCCATCCCTGCCCACGAAGCTGTGCTCAGCGGAGCAGTCCCAGCTCGGGACTGTGCTGGGAGCAGCTCAAGGGCAGCGGGCTCTGCCTGCAGAGCATTCCTGGGCCCAGCACTGCGCCTGGGGGTGTGCGTGAGACCCTCTGTGTCTGAGACCCTCTGTGTCTGAGAGCCCGGGTGCTCCGGTGGTTGGATATATGCTCCAGGATGTTGTTGTGTGCTGCCAGACGTACGCTGGTGGGTTGGGTGGTTGATTTATTTTTCCACCCAGAAGAGGAGGAGGGGAGGATCGTGCGCCGGTTGTTTGCGCTCTCTGCAGTGCTGTGTGGTGTGGTCCCCTATGAGGGCTCTGTGGGGCTGGGGGGGCTCCGGAGCCCTCGGTAAAACCCACGGAGCCGCTTCCCACGGCCGAACGAGGCGGTGATGCCACACAAGTGTTGAAAGCAGAGAAGACCCAGTAATGCTTTTGGGTTGGAAGAGACGCATGCTGCTTCTTGGGAGCACCGAAATGGAGTGTGTGAGGTCTGAGCCTGGGCAGCGTTGGGCACAAAGTGCCTGCGGAGGTGACGGCCGCAGCGGGGACCTGAGGAAATCCCTCATTACCCCGAGAGCTGGAGGACTTGGGTCTGGCACTGTTAGGTTTCTTCGCCTTGGTCACAGAGCCGTCCCTGCCGCGCTGCTGAAGCTGGCCTGTAGGCACAGGTCCTGCCCCGACGCTATTTCGATAGATTTAATCTCTAAGGAGCGTGCCAGAAAAACAGCCGTGGGGAAACGGCGATCCGAGAGCATCCTCATCTGCAAAGCAGTGACTGCAGAGCGCTGCAGGGCCTGGCAGCAGGAGGCACCGAAGTGGCACCGGGTGGAGGGCTGAGGGCAGCGAGACCCCACGCAGACCCCACGCAGACCCACTGCCTCCTGCAGGCCGAGCACTGAGGGCTGGAGCCATGGGCTCGCTCCGTGCAGCAGTAACTCTTGGTGGTGCTGCCCACCTGGGTCGGATTTAGGCAGCCACCTGCGGGTGGGCAGTGCTGCATCCCTCCCCCGGTGCTGCCCCAGCCGGGCGGGGGTCCCGGCGTATGCTGCGTCCTCAGCAAGGCTTTGCTTTCACACCCGGCAGAGGCTGTGGCGTGTCCTGGGGCACTGGGAAGTGTTGTCTTGTTTTGTCTGAGTGTATTTTATGCCACGTTAGTGAACTGGTATAAGCTAGGACTGTGGAAAGCACAGGGCATCATTTGTTCGAGGGCTGATGGTGGGAGGACATCTGTCGAAAGCTCTCTTGGAAGGAGGAGGGCCCTTGCAGCACTGCTCGCTGGGAGCTGCACGAAGCCCCGGGGTCAGAGGCAGCTGGGGGGGGGTCACAGCCATGGGTAAACAGGGGCTGCTGTGGGGACGGACATCTCCCGGCTGCCCCACGCAGTGCCTTCATTTCCCCCACACATCTCACTCTGTGGGTCCGGGCACTTTGCTTCGGTCTCTCCGTGTACTGAGCGATGCCCTCACTGTCTGTGTTCGGAGCCGTACTGAGGCCCACGCAGCCACAGCTCGGGCCCCAGCTCAGCTTGCAGGGCAGCACCTTCCCATCTTCCCATTCTGACTGGATCCCTGCTTATGATGAGCTGGAGTCAGCCCATCGCAGCGCTGGGAATGGAGGCCGCCCCCCCCCCCATTTACAGTAATTCTTAAATAGTTGATATGGGCGTAATGCCTCTTTTTGCAGTTGATTCTCCATTACAAACAGATTTTCTGATAATGGTACCTGTGCCGTTCAGATGGGATCATTATTATAATAGCAGCCAGTATTGTTGCAGAATTGGTATGTGGAATTTATGTAGGATTGTTACGATGACAGAAGTAAAACCATAAATAACGGAGCAGTAACAGCCGCTCTGAGCCGGGGCGAAACTGACAGCGGTGGTGGGACCTCCCCTGGGCCTCAGCCCCGATCAGAGGGGAGGGCTGGGGGTGGGGGCAGAGCTCAGCGCTCGGAGCTCACCCCACAGAGCCAGGAACTGGTGGAGATCCCCACGCGAGATGCTGTGAGCTGCTGTGGGGTGCCGGCTGTGCGGGCGCAGTGTGCAGATGGGTTTTCAGTGGGGGTCCCGGGCACTGGGCCCACCCCACACCCACATTTCTCTGCAGGAAGGGTGGGAGGGCTCAGAACTGCGTTACTGAGAGGAGGACGGAGCTTGAAACTGCAGAGTGCCCAGCGGGACCTGGCATGGGAGGGGTGCCAGCAGCGCACTGACCTGGGAGCTGTCGTTTGGGGGACGGGTTTTGGGGTTTTGGGGGACAGGCAGACGTTGGGGGGTTCGGGTGGGGATTGCCCGCAGCCGCTCCTCGTGAGCGCAGCCCTGAGCTGGGCTCAGCAGTGCTGGCGGTGCGGAGGATGCTGGGAGAGCTTTGTGGCAGTTGTGTTTAAACAAAGTCGCCGCTAATGCCGCCTCAGCCGTCGCGCAGATGTCTCACCCGGGTTCTGGTTTATTTATTTATTTGTTTAAAATAAAATCCCTTTTATTTTTCCGCGGTGACGCCTTGTTTAAGTCCCTGCTCCTAGAGGGGGACTGGGCCCCTCCGGCAGGAGGGGATGGGGTCGGGGTTTGTCCCCGTGCCCCTCTCCGGAGGTTTTCTGGAGGCTCATGGGGACGCTGCCGGGCCCTGTGGGGTTTTGATGGCTGGTGCTGCCTTTGTGGCCGCCATCTGGTGCCGGGATGGCTGCGGGGCTGGGGGTGGGCTGGGGGCCGAGGGGATTAGGGCTGGGGGAGGGTGCGGATAGGGTTTCAGCGCTTGCTGCAGGTACAGGGAGAACTGGGGGGGATTAAAGGGGTTCTTCTGGAAGCTGCAAAGAGGAGAAGGTTGGGAGAGGGGGAGGGGTTGGGAGAAAGCAGCGTTTCCGTTTTCCCCTCAAAATGTCACTGGTTTGCTCTGTAAGGGAGCACAGAGCCATGCGTTGAGGGCAAGGGATGAGAAAAATCCACAGCAAATCTGCTCTGTTCTTCTGCACCCGACGTTGTGACCCCCGGGAATCCTCTCTGCCGGGCTCGGGGTCACTGGGTCTGCTCCCTGCTGCTTCCTATGGATTCAGCGACCTTCTCCTCCCCCCAGAGATCAGCTTAAATGAAAACATTATCCTTTACTTAAGGAAGCAGCAGCCTCTCCCTGTGCCCGGTGGCAGGAGCTGTGTGTCCCCGTCCGTCCTTCCCCCATCAGCAGATGGGCTGCGGGAGTTGGGGTCGCTCCCTGAGTGTGGGAGGCGAGGTCTGGGATTCTGCTCCTCCCCAGGGTGGCTATTTCAGCACTGAAGGGGAAATTCCTCCTTTTGGGCTGGGAAGGGGCAAGGTTTGTCAGGAGATCCGTTGTCCTGCCGCATGTTCCCGTAGCCGTAGTGCCAGGCTGTGGATCTGCCTTTGGGTTTCAGAAGATCCTGAAACCAAATCATAGATTCTGTCTCCGCTGTCGGTGGGTTCGGTGCTGTGGGTGCTGCAGGACATCGGTGCCCCGGTCCCACTGCTGCTGGGCAGGGCTGGCAGCTCAGCTCATCAGGGTGCTGCTGAGATGAATCACTGCCGCCTGCAGCGGCGTTGGATGGCTGCAGTGCTGCCTTCCTGGAAGGGACAGGGTTGCAGTCCATTACCAGGAGCCCATTTCTCTTGCTGGAGGTGGGTGTCACACAGACACGAGCGCTGCTTGCTGAGTGCGGCCGGTTCCTCGCAGCGAGCATCGCCTGTGTGCCGTCACACTGCTCGACAGCACGTTGCAGAGCAATATCCTGCCGTGAGTGATGGGCCTGTGCTGTGCTTTATGCACTGCCCTGAGAGGTGGGAATGTGTAAATCGCGCCATCCAGATGATTTAGCCCCAGGTAGAGCTGTGATTCAAAATGAATTTCTATCCCTACTTCTCCCTTGTGCCAGCACTGGAGTAACTGTGTGCTATAAAACAGGAGGAAATTGCAGCAGTGAGTGGGGCTGTGCCTGTCCCCGTCCCCTGCCCCATCCCCTGTCCCTGATCAGGGATTGCTGGTGCTCCAGGTCCTGCCTGGCCCCGAGCACGGAGTGCACAGCTTCCAGTAGGCTTAATAGGGAAGATGAGTGACGTGCTAAAAGTGGCTTTAGGTTTTATGCAAAGCCAATGATGCTTAAGCCAGCTGGTAGATTTTAGGTTTCTCGGCAAGTTTCATGTGACAAAAATTCCTTTGGAAAGAGTCAGTGGTCTACAGTGCAGTTCTGGTGGGGGCAGCGGGGGCTGCGGGTGGCTCAGATCGCATTTCTGTCCCTGGAGGTGATTCTTCCCCTCCTGCTTTGGGGGGAAAACAGCAAAACCGGGGAGCAAGGGCTCCTCCGGCGTGGGTCGTGACACGGCTGCTCTTGCTTTGGGGAACTCTTGACTCCAGTTCCACCGTTCGGGGCTGCAGAAGTTGAAGCATGCCTGTTATTCTAGGGAGAGCTGCCCGGCCTGCTCCTTGCCTGTCGAGCAGTAGTTCTGTGGATTGCTGAATAAAATTCCTGGTTCCCAGTGTTTCTGTAATGCGTTAAACTTTATGGAGCGTGTAACAAACTTCCTTGGTGTGCAGTGGTTTATGGCAGCGGTCGGGGCCACGTCCTGGCTGGGGCTGATCCTGCTGGTGGCTCAGCCACGAGCACTGCTCCGCGCGGTGCCGGGCGCTCAGCTCAGCGTGGCTTCACCTTTTCTTCCTCCAAAGGACGATGGATGCTGATTTAGGCCCAGCTGAAGCACAGTGGTTGGATCTGCAGCTCCTTTGGGTGCTCAGAGCCCCTGACCCTGAACGTCTGCGGGGATGGGGCACCCACCGCATCTCTGGGTGACCTGTGCCAGTCCCCTTCTTCCCTGTAGCCCCCGATAGGTGCTGGGCCTGGAGTGGCTTTGTCATTTCTGCTGAATTTCAACTAAATAGGTGTACAGCGCTGTTAACAGAGGCTGGATAATGCATCGCAAACGGTCGCATTTGCTTTATTGTAGATTTAATTACGAGAACGCACACATAATGACGTCCACGCTCGAGGTGCGTTTGGGTTTGTGCAGCGCTGGCAGTGCCCGGGGTGGCACAGCGGCCGTGTGCTGTGGGTGTCCCCGGTGCAGATGTGGCCCCAGAGCCCACGGGTCACTCTGTGTTTGCTGTGGAAATTTCCCATGGAGTGGAGGAGCGACACAAAACCCATCGGTGTCGGAGCGACGCGCCCTTGGGGGGAGCGGTAAATGGGGGTGGGCAGCGGTGTCCCCACGTCTGCAATGGCATGATCTGCCCGTGCAGTGTTAGAGGCAATCTGATATGCCACAGTACAGCGGGAGGAAATCCCGTCTGCGTTCCTGAGGACGAAACCTTTCTCAGTTCCTCCCGTGATGTCTACAATCGCCGACGGAATTACGGCTCCGCATCACGCGATGGATCATCACAGGGCCGCGTGCGTACGGAGCTCTGCGGCTGCAGTGCCGTGCTGGTACCTGCCAGGACCCGAGCTGCCCTGCAGCTGCAGGACCTGCGCTGCTGCCCGGAACGCAGCGGTCTCCTTTGCACACAGAGCATGGGGGTCGGCACAGCGAGGAGCTGTGCGTGATGGGCTGTGATGGTGCTCCTGTGCTGCGGGAGTGGTTGCAGTGCTGCGCTGTGGGGCCGGAGGAGTGTCCTCCCCTGTACAGCGTGTGCTGGGAAATGGGGCTGCCCTCTTTCTGATGGGTTTCTGGGTCTTTGTGGTGAGGGCAGTGCACAGCATTACATCATCGGGCTGTTGCTCCTGCGGTGTGGATGGCTGTGCTGCATCACTACGTATTCCCGCGGATCTCACACTGCTGCCCTCCGTTCCCTTCGTGTCCCCGATGGAGGGGGCTCTGCTCAGTGGTCCCTGGGGCTGCCAGCGCTGCGTCCCCTGCTCTCCCACACAACAAAGCCCCGAAAGTGAAGGGCAGCACGGGGCTGCAGATGGGCTCTGTTTGGGGGGCGGTGGTGGGGATCCCTCCCCCGCAGCGTCGCGGTCCCTGGAGAATCCCCCTCTCCCTCCTCGCCTCGCTGGAAGGGGATCGCAGCTGCTGCGCAAATGTTAAGATAATAGTGTTATTACGGAGTAATTATACTGTGAGTTATTGAATTAAAAGTGATGAGATTGCCTGTAACGCTGATGGGGAGCGGAGCGAGAGGCGCTGGGAGTGCGGAGCTGGGGAGGGGGAGCGCAGACACTGCCCAATAAATTTCCTCTTATCGAGAGCCCCTCGCTGCTGGGACCAGAGCAGAGTGAATGAAAGGGAAGCTCAGGGAGCCAATAAATCCCCCATTTCCCTGAGAATGGATGGGATAATTAGGAACGTGGCCCCGCGTGTGCCCGGGGTGGGATGTGCCGGGCACTGCGCGGTGGCGATAAAGGAGACGGCACGGGGAGATGGCACGGCACGAAACCCGTGGGGAAGGAGGAGTGTCACTCCTCTCTTTCTCTCGAAAAATAAATAATGTAAGATTTGTGCTGCAAAGCTTCGATAGCGGCGGTGCCTTGGAGCCCCTCCCTCGGTCCCGTGGGTTGGCTGCACATTTTTCGTGCTGTTTTCTTGGGGTGAGGTTTTCAGCGTAACCCTGAGAAGGTCTGGCTTTTTGTGTTCTTTTTCTTTACCCCATTCATGCCCGATGAAGCCGTTTCCTTCTGTTATCTCCTCTCATCTCAGGCAGGGATTTACCGAGGAGCGGTGTCCCCAGCGCAGCTCCGGGGATGCTCTGCATTCCTGCGGTTTATCCGTGGGAGATCCCACCGCCCGAACTGCGAACACAAACAGCCGAAACTCCTCCCAGAAGGAGGATCAGATCGCCGTGTGTCACACAGCCTTCCCCGGAGCCGCCCCTCCCCATACGCCGCGGGTGGGCGCGGGTGGGCTGCAGGGCCGGGCAGCAGAGAGCATCTCTGGGGCTGCACGGCCCTAAGGGGCTGCTGACACTTCGTGGTCCCTGCCCCTGCAGGGCACTGCTGCTGGGCAGCTCGGGGCACAGTCGTTCCTGAGGAGCGCTGGGGTGGGTGCGGGGGAAGCGTTCACCTCCCTCTGCAGTCTAGAAAGCCCTGATAAAAATACACAACAAGAGCATTGACTGTGGAACTGTTTTGAGGATTGTTAAGATATTATAAAAGAAAGGAAGAAAATCTGCCTGGCATTATGTTTTCCGACACTAGACATCTGAATTAATACTTCTCCTATAGCAGCTCCTTCAGAAATCTCAAGCACTTCAGCATCCTCCATCACCGAGACACCGGAGGCGTTCGATGGCTCTTCGGCATCTCCGTGTCACACAGTGCTGGGGCTCTGCTCGGTGTGACCCGTGGGGCCATCCCAAGCCCGGGGTGCAGGGATCAGCACAGCCCATGGCGTGGCAGCCCCGTGCTGCCCCCTGCCCCATCCTGCTGTCCTCGTGGCTCTGCCGAACCAATGGCACCGCGCTGTGTGCGGCGCTGCCCGTCGGAGGGAAGCCCATAAACCCTGATGTAATGTTATTTACTTGTAAAAGGCAATTTGTAAAGGTCCGTCTGGGGGCTGCTGTCACCATTTCCATGGGATTTATTTCCCCTTTATTTACAGTTTATGCGCGTGTATGAGCGGTTCTTCTTTCCCATCGTAATCCGGAGCTCGGCTGTCCCTTGGGCACTGCTGTCGCCGTTGCTGGCAGCGGGGCGTGGGTCCCCAGCTGAGCTTGGCTGTAGTTCTGAGCATGGAGAGGAAGATCTGTGTCGTGGCACCGAGCTCGGGTCCTCTGCACGCAGGAGGGTTCCTCGGTGCCAGGGGCTGCATTCAATTCTTGCCTTTAGTTTTGGGTTGATAAATGAAGAATTTCCCATCTTTGATGATGTGCACATCGTGTGGCAGCTGACGGCGGGGAGCTCTGCTCTGTTTGCAGGGGCTTTGGGGCTCCTGCTTTGGCCGTACTTAGCAGCACTGTGTGGGGTGGGTCAATACCTGCAAATACAGATTAAGAGACAGAATGGCTTCAGCAGAGGGCTGCCAAAACTTGGAGTGCGCTCAGGGCTCCTCTTTCCTTTTGCTTTATAGCGATCCCTCCCTCAGCTCCTCCCCATGCCGGCTCTCCTTGGAGGCAGACTACTTGTGCCTTGAAGGGGAGCATCCAGGAACTGCTCCCGGGTGTCAGCATCAGAGTGCAGTCCCTCAGCCCCCCATCCCTGCAGCCCCACGCAGACCCCAGCCCTGCCCCTCTTCCCTGCAGAGCAGGGGGAGCTGAGCTGGCGGGGGAGCGCTGCACATCGATGTTCTAAAACAAACTGCAGAATCAAATACAAGTGGCAGCGGAGCTCTTTGAAAGCCGTTCAAAGGGACCTTGTCGATGTGAAACTCCTGTTCATGTTTTTCATTCCTCCTCCCTCTTCGGTTTGTTGATACAATCTTGGAGGTGGGAGGATTTACAGAAACGCACGCGTTTTCAAGCTGCTTCTTCAGACACTTCTTTTCCTTCGTCTGTATCGTTTGAGGCCAAACTCAGAAATACAAGCATGGAAATCAGAGCCCTCTTTACTTTACACCCCGAAGATCGGATTGCCGTGGAGGTGCCCTGCTGTGTCCCCACACCTCACTGCCACTATGGCCCTGCAGGGGACGTCCGTCACCCAGACCTGTGCTGCAGCCCCACTGGTGACTCCTGCACAGCTCCACGCTGCTGGAATGAGGTGTGGGTCCTTGGGGTGACCCATCCATCCTGACCAGGAGTGTTGAAGGCCATCCAAAGCAGTCCTGAAGCCGAATCATAGGGTCGTTTGAGTTTGAAGGGACACTTAAAGGTCATCGGGTCCAAGAAGAAGGGGAAGAAGCATCCTCCAGCCTGCACTGGAGCTTCACACCATTGGGGCATCTCTGCTGCACGTCGAGCAGTAACGGAGGGCTCCCAGAAGCTTTTTTTGCTGCTGGTTTCAGCATCAGCAGTGGGGAGATGTGCAGAGCTGCCTCACTGAGCTGCGGTTGGTGAAGTTATTGCCTGAGGCTCTGAGGATGCTGTGGTTGATCTCCACGTGGCTTCCTGGTTACTTGGGAACTGTGCTGAGTGGTGGTAGAGTCATAGAATTGTGGAATGGTTGGGTTGGAAGGGACCTTACACCCCCAGCCCCACCCCCACTGTGCGCTGGGTGCCCCCAGGGCCCCTCCATGAGCTCCTCCAGGGAAGGGGTGCCCGCAGCTCTGGGCAGTGCCGGGGCCTCAGTGCGCTCTGAGTGAGGATCTTTTCACCTCACATCTGGTCTCAATCTCCCCTTTGAGTTTGAAGCCGTTCCCCCTTCTCCTTTTGCTGCCTGGCTCTGTATAGTCCATCTCCCAGGCAGGGAAGACTATATTTGAGCAGACAGATTTTCATACAATTAACAAGTGAAGGCAAAACTTGTGGAGTCCCTTGGCTTCTCGTGCCCCAGTCAGCTCCTCGGGGTGCTGCACGTGCTCTGGCTCTGGGCAGTGCTCTGACACGCTCAGATTTGTTCTGGCATCGCTGCCCAGAGCTGCGGGTGCCCCATCCCTGGAGGTGCCCATGGAGGGGCCCAGGGCAGCCTGAGCTGGGGCACCCAGCAGGGTGGGGCTGGGGGCTGTAAGGTCCCTCGTGACACAGCCGTGCTGTGCCCTGAGCAGTCCCCCCGGGCCCTCAGGGCCGCGTGCCGGGGCGCGGTGCCCGGGCTGTGCTGCTCCGGCGTTGGTTTGGGGTCAGTGCCAACACCTTTACCTCGGTTTTTTTTGGGCTGTTGGGATGGTTGTTCTGAATGTCTGTCCCTGGAAGCTATGGAAAGCAGCGCGTGCTGTCCTGTTTGAACTTGTTGGCTGACAAGTTAAAAGGCTGTTTTGATCCTTCGGGATACTTAAAAAAAAGGTTTCACCTTCCTTCTCCAGTTCTGCAGGAGGGCTGTGCCAGCAGCTTTGTACTGCGAGTCTGTAATTGCAGCGAGCTGGGGCTGGTGGCTGCCCCGGGGCTGCTTCTCCCTCTCCTTTCTCCCCTCTGTGCAGACCTGCTCCCCGAGCACGGTGCCATGCGGCAGGAGCTGTGGGTAGGGCAGTGCCCACGTTGGGGATCCCTCTGTGATGCTGCTCGCTTTTGTGGGATGGAGAAGAAACCCTTCCTCTGATGGACTGCAGGGGTGTGGGCACCATTGGTCCCTTTGCTGCTCCCCGGTTTCCTTTGCCCTGATTGTGGAGCTTTGCATCTCAATGTCTTCTTTTTTTCTGGGGGAAAGGCAGCGGTGTGGGGCTCTGATCTCCTCTGTGTGGATGTCTCTGCGTCTCCTGGAAAGCTGGATTTACTCTGGAATAAGCTGGATCCTTCCCCAGAATGGTTCTGCTGGAAGAGCAGTGATCATCAAAGCCCTTCTAATTCTCAATTAGTCTGCTTGCCCAAGGCTTTTAACGCTGCTTAGATAAACTGCATTAAAAGTTAGATCTGAATTAACCTTCCCTTGCACGACAGCCCCGGGTGCAGCGCGGCCGGGCGCGGAGCGCGGGGTTACCAGCCCTTGGCACGGGGCTGCTGCTCCCGGGTATTTTTAGAGAAGATAAGAGATGTGGAGGGAGAGAGGGCCTTGTTCCAGGCAGCTCCGGCTCTTTAATTATGTTTCTGGTCTGGAAAATTATATGGCTCCTCGAGCATAAATAGAGGACGGGAGGGAACATAATTGCACCGCCGGGTTTCCTTGCGCACCCCTGAGGATCGAGCCGTGTTTGGCTCCAGAGGGAAATACAAAACGTGGCTTTGTGGCCGTGCCCCTGTGCTGCTCAGGAGTGGGGTACGTGGGGCAGGACAGCCTCGGGTTTCCTCTGCAGAGCAGCCCTGATTTCGGGAGGGTAATCAGAGGAGCACAGCGGGGCTCGCGGTGCCATCGTCCGTCACGGCAGCCGTGGGAGCGGCTCTGGCTCTGCAGGAGGAAGGGCGAGAGCGGCAGCTTTCTCCTCTAAGTGCTTTTCAAATCAGATTTCGGTGCACCCCGTGATTTTAAAGAGTGCGTTCAATTACGAAGCGCCCAAAGCTCTGCACTGCCGCCCTGAGCCGGGCAGGACGACCTTCCCCGGTGGGACCGCGCTGTGCGGGCACCGCCAGCCCCACCCCCACCCCCGTCCCGGCGCCTTTGGGACACAGAGCCCACGTGGGTGGGGAGGCCGACAGGTTCTGCTGGGAGATGGAAGTGAGGGGTCCTGGTCAGGAGGAGAAGCCTGGTTAATTGTGCGGGGAGATGGGAAGGGGCTCCAGGGAGCGCAGCTGTGGGCGGAGGAAATTGGGGCTTCGGTCTCCGACTGCGCGGTCCGGAGCCGTTCCCCCCGCGCCCCGAGCTCAGCCCGGAGCTGGACGTGGGGGGGTTTGCTTCTCCCCTTCTGCCTCCCAGCTCCCAGCACAAACGCATGGAGCAAAGCCGCTCTGTTTATTGAACACAAATAGAAGATAAAATAGTGGAAAACTAATTTTTTCACGCTCATTGGTGGGAAAGATTAAAATTATGCAAATCCTCAGCAGCGAGCTTGGTGCAGAGATAAGGGGATGTTCGAGTCGGCTGCCTGCCTGCTAATTCACTCATTGAAAACGAAATGAGCAGGAAAGCCGCGGTCGGTGCGCGTGGGCCGGGCCCCCTCCCCCTACCGGGGGGGTCCACTCGCAGTGTCCGGGCAGTGTGGGGGGGTCCACTCGCAGTGTCCGGGCAGTGTGGGTCCCAGCACAGCCGCTCAGAGCACGAAGTGATCCGCGGTGCCGTGGCAGCGCGTGGGATCACCCGCAGCTCAGCGCCCAAAGCCGTGCCGGGGTGCGGCGGTTTGGGGGGGGTCGGCTGTGCCCCAGCAGCGCTCAGACGGCCGCGTGCTTTCGGGATCGGCTGTCGCTGTCCGATGAGTATTTATTCCCGGAACCCGTGTTTGCTTTTGTCGCTGAGAGCTCTGGCGGTGCCGGATTTGTTTTCGTCTTTTCCCTCTTCGTTTCGGTCCCCGTGTGTGTTTTTGGCCGCGCAGCGCTGGCGGCGGCTCCGATCCCCCATGGCACGACGGGCAGAGCCCCGTGCCCCACATCGCACCGTTTGTGGGGCGGGGGGGTTCCCATCGCGCGGCAGCAGCGTGGGGTGTGTTATTCGGAACAGGGAGCTCTTGTTCCGCAGCTGCTGCTGCTGCTGCCGTTGGTAATTAATGTTTGAGGAATTGCAGATCTTCATTAGGAGAACAATTAGATTAACGAGAGAGCCCGAGACGAGGCTGCAGCGGGGAGGGGTGGGGTGGGGGTGGGGGAGCAGCGGACACAGCCCACCGAGCGCGGGGGGGAGCGGCCGCTCGGGGCTCCTGCCATTAAAAGCTGTAATCAGTGCCCGCATCGCTGGGGACACCGACCCCCCCTCCCCCCCCTCCCCCCCCTCGTGCTCGGGGGTTTGCTCGGCATCCCTGAGCCACGCGGGGAGGCTGTGAAATCGCAGAACGTGAAGGCGGGGGGAGGGAGGTGGGGGTCGGAGCCGCTGGGGTCGGGATCAGCCCGACGCGATCTCGCGGCTCCTCCGAAACCTTTCAGCGTCGGCGGGAGGGGACGCGCTGTCGGGTGGAGGCTCTGAGCCGTGGCACTGCGAGTCCGGGCATCCTTTCGCGAGCTCCGCGCCCAACGCTTGCTGCAGGAGGGATGCTGCCGGGATGCGAGTGCTTATAAATGTTTTAAGCAGCCTCGATGCTTCCCTGGTGCAGACGGGCTGCGGATGGGATGCTTTATCCTGGCCAATGACACTGCGGGCCGACAGCACCGCACTGCCCCGAGCAGAGAGGGAGCAAACTCCCACTTAATAGAGGTAATGCAGCAGGGTGAGACCAGGCCGGGGACCGGCAGCTGGAGAGCGCTGAGGATGCTGCTGCTGCTCCCAATTCTGCTTGTTTAGCAGCCTCTTAATTTTGCATCTCGTGCAGGACGAGGATTGCGGCGGAGCTCTGCTCTGCGGTGCATTGAGGGGACTCCCACTGCAGAGATGTGACAGGAGCCAGAGGCTCCCCTCGATAGAAAAGGCAGAATTACATCAGGGGGAAATTAGGCACCATGTGGAAGTGGCTGTGCAGCTCTGCTGCTGACCTTGAGGCCGTGGCCGGGCTGCAGGGCTCCCAGTCCCGGCTCAGCTCCTAAATCCAGGTGAGATCACGGCAGCGAGTGATGGATTGCTGTTTTCTTTCTCTCCTTCCTTAATCTCCCCTGCCTGGTGGATCTGAGATGCAGGTTTCTTATTGGAGCAGGAGAAAGGATTTGCTCATCCACTGTCTTGCAAGCTCCAAAGCAAATCCTCTGTATGGAGCTGAGCCCCGCGTGTAGGCTGGTGCAGGACTGGAGCACTGGGCATGGAGGTGGTACGGGAGCAGTGCGGGGTCGGGCAGCTCCGTGGGTCCTCGCGCTCATCCTGGGTGTCCCCAGGACCGGGCCCAGCTCAGAGCTGCGGGAAAACAAACGGAGGTGATGGATCAGTGCTGGCTGTGATGAGATCGCTCATATGAGAGCACCGCTGACATCCCGCACCAGTCCAGTGCCCCGAGCTGGCACTGATAAAGTACCCCATGTGTAGGGTAAATAACTCCTAATGACGATACTCCACCAGGGAATAGTATAGAAGATGGTATATTTTAAGTAGTTCTATATAAACAGTTATACAGGTAATACAAAAGAGAAGATGGCTCACCTTTATGATGACAAGGCTCGCAGAGGACTCCACATGGGAGGGATCTCCAAGAAGAGATCCTTCCCTGGTGGTGGTCAGCCCTTAAATGGGGTTTGAGAGAGGAGGAACTAGGCTCCACCCCTTCCACCCACACAGGTATATCACCTTCACCTGTGCTCCCATGGCTGACTTGGTGCTCACCTCAGGTGACCAATCAGTGGTTCAGGCCGTGATTCAGCAGTTCCCATACACCCATGTCCCTAATTAATTTGCTTTCACTTTTTCTTTCCTTTGGTGTTTTCACCTCTTTTCTATCCCTTTCCCAGGGAGGTGGAGCACTCCCCTCAATCCTACCGACCTGGGTGGAAAAGTGCCTCTTCCCCACTTGGACTCAGACACCAGGCAGCCGTTGCAGATCTGCTGGTGGCAGCGTGTTGTTGGGCTCTTCGTTGGCTCCTTTCTTCCTGCTCTTCCTGCAGTGCCCACAGCTCAGCTCTCGCAGGCAGGGAGCAGCAGCTCCGCAGCACCCGCGTTGCTGCCCCCCCAGAACACCCCGTGCCCATTGCTTGGGATGGTGCTGAGTGTGTGTGTGCACAGAGCAGGAATGGTGCCAGGAGGAAGGAGGAGCACACGTGTGTGTGTGTGTGTGTGCACTGAGCAGCTTCGTGCTCCCAGCGCTGTCTTAGTGTGCAGTTTCTTCTGGTTTCCCACATCGTAAAATGCTGTCATATTAAAGCACTGGGAGATGTGTGGATGAAAAGCAGTGTAGAGGACTGAGACAGTCCTGATCAAAGCTCTTTTTTTCTCCATCTGTGTTTGTTTCCCCGTGGAAGATAATACTCTGCTTCTTTCTTGTAAATATTGTTTTTAAGATCTAAGCAGCTCTACCATAGATAAACAGTCATGCTTAGCCATGAAGGGTCTGCTCTGACTGCCCTAATTGCACGTGCCAAGGCTGTGGCCTGTGTTTTGAAGCGGGCTGGGGACTTATTCTGAGCACACAGAGGGAGCCCTGGGAGCAGAGCCAGTTTTGGGGCTGAGGAGCGTGGTTCAGCAGGCTGCTAGGGCTGCGGAGCAGTAGGATTTCCCTGTTGAGATCTGTCCCTGGGCCGGCTTCCCCGTCTCTCGTGGGGCTGAGCAAGGTGCGGGGCCGCAGCACTCCCTCCTGCATGCTGATGGGGAGCAGCGAGGGCCACAGTCTCTCTCTGTTCGATGGGACTTTGCCAGCCAGCACTGCTGGCTGCAGGGGAGATGCGTGGCAGAAGCACTATGAGGGAGCCAAGCCCTCACGCTCTATTTCCCCAGGAGGCGAGGCTGGCACTGGCCAGAACTGTGGGGCCGTGGGGACACTGTGCCCGGTGGCAGCTCCTTGCTGCCAGCACTCGGGGCACAGCGTGTCCCAGGCCGGGTCCCAGCTGCTCGAGCCACCACCATCCCTGTCCCTGCAGGGCTGGGTGCTCCTGGGGGGAAAGAGGGGAGTGGGGGTTCCTCTCCTCGAGGGAGGTGGCAGTGAGCCAGCAGCTGCACTCAGTGCTCCTCTGTCTTTTCCTTCCTCCTTTCAAGAGGTTGCTAGGAGGAAATGGAGTGACCCACTGACCTGTGTTAATGCGCAGCACAAACGAAGCGTTGCTGCTGGAAGGAAGAGACCTGAGCACAGCCCTGTGCCTGCGAGGTGTTTGCTCGATTGATCTGGTTAATGGGAGTACTTCTCCCACAGCAGCCACTGCAAATGGAGACGTTTCATCATCTGCTAGATCCGCGTGGAAGTTCTTGCAGAAAACATACTTAGAATGGCCCTTCTCCTTTTTGCATCCAGGTGAAACAGAAGCGAAAGAATCCCAAATGCATTCTTGTGTTTTCAAGTTGCTTTATTCTGTGAGCCTGCAGTGATGGCACAGCCCTCCCTCCTGCTGAGCTGTGCTCAAATGCAGAGCAAACGCTTCAGCCGCTGCTTCCATGTGGTTAAGGGGAAGAAAGGTGGGGATGTGCTGCGCAGCTGCGAGCCCTGCCCACGGCTGGAGCAGTGTTTCCCACTGCTCTGTCCCCAGGCAGCGCTGGCGTGGAGGTAAATCCTCCTCCATCCCTTTGGATCCCCCAAGTAGCTTAAGGACGCTCGGTGTCCAGCACCCTCTGAAATGGGAGTTGCTGGGAGGAAAATCTTCAAAAGCATCTTAGCGGCTTAGGTTAAGTCGCTTTGACTCAATGGAACTTAAGCTCTTAAGAACCGTAGGTGCTTCTGAGCATTCTTCCCTTTGTGCCTAGCACCCTTGGGTCCCCGGGCACCTCCTGCTCCGGACCAGCTGGAGGAGCCTCGAGGGAGGCTGCTTCCTGCAAGCACGTCTCCATCGGATTGTTTTGGCAGTGTTCTTCAAGGCCCCACGCGCAGCGCTTCCAGGATGCACACGTTAGCATGCTTAAAGCTGGAGATCGGGCAGTTCACGAGAATGGATGTCTTACAGGAGCTCTTTACAGTAAGAATTAATCTTATTCCTGAAATGTGACCGTATCTAATACAAATCTGTCCCCGCCGGGGGCCACGGCTTCGCTTAATGGCATTGTAGCTGGGATTGAGGTCTGTTAGGTGACCTGCTGCTGCTGTGGGAGATCCTGTGCCAGAGGCCATGGGTCCGCGGGCAGACACTGCTGCTGTGCTTTGTGTGCAGGGACTGCGCAGGGGAGCAGTGCCGACCTGCAGAGAGCACAGACGGGGTGAGCTTCGCGTGGCCGAGGACGGGAGAGGATGGTTCCTGAAACCGTGGTGATGTGAGCATTCATCAGAGCAGTTCCCACTGAAATTCAGCACCGCCTGGAGGGCAGAAGGGCCCTGCAGCATGGCAGCTGGGTTTCCAAATGTTGTGTGGTTTGTGTCGTAGGGGAACCGTGCAGTGCACGAGTCTGCTTCCGTCCTCCTGTAGGCAGGGTGCTGCGAAGAAAGCCAGAGCAAATTCCCATTCCAGCCCCTCAGTCCCCGCGGGGCGGCTGTGTGGGCACACGTCCCCAGAAATCCCACAGCCCAGGGGACAGCGGTGATGTACCTGCTCTGAAGGATGAGTTGCTGGATTGAGGTTGACGTGTCTTAATATCTCTGCCAGCACTTTCTGTCTCCGTCAAGGGCTCGGGGAGCACATTAGCACCGGAGCGGAAGTGTCACCCTCTGGCATCTCCTTCTCTAATCTTGGAGCTGTTGCCATATCCCTTTAACCAGACCTTTGCTATCGGGGCTCGTTATGTGGCACGAAGAGCCATGCAGGATGCAGGGAGGGGAGCTGCTGGGCTCAGGGAGCGTGTCCCTGCTGTGCTTGTGTTCAGTTCCATCGCTGGGTTTGGGGCAGCGCAGCTCTGCGTCCGCTCCGAGCTGCAGAAGTCGCTGGTGTCACATGCAGAGAGTGGATGGGGATCAGTGACGTTCGGTGGCGTGTGCTGGGGCGTGGTGGGCAGGGAGGGATGGACTGGGTTTTGGTAAAGAACACAATTTCTGCAGTGCTGGCTGGGGCGGCCTCGTGTTTTTGAATCAGAGAGAACTTGGAGGGCTGGGGGAGGTGTGCTCCCATTGCTGCCCTCTGCAGCCCCGCTCATGGCACGCTGACGGGCTGTGGATGAACAGAGAGCAGAGAGCAGAGAGCCAGCAGGCGGGCAGCACTTGGCTCTGGTTGTTGTGCCGACATTGACACTGCACCCCAATGTGATTAACAGTTGCTGTCACAGCTATTTGTAATGTTCCTGGTCTGTGCTTGCCTCTGACAACCACAGAAGGAACCCCAGCACTTCATTCTGCACCCTGGGACCCCGTGAACCCCCCTTAATTCTGACTGCAGCCTCTGCCTGGTTCCCAGATCACCTCTGGAACGAACATATGAAGAGGTTCCCAGTGGTATAATCCAGATTTTTTCTCTTTTTGTAGAGTATGAGTATTTCTGCTGTGTTTTCATAAGCCAGCACTGAAGCGTGATGGATCCAGGCTAGCACAGAGCGCCCAGCAGAGGCTTTGTAATCCTCAAATGTAAAGCTCAAAGCTGCTCTCTGCAAAGTTTCTCTTTAGGGCTGGGTACATATGGGGACTTCTTGTTTATCATCACCTTTTTTTTAGTTCTTTACAGTTCAGCCTTGAAGAGGTAATGGGACCAAAAAAGATTAAAATGCCCCTTCACGTGGCCTGTCCCGATGGTTTCATGCCCTGATGTGCATCAGAAAGCTTCAGCAGCCTCGCTGTCCCTTCAGTCCTTTCAAAGCATTTGATCACTGTGCAGTCTCTCCTACCTGGCTTTTCTCCAAAAGGTGACAAACCCTGGGTTTGATTTTTAATTGTGGTAATGGAGAGCCAGAAGGGATTGGTGCAGATGTGGGAGCGCGGCCTGGCGCTGAGCTCTGTTCTGATGCAGGGCGGCTGCAGCCCACCATGATGCTGTGGCTGCAGCTTCCATTGGATCACACCTCGTATTTTCAGCCCTCCTGGGGAAAAGCACAAAGGTCTGGCACACGGGACAGGGAGCGTTGCTGAGAGCCTCCTCTGAGAGGTCTTTTCCAACCGGAATGACTCTGTGCAATTGGCCGTTGTCTCTGAGTCAGGAAGGCCAGAGCAGGCCGTGCCTGCCTGGCGATGCCGGCGGTGCTTCCCTCGTGGCCTGGCCTCCTCCATCCTTCCCCCTCAGCCTCCCTGCTCCTCTCCCTGAGTGCTCTCCTCTTCCTCCCCTGCAGGTGCTGACGCCGCTGTGCGGGCGCTCTGAGTGCTGTGAGCGGAGCTGGCGGGGGCTGACGGCCGACGCGGAGGATGAGGATCCTTCCCAGCCCTGGGATGCCTGCGCTGCTCTCCCTCGTGAACCTGCTCTCCGTGCTGCTGGTCGGTTGCGTAGCTGAAAGTAAGTGGCTGCTGTGCCTCACCCGTTTCCCTCGCCCATGCTTCACCTCCCTTGGTGGATGGCAGCAGAGCTGGCTGTGGGGCTTGGAGCCAGCAAACATCGCCCCAACATTTTAGCGTTATGGAAGTGCGTAGGACTTGACAATGTCTGCTGACTTTCCAGCATCTTTAGCTTTGCTGGGACCTCATGGGGCAGCCAGGCCCTGGCACTGGGTACGGGTATGGGGCTGACCCTGGGACTGCCTGAGAGCTGGGGAGGAGGGGAGGGGACCGCCTGCAGCTCTGCTTGGAGCCTTCCTCCAACCCCGTCCCCACGCACTGCACCCCATGGTCCTCTCTGGCTCTTCCCTTCCGGGGATCCGTCAGACACCAGTGACTGTTGTCACATTACTCACAGGGGCTGGATTCAACAACGCATCCAAAGAAAGAGCATTATGTTTCTCCTTCTCCTGAGTGAACCAGTTCCCTTTTAACACAGTTTTTAGCTTTGCTGCCTTTCAATTCTTGCTTGATAAAATGAAAAGGGGAAGGAAAAAAAAGAAAATCTTCAGCAACTCGAATGTAATGTTGACATGAAGGCTGATCGCTCGGATCAGTGGGGAATAGACTCTTCCAAGCTGATTGAATTATGACTTTTTTTGCCTCCCCAGAAAAGCTGCTTGAAGCTGCTGAGAGGGCTGCTCTGGTCAGCAGAGCCCTTGACAGCTTTTAACGTAATCACTCAGTTATCAGGGTTTATTAAGATGACACGGTCACTGGGGATTGAGTGGGATCCTCGACCTTCGTTGCTGGGAAATTCTTGTGAGCAGTGCTTTCTCTCCTCCTTGCAGTAGATGAGTGGGGATGTTTGCCATTACTTTACTCAGGAATTTTGTTCAGAGAGAAATGTGTATGTGCCAAAAGATAATATTTCCTTTTGTTCTGATCATTTTATAAGCCTGGGAGGTGAGCCAGACCCAGGTAAGTTTGATATAAGGCCACTTTGCTGGTGCGTAGCTTTGCATCATTCTGCACCTGAGACAGTGCTGCTGCTGTTCTTAAATCTGTCCACAAGACTTAGCTGGAGCTGCCTGTCCTCAGCACCAGGAGTGGTGTGGGGCAGCAGGGATCCTGCTGGGAGTGACAGCGTTTGCCCAGGGTCCCAGGTGGGTGCTCAGGTTCTTTATGAGCACTGTCAGGGCTGCGGGGTCCCAGTCCTGCTGCTGTTTGCTGTGACATTCCTGGGCAAATGGCTGTTGTGCTTCGTTTTCAAAGCAAGCAGTGCAGCTATGCAGGCGCAGATGGAGAGTTCATGTGTGTGACTTGCCTCATGGTATGAGCACAGCCCTGATTCATCTGTTGTGCTATCTGAACTCCTGTGAGGACTGGGGTTATTTCCTTCCTAAATGTGCTCCAAGCCCTGTGTTCCCACTGCTGGAAGTGGGCACTCTGTGGAGTCCAGCCTTCTCCAGACCATTGCTGTGTGCCCTCAGAGTCTTGGCTTTCCCAGGAAGGAGTGACATCATCTGCCCCCATCCTCTGCAGGGTGAGATTTGCTGATGCCATGTGCTGCCTGGCTGCTGTGGGGCATCTTTGGTGGAAGTGCACCTTCAGGAGGGGCTGATGCTGGTCCAGCCCTACTGCTTTCTGTTATTTCTCTCTCGTGTAGTTCTGCAGTGTCGTTGGATTCTGAACAATGAGATTTTGTGCTTCTTTTCTCCTGCTACTCGCAGATACGCACAGGGGAACCGTGCAGGCTGCAGGGCTTGGTGACCAAGGCCGGGCCTCTCTTCCTGCTCGAGGTACAGATGGTGTACCAGGAGGTTTTTCTCCTGGCCCATAGAATGTGTCAGCATCTCCTGATGCTGTGCAGCCCCGAGGTGCTGCTCGGTCCATGGCAGCTGCCTGCATTGCTCTGAGGCTGCAGCCGTGGGTGACTGCTGATGGTGGCTCAGTAGCTCCTGCTTTTAGAGGGACTGTTGAGTTCTGTGCCAGGCTGGGCAGCAGCATCCCAGTTCGTCTGCACTGCTCCCTGCTGAGGCATATAAACAGCAAACAGCTTTGTCTGTCACAATTGCAGAGACTGCGTGAGGAGCTGTCACTCTGTTCTGACAATGGCCTCTCCCATCAGATGGCCCTGGGCTTTTTCACGCTGCCTCTTGCTTAATCCCTTGGCCAGCATCCATTCGGTTGCGCTCGCCATGATGCTGACCCCATTTCCTGCTCCAGTTCATCATGAGGAGTTGCTCGGGTCACACGGCCCCCGGGGCAGGGCTAGGAGGTGCCAGGCTGTGTCCCCATTGCAGTAGAAGTTCCCATCACAAGTGGGAAGCCCCCAGTGGCTTGCAGCACCCCACAGCACCCCACAACACTGCAGCATCCTGCAGCACCCCACAGCACCCTGCTGCAAAGCTGAGAGCTTGAACTTGCCTGCTCTTCAGCACAGCATTGGAGAAGCTGTGGCCTCTGCAATCAAGGGGCCATTAAAATACTTCCCTTGCTTCCTAGGCTAATTGATCTCAGTCAGTGATTTAAACCTCTCTATGGCTGGAATGTTCTATTTAAAGGAAACTGCTATTTAAATTAAAAATCCGAAGCACCACACTGCTTTCTGCATGCTGCTCTTACTTGAGAAGCTTCCATTGTTTCTCCCATACAGCCGAGGGCAGCTGTAGAGCTGGGAATTGCTGTCTCCGGGGCCCTCCCTGGATGGAGCACGTCACCATTGTGTTACAGATTCATGTGGCTGTGCATTGGAGGGCTTAGAGGAAGCCAAGCAGCTGAGGTCCGGCGATGGGTCCAGGCAGCGGAGCAGCTCCCAGCTCAGACACACACACACAGAACCAAGTGTGTCCGTGTCCTGGCTGCGCAGCCAGCCCAGTCCTAAAACCTGAGCACTGAGCACAGCATCCGTGCACCACGTCCAGCATCCCACGTGGTGCAGTGCAGAGCCAGCCCAGCCTCGCTGTCTGCTCGGGCAGTGCGGGACCTCCGTGCCACCCGCGGGAGCACCGCGCGCCGTCTGAGTGCTCCTCCATGGCAGATAAAAAGCCACTTGCTGTATAGAAACGTGGTAATTTCTATAACTGAAATCAGCATGCTCGCTGTTTTCAAGTGGATTTTTCCCATTGATTAAAGCTTTGCGTTTTACAGCAGTGCTTTGCTAATTGGTACTTTGCATACACAGGGCTGGTGTGTGCGCTCTCCGCCCCAGCAAAGATTTAATAGCAGATGCAGCAGCGAACGTTACTTATTACTTAGGTTTCCTTCCTTTTATAAATCATGTTATAGAACACTTACTAGCACACTGGTATTACCATAAATAATTAAAGCTAAATTGCAATTGACAAAATAAAAGAATAAAGCCTCTTTTATGGTGCATTCCCCTGACTTTCTTCCCTGGTAATTGCCCTTGTTCCATCGTTAATTTGGAGAACGCAGTAATTCACGCCGGGCGCGTGCGTGGGGGCTGCAGTGCACAGCTGGCAGCAGATGGCAGCAGGGACAGAGAGCACGGGGACACAGAACATGTGCAGGGGTCGGGCAGGGGCCCACGTAGCCCGGTTTGGGCAGCCAGAGCAGCACTGTGTGTCGGGAGCAGCAAGGAGAGGTGCAGAGCTGAGCTCAGCGTTCAGCTCCCCTTGCTCGCAGGAGCGATTCCTCTGTTGTCTCTTCTGGGTTCTGGAAGTCCTGGCTTTGCCTGTTGTTGCCCAGGACAGCAGCTGTCATGTCAGATGGCTGTAAAAATTGAGGAGGTTCTGTCTCAGGGCTTGATGGACGTGTTGAGATGACGGCAGCAGGAAGATAATGTTCCTCTGCGTACTTTGAGAGCAGCTCCATCTCTGAGTGCAGGGCTGGCTGGTGATGAAGCAGTAGTGCTGCCCAGGGGGATGGAAGGTGGCACGCTGTGGTGGAGCTGAGCTGGCCCCACGAGCATTCGTGGCAGTGTTTGCATTGATGGTGGTGTAACCCCACCGTGGAGGTGGGGAGCTGCAGGGCGGCCCTTTGGTGGTGCACGTGGGTCACTGAGCGCTGCTCCTGCAGAGGTGGGGTCTGAGTTCACCCTCCTGGGATGCAGTGACCCCATTTCCCCCTCCTGGCCCCTCTTGCTGCTTGTGTTCCTTTGTAGGCGGGGGGACACCTGGTGTCCTTGCTTCTGAATTGCCCTTTCCTTTGCTGCCTTCTCCGTCTGCCAGCTGCGATCCAGCCTGCGGTTGCTGAGGGTGCTGGACTAGTTGTCATCCCTCTCAAGGACACTGAATTAAGCTTCTGTGTCACCTTGTTTAAGTGCCTGATTAAATTAAACCTTGCCTGCCTGGATCGAATGATGTCATTTTTTTTATTCTTTTTTTTTTTTTTTAGATAACTTAAATTGGGAAGTTTTTGTTCCTATAGGACCAGGAGAGGAAATAAATCATCTTTTGAAAGAGCTTCCTTGGGGGCAGGGGATGTCACCTCCCTGGTCTCAGCTGTGCCCCACACTGCAGACACTGATTGCATTAATCTGAGCCGAGGTGCACCTGGGGACAGAGCAGCCACGGGTGGTTGGGACCCAGCCATGGGTGTCCCCTGGTGAAGGATCTTTCCCCAGCTGGGGGTTCTTGCTGCTCAGCTTCGTTGGATGGCTAAGGCAGGGGAGAAGAGCATCTGTTTGTTGTGTAAACAAGCAGCTTGTGCGAACATGTCGTCTGCATGGTGTTCGTGATAGAGGGAATGTCTGTCTTCACCATACCTGTGTGCCAAAGCCAGGGCTTTCATCTGCATTGGATCTCGCCAGGAAGGAGGTGCCTGTTCCCTGTGACCTCCCTCTCTGGGTGCTTTGCACCAGGCGCTTCTCACGCACACTGCCAGGAAGGATGGCAGCTTTGCTGTCCCACTGAGCCCCTGGGTCACATCAGCTGTTTAGGGAGGTCCGTGTGCTCATGTCTCAAGACCAGCTAGGTGCAAGTCTTCTGGGTCACTGAGGGAATCTGTGAGGGTATTCCCAGCTTTTTGTGGCCTGGCAAGCCCACTGTTATTCTTAGAAGGCAAAGCAGAGTGCTTTTCAAGGCCACCCGACCAGAGGAATGTCGTTCTTTGGTGTGCATGGGATGGAGTCTGGGCTCAGATTGGCCCGCAAGGCAGTTTCCAAAGAACTGTTGTATTTACTTGGTGCCACTGCCCTCCTCTAGTCAGAGATGTTCTCTTGCAGCATAATTGATCCCAGTGCCCACCTTAGGCAGCTACGGTGCTCCTGCAGTGCAGCTGCCTTTAATTCGGGAGGACCTTAAAGTCCATGAAAGCAGTCATTTTACACCATCTGCTGCACGTGGGGGAGCTGAAGGAGCCAGGAGCATCCTCAGCCTGTGGCTGCACCTCCTCAACCCTCCTTCCCTCCTTTTGCATGTCTAGGTTTTCTTTTTCAAGCAGGGATTTCTCTTGCCATGGTTTTGTCTGGTGTCATTAGTCTTGCTCCTGGTCTGGGGTTCTCCTGCTGCAGTGCTGTTGTGCTCAGCTCCGTGGCGTGGCTGGGAGGAGATGGCTGCCAGCACAGAGCTGGACACGGCCAGGAAAGAGCGATACAAACGTGTGCTGGAGCATCTCCTGCTAAGACTTTGAAAGGGGATATCACAGTGAGCGATTTGAGCAGTTGGCACAAAGGAATATGGGCTGACCTTGTTTTCACAGTAGCATTGTGCAGAGCATTCTCAGCAGGTCCTGCCATGCTTTCTGCACACACACAACGACGACGTTTCTTGCGAGTGTGGGTCGAACCAACGCCACGCTCGGTTCATCTGGAATGCATAAAGTAATTTCTGTTTCCTTTTGAGGCCAAGAGGAAAAGTAAAGCTTTAAAAAAGAAATAAATAAATAGAAGGAACTGCAACTGGTTCAGCATTCCGCAAAGTTTCTCCAAAGTCCTCCAAACCCTTAATTGAGTCAGGAGCATAAAATTGAGAAGGGGAGAGAGAGGGAGCGCGTGTGGAGTGGCGCGAGCAATTTGAATAATTTATTGGCCTTTGAAGTTGCAAGAGAAATTTCAGCTGCCTTGGGGAGTAATTTCTCCCCATCCTGAAAGGGTTTCTCCTTATTTTAAGCTCATTCAGAGGATGATAGTTTTGCATTTTCTGCATAATTAATGAGCATAACTCCCCTCCACACTCACACAACCTCCGAAGAGTGTTGGGGTGATGAAACTTGGTGTTTTTTTTAATTAATAAAGTCAAATTAGTTTGACTGCGTCCTCTTCCTCCCTCACCTCCATCAGAATTTGTGGATTTATTCATAAATTAGTCTGAGCTTCTTGTGAAGAGTGGCAGCACTTACGCATCTTCAGGCACCGCTGTGACTTTTGGAGGAGCCTCCAGAAGTCGAAGTGTGTGTGCGTTCCGCGCAGCTCTCGGTCGCCTCTCACGTCACCGCGCAGTGAACCACGGCCACGCGGCCACGGCAGGACCTGCTCAGTCTGCAGAGCCGTCTGCGTGCTCCTTCCTTGTCGCTGTGCTTCTCCTCTTTCCTTGGGTTTTTCTGGCCCACTTGTCCCAGCTCTGTATCATGAGTCCATGCTGCTGTCGGTCCTCAGTTCTGCTGTTGGGGTTTCCCTTTTTTCTTCTCTTGTGGTGTGTGCAAATCTGAACGATAAATATTGTGGTTAAGAGACAGGAATGGTAATAACTCGTGGTAGGAGTCAAAGTTTGTGTTTCTTTATTGTTTGACCCATCAGTCACAGCTTCGTTAGGTTTTGTTTTCAGAATCTCCTGTTCTTGAGCTCCCTTGCCATCGCAGTCTCTTCCAATGGTGATTCAAGCTCACGTTGTGCTGTTAAGATGTGGAATAAGGGGTTTCAATCACGTGTGCCCCTAATTTCTTTCTGTTTCATAGCATATATGGGCTGAAGTCTGTTACCAGAGGCTGAATGGGAATGCTATAACAAGCTTTAGAAGATATCCTGAATCGTGTGCTCTAGGAATTGTGCCTTGCCCTTGTCCTGCAGGTGAGGAGATTTCCCCTCTTAACCTGAAAGAGAGAAACAACACTTAAATTTCTGGGAAGTACATACTTCAAAATGCTACCAAAACAACAGTTAATACGTTGGAACTGTAAACTGCTATGGAAAGGAAATGGAAGATAGCTTTTATTTACACAGGGAGAAGAATTTTGTGAACGTTGTGTTTATCTGGTGTCCTTTCATCCCCCAGTGCTGTTATTAGCCAGCACATCTCCATGGGCACCATCCCCAGCCCTTCTGGGCTGACCATGCACAGCCAGGAGCCTTGCTGAGTGTTTACATTTTGCAAAAGTCTTCGTCATATCACTAAATCGAGGATCAGAACTGACCTCTCTGATCGTATCCTTGGGGCTTCTGGCACTGCACTTCCTCTGAAAGATCATGAGATGCAGCAGCTTGCAGCAGTGTGTTTCCCCCACTGCTGCTGATTCTGCTGTCACTTTTCAGCAGATCAGGACCTGTGCTGGGCTATATTAAGCTGGCATGATCCCCAGGGACTTGGGATCTTTGCGTATTTAGCTTTCTCTTCTTTCAGGCTTGTGCCACGGGAGGTGGTTTGTCGTGTTCTGGTATCCCCCATAGACTCTGGCTCTTAAGTAACTCAGGCACAGCATCGGAAGTTGTGTGACAGCCGAGGCCTTCCTGGCTGCCTCCTGGAGGGGAGGGTGAGCTGAGCTTCTCCGAGATGCCCCTGCCAATGGTACAGCTGGAGAAGCTGTCCTAGCAGCATTGCAGGGCAAGGGAGAGCTCTCCACCTTAAGCTCCTGATTGCTAACAATCTGGGATTGCTGTCATGATGTTGATGGACAAGGGGCCCTCATTAAGTTGCCAGGATAGCTTCTTGGGTTTCTTGCTCTGCTCTGGGTTATTATGCCTTGTTAGAGGACTTGTGGACAAATATGGGATGTGATGTTGTTACAGTTGATTGAAAGCGCTTGCATAGCTCCAGGGCCCTGGCCTGCCACGTTGCTGGGGCTGCATGTGCCCCTGTGCTTGCTGGCCCTTCAGCAGTGATCCCAGGGCTGCCATCCTCTATGACAGCACTGCATGTCTGCTCCAGCTCTGGCTGATTGCAAGGAGCTTCTGTCTTCCTGGCATTGCATCGTGATGCCAGTAGGTGAGTAACAGTCTTGGATAGAGATGCTACAAAGACCCATCTGCACTGCCACCCACTTGCACCTTTGAACCTCCCAGGGAGGGAGAGTGGGACAGCCCTGTGCTGGGTGCAGGCAGGAAGCAGAGGTATCCTTACAGAACACCCTGTGAACTGCTCTTCTTGGCTGTATCACTGCCCACTCCCTGGGGCTGGGGCTGCCCTGTGGCAGTGACAGATTCCCTTTGTGCTGTGGATGGAGCTGAATCCTTTCTGTGCACGTGGATGCATGAGAGTAGCGTGAAGTCCTGCTGAAACAGGGTGACTTGGTTCTAGCTGCTGCTCCTAGGCAATAAGGTGCCATCCCATTCCTCAAAACTAGCAGTTTAAATAGACCAGAAGGAAGGATTCTGCCTTCCCTCTAGCCAGCAGGATAATGTGTTTTTTTCTCACCTTGGGTGTCAGAACTAGGAATAGATTTTGGTAGCCTCCGACTCATCCTGCCTCCTCTGCTGCAGGCTTGTACCTCCTCTTCTGAAAGGTCTGGATCTGAATGCATTGCAGATAGGAGCCTGACGGCTGTGTGGATGTGCCAAAGCCCAGAATGGTGCGAGCTGTGAAGGGTCTGCAGCCTCATCCTGGCTGCAGGAGAGGAGGGGGCTGGCAGCACGGGCAGGAGGGGGAGGAGGGCTTTGGGTGTCGGCCAGCTGGTGTAGTTGTGTATGAGATGAGTTCTTGCTCTTTTTCACCTATGTTCTGCTAGTCCTGCGTCCAATCCTGGGTCCCATCCTTCACTGCTGTCCATTTTGCTCTGTGGGCTTACGGGATAGGGGAAAACCTTTCAGGTGACATTCCCACATTCCTAGCAGGGGGAGCAGCGCAGACTTTCTGAGTCACAGAAGGACTTCGATGGATCAGCACCAGGAGGGTAGCAAGGTGGAAGTATTTCACTTCTAAAAAAACATCCTCGATCTTTTTTTACCCTCCGTTCCCCAACCTTGCCAGTCCCATCTCCCTGAAGGGAGCCAAGAGCTGCTGACAGTAAGAGGAAGTCTCTGTCTGAAGCCTATAATTATCCTGTCTGCCTTCCCAGAAAAGGCCAGTTGGGGAGCGAGCGTTCTGTGTCACGGACCGGCCCCGCGTTCTGCTGCCTTCCCAATTACTGCTTAATGGACTTTTTATGATGATAAGGCGACTGGGTTGGGGAGAAGTTATTGACGGGGAAATGGAATATAATTCACTCCCTGTTTGTTTGTTCTGTCAGAAAACCCTAATTTTAATTTTATTTGTGAGGCACTGAGAAACAACCCTGAGGGAAGAAGGAAAAAAGAAGCAGAACCTGTCAGTAAAACCCTGGGTTTCAAGGGGAGCAGTCTGCAGGGCCGCCCCAGCAGCTGCTTTCAGTCTCCCCGAGTCTCTCCATGCAGACCCTCAGCACAGCCTGCCTCTGTCCTGCTCCCATTTGCAGCTCTCACTCTTCCCGTGGAGGAAAGTGTAAATTCTAGAGCCATCTTTCTCTTCCCTACCCCTCTGGCGAGCTCCCCCGCACTCCAATGCCGTCGCTGTGAAGTGCATTCCCATTCCAAACACTGCATTCCTGCTCCCCACTCTCCATCTGTCTTAAATTTGGCTGCTCTGCTGTTTTCATCTGCTCCGCGGCTCGTCTCCTCTGCCTAATCCTCACTTCCTCGCTCTGGCTCTGAGCACCTCCCTTCTCCCCATCTTGCACCATTCCTCTCGCGTTCTCCCGTCGATCTCTTCTCTCCTTTCCCCCACAAACATGTCTGTGGCTTTGCCGGTCTTTCTCCCTCCTGCTCCCCTCATTGGCTCCATCACTGACAGAGCTGCTCCCGTGCTCCTCCGCCGCCCCCCCAGGCTGTCCCCAGCTGCTCGCCGGATCCTGGAGCGCGGGGCACACATCTGCTGCATGCAAGCAGGCCGCAGCAGCACGCGTGTGTCAAGCACATTTCCTAAACCAGCGAACAGCGGTGCTGAGCCGGCCCGGATCACGCGTGGCCCGGGAGGTTTTTAAGGGGAGATGAAGGCAGTGCCGTCCGGAGCTGCGGTTGCGGGAGTGCCTTGTGCTCCTTCTCGGATTGTGGGCCTGTCAGCAGTTCTGGAGAATGGAGATGGAGTTTCACTAGATCAGCAGAAAGTTTCGGCCCCAAAACCAGAGGAGACGTGGGGGGGAAGAGGGCTTAACTCTTTGCACGCCAGAGAGAGCCCCACGGAGTTCCCTGCAGGAATCACACCGGTTTGGCTGCTCTGGAAGTCAGAAGGGTGAGATGTCCTGCTGCCAGCCGGCGTGACCCGGCTGTTCAGAGGTTGCGAAGCTTCTGTCTGGCTTTTACGTTTTATCTTACCCAAGAAGTGAGTTGTGGAGGTCTCCAGGTTCTGCTGCAAGTGAATTTCCCTGGTTATTCTGGTCGTGCTGCGGTGTGGAGGGGCAGTGGCTGTGTGCTGCCCAGCTCCTTCGCTCGCAGTGTGTGGACGCGGGCAGGCAGGTGTGAGCAGCCAGGACTGTCACTGCGTGGTGGGTGGCAGACGGAGGGCTGAGGGCCCAAGGTCCGCGAGAGATCCGGATCCCAACTGAGGGAATGGTTTGGAGCCTGGCAGAGCAGATCGGGGTGTGCTAACGCCAACAGCTGAAGGACGTTGGCTGAAGGGGACGATGGCCTCCTCTTCTACCATTGCAGAAGAGCAGATGCTTGTGTTGTATATGTACGTGTGCAAAGCAGTGATGTTTTCTGATCTGTTCAGTATTTTGGGGCTGGGATAAAGGATGGCACTGTCTTAATGTGCCCCAGCTCCTGGTGGTGCAGGCATGCTCTCATGGTGGGCAGCTCCACAGGGAAACGGAGGGCTCGGCAGCACAGTTCTTGCAGATTGAGTGGGAATGGTGGGCAGAACGACACAGCCTTGTGCACTGGGGGCTGTGGTAAGTTAGCTAGCATAAAGAAAACGGCCTGCTGGCTTTGCTTTTGCTTTTTGCCTTTGTTCCTTGGCAGTGTGGGGTAGAGCCTTGGGTTGGTGGGACTGGTGCGTGGGCCTCCACCAGAGTGCTGGACTTGGGGACGCTGGAAACACTGGAAACAAAACCTTTTAAAATACGCATTTTGTAATGGGCTTTCATTGTCTCCGTGGATGGCTGCCACTGTGGGCGAGGGACCGTTGCAGCCAGGCTCCTGCTGTTCTGTGTGCTGGGGCCAGACGAAAGAATGAGTGGTTTGTCTTTAGTTGCCATCCATTGTGGAGGTGCTCTCCCAGAGGCGGTGTGGGGCTGTGGCTGTGGGGTGATGAGCCCTGAGCTGAGTTTTGCTGTCTCACATCAGCCCCAGGTCCCCTGAGCCAGCACCAGGGGCAGTCGAGCTCGGGCTGTTTGGGAGGATGTTTGAGCATTGATCCAGCAAACTGACGTGAAGTGCTTTGAGAATCAATTTTGTCACAGAAAAACCCAGGGAAGTCGATATTTCCCCGCTGTGCCCTGCTTCCCTCTGCCCTGCTGCTGGGGCTGACTGAGGGCTGGCCTTCCCGCAGGGCTGGTGGTGGCTGTGCTGGATTTACACAGCCCTCTGTGCTGCTGGTGCTTTGTTCCATTAGCCAAGCTGGGGTGGGCTCTCCCTTCAGCCCTCCAGGCAGTGTCTCCCAGCTGGAGTGCACTGGGGGATGCAGAGAAAGCTGCAGGTTCAGACTGTGCCTTTTTTTCTCCCCTTTCAGCTGTTGGCTCAGTGATGTTCAGCCTCTTTGTGCTTCTGTGACTCTCCCAGCACCCAAAGCACCTCTGGGTTCTCCATCCCATTCTCTGCTTTTGGCATTTTGGTGTTTCAGATATGGTGGCATATGGTGGCTGGACTGTCTCCCTCACTCCTCATCCACCACCTGAAATTCACCATGGCAGCAGTTCCCGAGGGACATTTAGGTTTAAAGGGTGAAATCCCCTCCTTTTTCCCAGTCCTACACCTTTCAAACTTCCTTGCTGTAAAGTTGCTCAGACTGTTTTGGCATCAGTGTCTCATTAGCAGGAGATGTTTTCTTTTTACACGATGGCATTTGAAGAACATCTTCTGCAGTGGTGTCACATGAAGGAATGAAGCAAGGAGAGGTGAGGCAGCAGCAGATTCCTCCCATGTGAGGAAAGCTGCCTTGGTGTGGGGTACATGGCTTGGTGCTTTACCACGTTCCTCTGTGTACGTTCCTCAGGGATGGGACCCCATCCTTACCATCTCATAGCTTCTCCTCAGAGTCTGCATAAGAATTCATCCCTGAATGTGCGTTATGTCCCTTCTGAGCAGCTGCTGGGAGTGCCCTGTGTCTCCAGGGGTGTGCTTTGGGAAGTGATGCCAACTGGAGGTTGTCTGTGTAGAGGTGGCCATGAGGGTGAGCTGATGGTCTCATCAGCTGCCTACATGGCATTGCCTTTGGCAGCGCTCAGGGATGCAGGGACACCTTGTTCCTGCTTTTGGAGGCTTTCAGAGCTGCTTGCAGAGCAGTAGCAGTATTTCTAACTGCATGTTTCACTGCAGGCTGGACCTGGAATGGCAGAGCTGTAGCAGTCCTACGCAGACGTAGGAATCTGTTTCAGCTTTATATCATCACCGCCTTGCCTGTGGTAGCACTGCCTTTCTGTGTTCCAGGGAGGAGAGGGCTGTTCTGCGATTGGCGTGGGCTGCAGTGACAAGTGCTGCAGTGACGAGGGATGCATAGGTGGAGAGCACTATGGGTGATCTGCCAGGGGGAGAGGCGAGAATCGAAGTCTGGAGCTCAGAGACTTGGGCAGTTTTAAAAACAATAATTTAGCTTTGATGTTCACTGATTTTCCAAGTGAGTAGCGAAATCAAATGGATTATTCGTTAGGGATTTTTCTTTTCTTTTGTGTCTCTCAGAGCAGCGTTGTCATCGGCAGCACAGCATCGCAGCCATCTCAGAAGAGCGGTGTTCACAGAGCGAGTCAGCTTACCTGTTAGCACTCAGTGAGTCAACAAGGCCCTAAAAAGGAGTGCTGAGCTGTGACTCCACTTTGTTCTCCATTTGGAGCACTTCCACTTTCTTCAGGACAAAAATAGAGCTTTATTTGTCCTTATTGGTGCTCTTATTGTACTGCTTGCACCCATATCAGTGTGTACTTAGCATTAAAGATTGTTACAGGCTTTTGTTTTCGGAAGTGAGTTTCCATCAATAAAGTGCTCTTAAGCCCTGGATGACTTTGGCTGTACCTTCAGAATTGACCTCTGCGAACTCGTCAGATTCTGAGCGCAGAACGGAGGAAGGAGGTTGGGTTGCAGGCAGATGGAGCCTGAGCTGGAGTTTGGTTCTGCCATTCTTGGATGGAAGACCATTTCCCAAGTGCCAGTGCCTCCAGTGGGACATGCTTGATAACCTTTAGCAGTAACATTGCAAAGAATATTCTGACCTCTAAATATAGATTTGGATATTTATATATCCAGTGCTTTGTACACAGCATTTGATGGGACATAAACAGCTCCAGCAAACTGTATTTATCTCCAGCATGGAAAACAAATGCTTGATTGCATCACATGAGCTCGCTCAGTGGCTTTTATTTATATACTCCTGGCCACATCAGGCAGAGAAGGGGGAATGCTTTCTTTTATCTTTCAGCCCCTAGAAGACCCTGGGGACCGCTCTCTTTGCCCTCTTCGTAAGCTCTTCGGTAGTCTGTTTACATCTTGTTTTATAGACTCTGAGTATGTACGTATAAATACACAGATTTCGCAGTCATGTGGTCTGCTTTTCTCAAGAATAACAGACGGCAACTTTATGATCTGAGTGATTTTATTTGAACACAGCTGTGGCCTCGTGATTTAAATATTTCAATAAATTTTAAACTAACTAGATGAGAGAAGGCTGTGCAGGGAAACAGGTTAGAGTATGGAAGGAAGATTTCCCTTAGACAGAGGCAGTATGGGCTCTGCACAGACACTTCTGGCCTTGTTTTCTTCCCATCAGAAGGCCCTTGACACCTTCCTGGATCGGAAAGCCTGTCGCAGCATCCTCCTCCCTCCTTGCAGAAGTGCTGTTGCAGACTGTTGGATGTAGGTGGGAGTCAGCATGGCAGGGGCTGGGGGGAGCTGCTACAAGCACGAGTGGTCACAGAATCACAGAAATGGGGGGATTGGAAGGGACCTCTGGAGATCAGCTAGTCCAACCCAGGTCCAGGCTGGCTAAAATGGCCCCAGGCTCCAAGTGTGTGCTCAGACCTTGCTGCACCTTTGTGCAGCTGGGTACGAGAGGACATGGCAGAGCTTTTGGACTACAGTGTTCTTTATAAGCTCTTCAGCTCACCCATTTTCTTCTGATGATCCTTAGATGAACTTGACACGCCAACTTCTCTTGCACAACATGTTTTAAAAGTCCATTTTTCAGAATTAAGAGAGACTTTGCAGCTCATCCCACTGAGATCAAACTGTAGGATCTGTCCACTAATCAGTTTGTAATGTAAGTTCTTCATATGCAAAGTGGAAGGAAGGGCTGCTCGTTCCCAGAAGGCCCAGAGGTTTGATTTCATCTGGGATCATTAGAGAACAGCGGCAATAATGCTAATATTAATTACTAACATTGTTTATTAGAGTTTGTCTTTGTGCCAATTACGATTTTTTTTCTTTTTTTCTTTATTTTAAAAGGTCCCCCTGTGTTCATTAAAAAACCTGTGGACCAGATTGGTGTGTCGGGAGGAGTGGCATCTTTTGTATGCCAAGCAACTGGAGACCCAAAGCCACGAGTCACCTGGAACAAGAAAGGGAAGAAAGTGAACTCTCAGAGGTTTGAGGTAAGGGACATCCTTCCAGTCATTGTCTCTGGATGTAGAAAGACTGACAGAAAGCAGCTCGTGCTCCTCTGTGGCTGTTCTAAGGCCCAATAATAATGGGAGATTTGAAAGAGGAGGAATTTTAACAGCAGAAACAGTGGACTACAAGCTCTTGGCTGTGTTAACAACTGAGATTGTTCCCACGCAACAACGTTCATGGTTTTTATGTGTTATTGGCATTTTTTCTTTTGTTTTGTTGGTCGGTTGGTTACTTTTTCCCCCCTCAGATATAACATGAAGCTGCCTCCTCCCTGCCCTAAGAAACTCCAGCTCCAGCTATAAGCTGGTACTTCTTGGGCTCTACAAATGCATCTTTCATACTCATCCATGACTCATTATTTTAACTCTGGAACAGCCTGAAGTAAACAGTACAGTTGCTGGCACTGTTTAGATAGAAATCGTTTGGATAGAAATGACTGGAGTAACAAGAACTTGGAGGTCATCGTGTGGAATTTGCTGTGGGACTCTGTCCTGCCAGGCAGCTGTGTGCTCAGAAGAGCTCTGTGGGGTTGGTTCCCTACGCAGAGTGAAGAATGAGACAAAGACCCTTTTTTTCTTTTTATATTTCACTCAGTCTAACTGTGAACCCACCCCACACGCACCATCACCACGTCTCATTATGTGAGAGCATTTGAGATACACCTAGCAGTTTTGGTGTGTCAGGGGTCAGGGATGGGGCTTGTTGTAGACAGTTCCCTGGCTCCTTCAGGTCAGCAGGGAGAAGCTGACCCTGGTGGCAATGTGTAGGGCACGGTGGGACAGCTGAAGTGTGTTTCCAAGTGTATGTGTTTGTATATCAGCTGGTGCCTCCTTTAGAAGCAGAAATTAACCTTCCACTTGCAAGCCAAGGATGCTTACTGTGTGTGTGTGCTTCTTTCCTTTTATTCCCCAGACGATTGAATTTGATGAAAGTGCAGGTGCTGTTCTGAGGATCCAGCCGCTCCGGACTCCCCGGGATGAGAACATTTATGAATGTGTTGCTCAAAACCCTCATGGGGAAGTCACCGTCCATGCCAAGCTCACTGTCCTCCGAGGTAAAGAACATGCCTGCCTGCCATGTGTCAGTGCCACAGGGGAGAAGGCGCCCGTCAGATTCTCTCTTCCTTCTCACGAGTGGGAAGGCTGTCACAAAACACATGGCCAAAGCACAGAGTCCTACTTTTTTGGTTTGTTCTGACCTGTCAGATCTGTTTGCTTTTATTACTTGAGCGTCGTAAAATGGCTGTGTAAGAAACAAAGCCATTGAGTGCCTGCTAATTACCAGAGCACGTGGGACTCTTGTCAGGAAGATGTGCTGAGGGTCCTTCCAACCTGAGTTATCCTAGGTCCCTGTGGTCTTCCCTCTGATAAATATTCCCTCCCCGGGTTTATGAGTAGCAGCAGATGCCCGCAATCATTCTCCTCTGAAATGTGCCTCTGTTCATCCAGGCACCTTTCTTACTGAGGGATCATTTAATGCATGAGGCATCTGCATGGGCTTCCGCAGGGTTGGCAGCAATGCCAGCCTGTTCCCTTGGACAAGATATGCGTCTTTCCCTTCTACCAGGCATCTTTTCTCTTTCCACAGATCCTTTACTCACCCACTCTCCAAGAACAGTTTCCTCCTCCATTTTGTTCATTTTTTTCGCTTGTCCCCTTAATAGAGGATGTTTACATGGATGTCTCATTCACGTCAACTGTTAGAAATATGCTCCCCGAACTTGATGTGGGGAAGGGAACATTATGCTATTGCCTTGGGTGCCTCTGGATGTTTTCTGTTGTTACCCTGGAGGTGCTGTGTGGAGCACTAAACCAGGACGCTCGCTAAAACTGACTCACTTCAGGTGGATGGTGGTCTCCCTTTGAACACAGGGCAGTGCAGGTGATCCCAGCAGAGGAGCACGGCACGGTGTGGTGGTGAATTGCCTGAGATCTGCTGTAGGGAGGGAAGTTAGCTTGGGAGCGTTGGCTGTTGGTGGAGGCATCACAGGAAGTGCCATAGAAAAGCTGTGGGCTTTTGGGTGGAGATACTTGCAGTAAGAACAGTTGTTTCTGCAGTGAGCACTGCTAAGATCAGTTTTAGGGGCTCCAGGTGCTGCGTGGTCCTTGTAAGACCAAGTGGTAGTTCTGACTGCATGCCAGCTGCCTTTTCTTCAGCAACTTCTGTGTTTTCAAGAGCATCTGATGCCCTTTTGTTTGAACAGAGAGTGAGCACATCCCTAGCAGTATGGAGCTAAATTTGCGTGCAGATTCCTAGCACAGAACAATAAACAAAGATCAGACATAAAGGGCACATGGCAGAGTCCTGTGTAGCAGGAATATCCCTTCTGCTGCTCACCTGGCAGGCTCTGTGTTGGCAACCTGCTGGCTTCCTTTGAGGATGTGAGCCCATGGTCCAGAGATGGCTGACATATCTGTGTAGGTTCTCGGAAATCTTTGTGTTGCTCCTCTGCCTGGCACTCCATTTAACCTTCTGCCAGCAGTGCATGGTGGGATGTCTCTGTCAGGAGACTGCAGCAGTGCTTTATGGCAGAGGATGCTCAGCTGCGTTGAGCTGGGAGCCTTATTCTTCACACTTACTCCCATTTATTCTTCAGGAGTTGTGACAGTATGGGAGAGGTCCCTCTGTGATCATAACCAGAATTTCCACCCCTTGAATGTAATGCGATCAGTGGCAAGAGAGAATGTTGTCCTCCAACTCCTGCTCTTGCAAATCCTCTGAATTCTCACAGCGTTTTTCAGGCGCTCACAAGAAAGCTGCAGTGTATGGGAAGTGATGCCTTGAGCTCAGTGATGGCCCTTAGGGACAGCACTGCTTTGTACATGTCTTTCTGCAGCTCTTCCTTCCGGTATCAGCATCATACACATGTCAGCTAGAGAGGCAGATGACAGAGCAGGAGCTGTATCTCCCTGCCTGACTAATTATGCACTTTGCTGATCCCACCAGAACATTATTACTGTGTGCTTTGCTCCGGTGCTGTGGTGCTTTCACAGGAACTGCTGTTGTGTTTGCCTGACAGGACTCTGCTCAGTAGCTCAGTTAGCTGACTACAAAAGCAGCTGGGGTACCAGTTCAGAAAATGTGGGGGAGCAGTAATTACCTGCAGGTCTTGTCCAGCAGGTTGCTGCAGAGCACCAGGGAGGCAGCTTTTGCAGCACAGCCGCCCCTTCCCTGCACTGCTGGAGTTATTCCATCCTTCATCTTTCCCTACCTTTCACGTAGCACAGACTGTCTCCTCTTTGTCTTCATTTATAAGGATGGGAAGGTTAAAAAGACCAAGCGCAAATCCACTAATCTCCACAATGACAAAGTCAGCATGCTGGCATCTGTTCCTCTCCTTTCTCAATCTCCTTCTACATTCACCCACTCTCCTGTTTGTCTTTTCTCTGTCTTTCCTTGCAATGCCTCCTCCTCCTTTCTGTCTCTCTTCTCTCACTTTCAGAACGAATCCTTGGCATAAAGATGGGGGCAGCTCCACAGCTTGGAGATGAATGTGAGCTGTCATTTGCAGAAGCTGTTATCTTGGCATGCTGTGGAGTATGGAAACCTGGGCCCCAGCTGTTACAAACTCTGCAGGATGGGGTTTGGACTCATTCTGCAGCCTGTTGGCTGTGCTGTTGTAATCAGTTTGAAATACATTTGTGTAACTTCATGGAATACACGTGTATGAACAGTTATGGGATTTCCTTAGTGCCAGAGCAGACAGTCTCACAAGCAGAAGAGAAAAAATATATTCTTCCCTACTGGATGTGGCTACTGAAGGGACTGGGAATAAACCCTTCTTTGGTTATCCACACGACTATTCTTGGACCAGGCCATGACAGAAGTCCACATGCATTCACTTAATAACAGGAAGCTGCAGGAGAGGAAACCTCCGCGAGCTTTTGAGAACAAAGCTTGTGATGGACACCACTCAGCTCGCAGAATGCCTTGTGTGTCCTCCCTGCTCTGCTTCTCTAGGGACCTGAGTTTTGATGGGTCAGAGGAGAATTGCTGTTCTTTCCACAGCTGGCTGGATGTAGTGCCTGCAAACCTGATTCCTGCAGAGCCCAAAGAAAAGGAAAGAAAGTGGTTTTGGGAAGCATTTTCCAGTTATTGTTGACTCCAGCTGCTGTCATTTTTCATAATAACTTAGACAGAAGCAGCTAGCTGACACAGGCACGCCGGCTCTCAGTTGGTATTGTTTCTCTAAGCTCCACACTCCAGGAAAGATGTCCATAATGTAATTTTTATTACTACTCCTTCTTGGTCGCATGTTTTATCTTCACTTCTGTAGTAGCCCAGGACAGAGACTCTCATGACACGGAGGACTGTCCTGGTGCTGCCCTCGGGTTTTGGGCTGTGGGTACACGGATCCTCGCTGCAGCCTTCGTCCTGCGCTGCTCTGCTGCGCGGAGGCAGCAAGCTGCATTTCGAGCAGGGGCCAGGCAGAGATTGGTTCTTTGCCTTATTGAAGCTGATCGACTTCCGTGGGGGCTGCCCTTTGTGAGTCGTTAGTAAATGCAACATGAATTGTACATTGATCCCATAAAAACAGTGCTCGGTCCAGTTAAACGTAATGGAGCAGCGTCTGCTGCGCGCTGACAGCTCGCTGCGTGCCCGATGGTGCTGTCTTTTTCTGAGGATTACTGCACTCTGGAAAATTGAGGAAGGCCAGGGCTGTGGTGGTTATTACCAGTGCGTGGGTCAGGCTGCTGGGTACGGACGTTCAGACTTCTTTTAGTGATTCCCTGTTGTTTTTTTATGAAGTGCTCATTTCTCTAGCAGTCCTGGCCTGAAATTTCCATCACACGTTTCCTACTCAAAGAGGACATCTGGTGTGGGCACGGATAGCGTTCTAGCAGGACTTCTGCTGTTTGGTTGGATTTTGTAATCGTTGGCTTTAGGTCAGCAAGGCAAAAATGAGTTCTGGATGCTCAGCAGAGAGCATGGAGCCCATGGGAGCACGTCCTAAGCAGGAGCTGCCTCGGAGATGTTACCTGGCCACTTGAGAGGGCCTTGGCAGACATGCTTCAGACTTGTCTTGCTTGGCTGTTCCTGTAACGACCTGAAGATCAGGCCAGGCAGAAAGCAGATTACTTCTGTAGTTTATGAAAAACATCAGGCCAATTTTAATTCAGTGGAGTGTGCATAGGAGCACAGTAGTGGTAGGGAAGGCAGTGTATTCCCTGCAGTGTTGTGGGGCCAGCACACGGATCTGGGTGTCTGTAAGCCTGTCTGCTACAAGCAGAGCGTGTTGCTGGGACTCCTGCCGTGTGCTGACATTGTCTTTGGCTGTGTGATATGGGTTAACTACGACACAGCTGTGTATGTCGGATGGAAGGAACTTGTTGATGTAATTTTACAATGTGCATAACGTGGGGATACGTGCTGGGGAGAGGGATGATGAAAAAAAACAGGACTAAGCTTCAAAAGTATTGGATTCTGATCCTGGTTCTGCTTAAAAGTAGTGTTATTTGAGCTGCTTTGTCTCTGTGCTCTTGGCTCTTCTCCCTTGAAGTGAGGATGGCAGACTGATGAGACCAGCCAGTATCCATGAGCAGAACAGTTCCTCTTTTCTTCAGCAACATCCTCCCCGTAGCTTTCTGCATGCGATATGTGGCTCGTCTCTGCATGCTCACACCCTCCTCCTCTTCTAAATTATTAAATAACCGCACACCCTGCGGGAAGAGGAGCTGCAGCAACACCCGCTTTATCTTTCTTCATCATCCTCATTTTTAGCACGACTCATCTAAACACAGAGCTGCCACCTTCTAGAGGGACGAGAGGCAGGGAGTGCTGCAGCTGGAGCCCCGTGCTCTGCGGGGCCGTGCGTGCGCGTCCCGCTCCCCAGCACGGAGCACGGCCGCCAGTAGGATTTAAAATGAGTGCTGAAGCGCTCTTCTCTCCCTGCCTCCCTGTCTTTCCTCCCCTGCTGCTTCTCACCCTGCGCTGTTCAGAAGCCTTGAGGTAATCGTCAGCTTTTTCTCGAGGGAAGGCGTTACGCTCCTCGGTGTAAGAGCAGCGTGAGCAAGGTGCTGTGGAGGCTCTGCTAATTCTGCAGCTGCAGCGTGTGGCAGTGCTTGCCCGCATGAGCTAGCCTGGGATTCAGCAGCAGGCCAGCTGTGCCCTCCAAGCTTGCATCTTCTCTCTTTTGTTCTTGCTGTTGTCTGGGCTGCTTTTAGAAAGAGAATTCACAATCCAAACCATTCCTTATTTATTTACTTGTAACAGGTCTGGGCTGGTGTCTGGGGATTGAGGAGGAGGTGGCGGGGCATGCGTTCGCATGTCTTGTGGGGATTGAGTTGAGGCTGTAATTGCATTATTAAAGGGAATCCAATTGTTAGGGGATGAAGCCAGTTTCACTTTCCTGGCAGGAAGGAAATGGGAGCTCTTGGATCAGTGCAGTATGTGGTGTTCGGTGGTGCTTCCTCTGTCGATCTGATCCTCAAATCTGATCACGCCTCTAGTCGCAGTTGTTTTAATTAAACTCAGAGGAATTCTGCACAATGTGCTGCAAGATTAACATTTTTGTTTAATTAGAAACACTCGGCAGTAGTGGTTGTACCAGGCCTCCCCCAACACACATGCACACGCACATACACGCACACACTGCGGATTAATTGGTTCACGAAATGAACGGGCGTGGGTCTGAGCCAGGTGGAATAGCATCGCCAGGGAGCAGGATAAAGGCAGTAATCAATAATGATGTCATCTGCAGCCAATGCGGCAGCAGCTCTGCAGCTCCTTAACAACACACCACCGCCTGGTTAAATGGGAGAAGGGAACAGAAGACGTTAAAAGCCAGGCTGAAAGCTGTGTGAAGGCGAAGCAATTCCCCGAGCCCTCCAGCCCTGAGCTCCCTCCTGGGAGGGCCTGAGCTTTTGCAGCACACATGATCTGCAAGAGCAAATGCTGTTTGGAGGCTCCTGCAAAGCCCGAGCACAGCCTGGTGAAGTGAGACCTCGCCTGTTTTTGGGATGGATTTGGTGCCATAGGTTCCCAAGTCGGTGATTCCTTAACGTGCCTCGTTTGAAATGACAGTGTCCCTGTGTTATGGTTTTATGATTTTTGTTATGACCATAACACCCTGTAACATCTCTTCCCTGGTGCACAAATCCTCCTTCCAAGCTGCCCTACCTCGGAGATGGACAAAGAGGCATGCTCCTGAGCTGGGTCAGCCAGCATAAAACAGCTCTTTCCCACTTAAGTTGGGAGGTCATGACAAAGATTACGGGGGAAGCACTAATGTTTTGTATTAGCTATCACAAATCAGTCAACTCTGGTTAGGATTGCCCTCCTCACGCTCATTAGTGGAGGTAAGGGTGGGACTGAGTGGAAGCAGGAGACTGCTGAGCCAGGCTGTGCAGTTCTGGTGCCTCATCCCTCTCCTTCTGGGGCAGCAGCGCCCGGCGGAGCTGAACATCACACCCTGTCTGACAGCACTTGGCTCATTGTTGCTGTGTGTGTCCCCTCTGGTGACTGCAGCTGGATGATATTTTCGTCTCCTTTCCCTCCTTGTTTCCACTGTGTTTTTGACATTCCTTTTCACATAGTCACTTTCATTACTTCTCTCGTGCAGTTTGTTCTGCACTGTGGGGTTTGGAGGGGGAGGAAGAGTTATTCCTTTCAGATGTGACTGTATGTGCTGTACTGTGCGATGCAGGGATCTGTGCCATGTGCACGCACAGCTTCTGCTGTAGGAGCAAGTATGTGCAAGTCCTGGGGAGAGGCCTGGAGAGACTCTGAGGTGATATACCCGTGCCCCAAAGCTTTTTAGACTCAGATATTGCATGTAACTGTAAAACTTTACTTGTGGGGCATTAGGATAGTCGCACATAGTGGACAGGGGGTAAACTTTACTGTGTGATGTGTTCTCATACGCCTTGCTGTGTGTGTAACCACTTTGTTTTTGCTCTCCCACCAGAGGACCAGTTACCTCCCGGCTTCCCAAACATTGACATGGGGCCCCAGCTGAAAGTGGTGGAGCGGACACGAACAGCCACGATGCTCTGTGCAGCCAGTGGGAACCCAGACCCAGAGATCACTTGGTTTAAAGATTTCCTGCCTGTCGACCCGAGCACGAGCAATGGGAGAATAAAGCAGCTGAGATCAGGTGAGGTCTCTGTGTGAGAATCAAGACCTAGATACAGTTGTGAAGGGAATGCTCAGAGGTTTCTGAAACAGAGCAGCGGGGCCATAAACGTCAGCCTCACTGGTGTGGATTGGGTCATTTGCTTTTATTCACTTTTGGGATTCACATTCTTACCCAGGAAATGATTGGGGTGTTTTCCCCTGCACCCCATCTTCCTGCCCTTCCCTGTTATAAAGGAAAGCACAGAGGGAAGCTGGTTCTCCTGCAGGAGATGCTGTAACCAGTCTGCTCGCCTCAGTAGTGATGTTATTGCAGCTAGGGGACATTGGAGATTGGACAGGTGCTGTGGGTTTCCTCCTCAGACCAGGGGCTGGGGAAAGAACCACGACAAGACAGCATGTCAGGCCACACACACCTGGTATAAGGTGCAGCTGAGGCAGCCTCGTACTGCAGAAGCAGGATCCCCGTGGTGTAAATGGAGCCTGTCAGAGCTGGAATGAAGAGCAGCCCTTGCAGGGTCTCTCTGGCATCACATCCCTGCAGTCATTGCTGGAGAGCGGCTGTGAGCATTGCTGAGTGACCCCTCAGTGCTCAGTGGCAGTGCAGTGGAGTGGATCTCCGTGAACAGATGTACCCCAGCTCCGTGGCTCTTGTCAGTTCTCGTCTTTCCCCATCTGCTTGTCCATCTGTCTCTTTTGTTTATGTTTGTTGTTTTTGTGTGTCAACGTGACATCTCCTACTGTCCACGTTTCAGGAGCTGTTGGTGTAGTTGTTAAATTTCCTGGTTCACCATGCGAGTGTGTATGTGCACACATGCAAGGAGGGCACAGGTGGATTTATTTCTGAATGCTTCTGATAAAGTCATTTCTCAACTTAAAAGAAAAACCACACAAAACCCACCCCGTTTTCTCACTGATAACTGCAGTTATGAAACATGGCATGGAAGTTCTGCACTCTGAAAAAAGTAGCCCAGGAAGCACTGCGTGGACCAACCACTGTGACCCCTCCTGGGGAAGACGTGCCTCTGTCCCAGACCCAGCAAAAAACATGAACATTTTGATTCTGCAGCCACCGTTTGGCTCAGTATAGTTCCAGTTCGGTGTGGCTTTTATACACCTGCACAAATGCTTCCTTATTCAGCGAAGCAAACTAACAAGCAGATATTTAAGCTGCTTTGTTCGAATTAGAATGGATTGGTGAATCCCACAAACACAGATGAGATTGACCTCTCTGTTTTATTGTAACAGCTGAGTCAAATGCAAATAAAAAAATCACTCGGCATAAATAATGAGAGGTAAACTAGAATTATATCATGCTCTGTGACCATGAGCTGAAGTGTGAGTAATGCACAGGCAGATTATTTTTAATACATTTATCATCTTGCTGGAATGCCTTTATACTCCTTAACTGGTTTTGATCTGATGTTTTCCTTAAAGCCACCTGAATGCTGCGTTCTTATTTCAGTGAATTGGTTTGCCTCTGAGGGAACCCATGACCCTTCTGATAAATCCGAGGGTGCCTGCTGAAAATTAATCTCATTTACAGCTTCTCTGAATTAGTGAACTGGCGAAGCATCCCCGTTGTCCTCTGGGGAAGAAACCTGTTGCTTCTGTGAAAGGGAGTGCAGGTGGCCGGTCACACTGGAGGAATGAAAGTCAAGGTTCTGATTCCTCGTCCTATTTCATCTACTTGTAGGGCTTTCCAAAACTTGCATGTTCTGTGATGCAGAGGCCTGTGAAAGTGGAAAACATTAACCTCAGGGTCATCCACACCAAGGCTAAGGAGATTTCAAGTGTACATTTGTAAGCTGCGTGCGACGTGCACGGCGTTGCCTGTCAGAGCGATGATGAGAGTGCTGTCAGGACTTAGTTTAATACATTTACCGTTGCAGAAAACAAGCCTTGCTGCCAAAAAATGTAGCAGTAGCACACATTAGAGCACTGAATGCTTCAGGACGCTGGTAATGAGCTTCAGTGTCTTTCACACACAGGTCAGCAGTGTGACTCCAACCCAACCTCAGGGAAATTCGAGTTGCAGCAACTAAGGGGTGTTGGGCAAACCCTCTGTGAAGGGGAGGGCAGGGAGGAGGAGCGACCCCTGTCCTGAATCCAGCTCTGTCTCTGCAGAGGTGCTGACAGACTCAGTGCAGTGGCAGTGTCCAGATTTAGTTCTCGTTTATTTTAAAACAGCCGAATGCTTCCCTGTAATGTAAATGGACCTCTGAGGCTGTGGCCGTCGTATTCACATCATCCCTGGGCCCGTTTGTGTTCGGGGTCTTCAGTGTAACTGAGAAACAGGTGATGGTGTTAAGAGCACAGCTTCCCTCCAGCCATTCGTCCTCCCTCCATCTCCAGGCACTCCTTCCACGCGCCTGAGAGTCCTTTAACATTTGATCATTTGGATGGAATAAAAAGCTGAATTGTAAGTCAAAGAAAAATGGGAAAAAGAGCCTGCTTCCCTTAGTCCTACGCCAGCACCTCAACCTCAGCACCCCAGACTGTCTGTGAGGGCGAGGGGTCCCGGTGGTGGACGGCAGGTGGGTGTTGGTGGCTGAGGCTGAGCAGGAGCCGGTGTCCTTTGCTCAGCGTGCCACCTAGGGGGGACAGCGGGAGGCAGTGCGGCCGGCTCCTTACCTCGTGGGAGCCCTAAAACCTTTTGTGTCTTGTGTGTTGTCTTCTGCTTTCTTGAATAAGTGGCTCTAACAAACTTAATTTTTTTCTTTTTTGTCTTTTTGTCACTATTTTTTACATTCAGAGACCTTTGGTAAGTTTGTTCAATTAAAAAAACAAACAAACAAACAAACAAAAGCTAAACGAAATCCCCAAACCTGCTAATGTCCAGACTTGTAACCCTTACCTTGACACTAATTCCTTTGTAACAGCTTTCTGAGAGGCATGCTATGCATTTCTTCTACTAACTCTTTCAGTAGGAATCTTCTGCCCTCTTAATGAATTTCTGCAGGGGTATTGCAGGCTACAAAAAGAACAATAATAATCCTAATTAATTTATCTGTATAAAGAGAGAACAGCTAAATACAAAGCTCCTAACATCTAACATTGGATAGGGTGTTTTTGTAACTTAGCAACAGTTGTCCTGGAATTCCCCAAACACGTGGCAGCTTGTGCCCTGGACCTGTGGTCATCGTGTTCACTCGTGCAGGACGTCTCGGAGTTTCACATCTAACGGAGTTATTGGCGTTTCTGGAAGGGAGAGGTGAGGGTGCAGCGTTCCCAAATTGGAGCTGTTTGTCACGGGTTGGAAAAGCCCCCTCGGGGGGGGCTGCATGATGCACATCGCAGTGCTGAGCCCCCCTTCGTTATTAGAGATGTAGCAGTTGCAGCTGTCACGCAGGATCCGGCGCTCTGAAGCTGCAGAAGCCCCCTGATGGCTGCTGGCTTCTTTAGAACAGAAAGCTCTCTCCAGCCCTCGGGAGAGGAGCATAGCACACACATGTTCTCACACGTGGTCCGACAGAAGGTGGGGATGTGTTTTCTGTCATTGCCATGGCAATGGTGACTTTCCTCCTCTCCCTGTTTTGAAGGCTTAGAGAATCGTAGGCAGCTTGCTGTGTGGGAAGTCAGAGGAAGGGATGGTGGAAGAGCAGATCCCGTCCTCTCTGTCCGAGGGAGACGCCTGCGCATGGCAGTCTGCCTGGCACCATCTCAGTCCCAGGGCCGGGTGCCTTTTCCCTCTGCTGCTTAATGCTGTGCTGGCTGGCTGGGCTTGTGCAGCCTCAACGTTCTTCCTAAACGAACAGATTTCCTGTTCCTGTGGGGCTGCAGAACGCACTGTGAATATTTTGCATAACCAACTTTGCAGCTGAGAGGTCGGCATCCATGGGAGCTCTTCCTCCTTCGGTTTTCCTGCAGGGCTGGTGCTCTTATTCTGCCCTGATCCCCTCCTAGCCTCATCCTGCTCCCCTAAATTGAGTATGAAGCTGGTTAGATGTGAAACTCCAGTAGTGAAAATCTACCATCTGTGTCCCTGCCACCATTGAAACTGCCATTCTTCCCTTGCGAAATACTTGATCTCGTTTGGGTTCAAATTCTGACACCTCTGTCCCAGGTGTGGGCCATTTATAAAGCATGTTTTGCGCCTCACCTCTGTGTCCCAAATGCCATAGTCAGAGTTGGAGGCACTGGGGCAGCACTGCTTGGCTCACCTTGCTCTCCAGGAGCTGCCAGCAGCCTGTCTGCAGGGACAGGGCCGATGCTCAGACAAAACAGGGAGTAAGCAGCCTGCAGTAACACGGGGCAGTTGCTGCCACTGTCTCTTGTCTGTTATACAGCTCAGACTTCCAGCACGACTCTCCTGTCCGTTGTAGTGTGCCTCTGCAGGAAGCTGCCAAGCCTGGCCAAGGCCAACAGAAGTTTACGGCAGTGGGTGGTGCTGGGGGCTCTTCCCCTCTCTACCCGCTTCCCCATTAGCCTTGTTCCAGATTTGTGCCACAGATGGCAGATTTTCGCTCCAGTTCTGAGACAGAAGGATTGGAGGCTGTTTTTATTTCCACTGAGTTGAACTATAACCCTTTGCTGCTTTGTCTCTCGCTTTTTCAGACCTTCTCCTGTGTGGAGATCTGCCCAAGTTCACGCTCCCCCACCTCTTTCTCTTTCAAGCGCTGTCTCTCCAACCTTTGTCCTGATAGCTAACCAGCCTGCTTTATTAACCTTAGCTAGTTCCTAACCCTAACTAGATGCTAACTTTTCTCTAGCAAATAACCTAACCTCTTAACTAGAAGCCGAGTATACCCAGAATCTAATATCCTAACACTGTAATACCTCTCTTCCCTCATCTCCTTTGAAAAATAAAGATGAACTGTAATCAGTATCTGTACATTTTTACCTCCTATCCTGACAATGGAGGATTGAACCGCAGCACAAGGAGGATGAGCAGGGCTGAGCACTGCAGGGAGGGCTGTGGCTAAGGCAGGCTGACACGGGGAAGGCCTGTGCTCCTCTCACTGCCTCTGCCACACACCTCCGCTGTCACCGCGGGCACGATGCTCCACCTCAACCTCGGATTCCCCGTCTGCAGAGAGGGGAGCGTGATTCTCGCTGGGGGAGAGGGGAGCGTGCAGGCTGCTGTTTGTCCAGCCATGCACAGCCCTGGCTGCAGAATGCCAGCAGTGTTACTGCTACAGAGAAACTCCTGCGCTTTTCCCAAATAAGAGGCAATATTTGGAACTGCGGAACTGCCCTGTTCTCAGGATTGGGGTAAAAAACCAAAGCAATCAACCTCCCTTTTTTAATAAGCTGTGTAACAAGTGTGAATGCTGCTGTGAGCAAAAGGACCTGCCGTGTTTTCAAAGGAAGATGGTTTCAACCTCCAGAGGTCAAATGGGGGTTCAGTGATTTTGCTGCCACCTGGGCTGTGGTGGGGTTCACAGCCACGAAGCCACCTCCTCTCATGTGTGAGACCTGCCTAGGCAGAGCACTCATGTCAGGCACTAGAGACAACTGGAGGGGGTTTGAATACAAATAACCCAAGGGATGCAGTCAGCAGGCAAGCAGAGCAGGGCTCTTCTCTCCAAAAATACCCTCTCCCACACTGGTGTTAGCGATGCTTCTAGAACAGTGGCACGAGTACCCCTTGCACTTGTGCAGTAGCACAACTTTATTTAACGGAGCATCTGGCTTCAATCTGTGTGCTGAGCCACTGAAGGATAACTGAAGGTCCTGATAAGGACACGCATTGAATTCCTCGCACATCTGTGCCAAAAGCTTAAGTTTGGAACTGGGAATTCGCTGGCAGAGCTGGGATCAAACCTGCAACTCTAAATGCGATGCAGGGTACCTGGATGTCCTTTCCCTGACTTGGCTAACGCCAGCATAATGCTGCCCCCTTTCCCCGAGAGTGATGAAGATGTGCAGGTTCATCACATGTTCTGCAAATAACAAGCAGTAATGTTAACTGAGAGCTTGAAGACTTTATTTCCATTCTTGCCAGCAAAATGGAGCCAGTCTCAAAGAGTTTTCAAGATAAGTGCCACGGAGGCTCTGTAAACAGCCAGCTGAATTGGACTGCTTTAATAAGGGCATCCCCACCTTGAGTACCCGAACCCTCTTCAGTCTGTCCCTCTAATTTAAGATGAGATAGTACAGGAAGTTTCCTACTGGGAACTGTCTTCCTTGACTCAGGTCCTTTTCCCACAGGCAATCCAGGTGTTTGGGGTTTTGCAGTCTTTTCACTTCTTTTCTTTGTTTTCTTTGCAGAAGGTACACCGATCCGAGGTAAGACCCCCCCCGCCACTCACTCACCCACTCTCCAAACACTTCTCTCCACTCAGTTCCTGTTTCATTGACCTGTACTCAATCCAGATTCTTGTTGTTGTGTTATGTTCTCTTGTCCTGCTTCACCTCTGGATATTTATTTCTTTTTGATACCTGTCTTTATTTTATATATGGTTCTAATGTCTGTTTCTGTTTGCTGGGTGCACTCGGTGATACCGGTACTGTTATTCTAATAACGTCTCAGGCTGTGCTGCCTCAGATTTATGGCAGAGTTTTAAGAGCTAATCTCTCCAGGACTGCAAAGGACTGAAGTTTTTCTTGGTCAGTAAATCCTATCAAAGCTTGGTAAATAGTTAGGGCCTCTCTTAATCGGTGCAGAGTGCTCCTGAGCCATTGATTGTGGTGAAAGTTTTCCAGTCCTTTGCTCAGTTAGATCTTCAGCACTTTCCATCTCCTTGGCTTCAGGGCCATCTTCCCCTCTCCTCTCCCACTCTCTTACCCTCAGGTTTTTCTGGGAGTGATACCCATGGTAAGTAGCTTCTGCACTGTCTTTAATGCAGCCCAAAAGAGCTCAAACTGTCAATGAAAGTCAGCAGGAACAGTGTGCACACACCATTGGGACCTTGCTTTAGCTTTATCTACACCGGCAAATTTAAAAGTCCGCAATTCTCTGTTGGTAAAAGCAGTAGCAAGTGCTGTAGGTGAGGTATTTATTTTTTCACACATCATCTCTATTGACTCCTGGCTCCTGGCAACTGTCTGCAGTGTAATTTCCACCATCGCATTCACCAGCAGAACTGTGGTGGTCAGGATGTCCTCATCCCTGTTGGGGTGCTGCTCCTGCTCTGCACTGTGCTCTGTCCCCCATCGTGTGCACTCAGGCAGGCTGTACTCGTGAGCAGTGCACAAGGTTTGCCCGGGACCAGCTGAAGTTACCCCAGATTTGTCCAAACAAGCAGAAATTTCTGGGGACGTTCCCTGAGCAGCTCTCCACCGCAGTGGAAGTTTCATACAGCAGATGATGCTCGAGCTTCAGTTCAGTGTGAAAAATGCTCAGCTGATGTTTCAGTGTGAAGCTTCGGCGTTTGGGTTCTCTCTCCTCTCATACTGAAATACCCTCAGGTTCTTTTGAACTGACTTCAGTTCGATTCAGTGCTTTGGGTTTTTTTTGTGTGTTGTTGGGTTTTTTTTTACTTCTCTGTCCTGCCTTTGGGAGCTACCAGACACAGTGGATCCGGGTGGGAGCTGCACTTTCACACCCCATCGCTGCCAGAAGCACTCACAGCTTCCCACACAGCATCCTGCTGCACCCATGCACACACACAGAACATGAGCTCCGCGTCCTCCCCGCGTGAACACTTCGGTTTTCCTTCCTGAAGGGGCTGTACCCAGCTTGAGATTTTATCATCAGTAGTAGATCTGGAATTGTTTTTTCCATTACTGTTTTTTCCAGGGATGGGAGTTCAGAGTCTCAGCTCGTGTGAGCTCTGTCCACTTCTGTAGTATAATCATGGACTCCTGATACATAAAACATTTGATAGCCCGATGAATTATTTATGTTGTATGTATTTTAACTGAAGTTTTGCAGGAGTGAAGCTCTTTGGGGTAAACGAGGCAATTTTCTTCCATGTAGTTACATGCTGCATACACATGCATGTCTGCTTACAGGGGCGTTCAGTACGGGCTCCCCCCGTGTCCCTCTCAGCTCCAATAGCTCGCAGGTTTAAGAAAAAAATGTGACCCTTCTGGTCCAGTCAGCGGAGACCAAACACGCAATTGGAAAATACGCGTTAGCAGTAATGTGATTTTCACACTTTTATCCCCTGTGGGATTCCTCAGGACCTCAAATTGAGGCACAGAACCGAGCCAGCATTGCTGAGAGTGCTGCAGGGATGCTGGGCAGCGGTGACGTCCCTGCGGCCTGCCTCACGGAGCAGGGGGACGCTGGCTGGCGTCCCATGGGTTTCTGGGGATTGCAGTCAGACGGATTACTGAAGCTGATTTCATGAGTTCTGGTGCAGAATGTCTGCACTGCAGAAGTCACAGCAGTCGGTGCTGATTAGTTCAGCACGGTGACACTTCATCCAGAGGCGGGTGCTAGGTTTCCCCTTCGTGCTGGCTGTGTCCATCCGTGGTGCTGAGCTCGGGCAGGAGCTGATCAGGGCAGGGCTGTTCCTCTCCCGTCCCCGAGAACGCGAGACACTGACACTCCTGCTCCCTCTGAAAACAAAGTGGTGATGACTGTCTGTGCTGCGGTCTCCCTCTCTCCTGCCAGGTGGCCTGCAGATTGAAAGCAGCGAGGAAACGGACCAGGGGAAGTACGAATGCGTCGCCAGCAACAGCGCAGGAGTGCGCTACTCCTCACCCGCAAACCTTTACGTGAGAGGTAGGGAGCGCGTCGCCCCGCAGCTCTGCCGATACCGCCCCCCCAGGCCGTCCTTTGTCCCCAGCGCTCTGCTTTGCTCCGGTGCTGAGCACAGGGAAAGCTGTGCTGCTGCTGCTCCGATCTCTGCAGTGCACTGCTGAGCTCATGGGGGGGGCCCTGGTGTGCCCTGACTTCCTCCCTGCTGCTGGGGGCTCCAGCCAGCACCCAGAGCTGCAGAGCAGCGGTACGAGGCTGTGTCAGCCAAGTGAAGCCAAGTGCGATCCAGACCAGTGGACCCAAGAATCAGCCAGCGTCAGCCCAGGGGGGAGCGCCCAGCTTCGGCTGCAGAGGCCATAATCCCCTTTCCTCACCAAGAATCCCCGCTGTCTGGCAGTGGGAAGATATCAGGTCTGCTGCTGTAGCTGTGAGAGGAGGGGAGGACCTTCTCAGCCCCCCCCCCACCTGACCCTTTCTTCCCAGCACCTTCCCAGGTTGCAGCAGGAGGGGGCATCCCCGCTCCTTGCATATGTTCCAGCTGGTTTTCCCTTTGCCAGCAACACTTTGTCACTGATTCCTTGGGCACGAGTGCTGCCATGGGCAAAGCTGTGCAGGGAGCGGAGGGGGCCAGCAGATCTCTGCCATCAGTGACAGATCCCTTTGCCCATATCACACTGGGAACAGATGATGGGGGGCTGGCTCCTGCCGAGTGCCCCCTTGATGTGCTCCCACCCAGGAGGCAGTTGCCTTTCTGCTTTCTTTGTTGTCCTGTTTCAATCTCTCTCACCTGTAACATTTTGTGTGTGGCTTTGGTTTAATATCTTTCCAGAGCAAAACCCTTTTGGTAATGAGAGAGCAGGACTGGTCCTTCTCACTTAAAAAAAAGAAAAAAAGGACTGAAAAATACCATTGGGAAGGAAAAAAAAAAGCAAAATTCCATCCCAGCAAAGTGTTCCCATTTCCATCCCATCGGCAGAGGAAGCACCTCCCACCCCCCACGTTCCTCTGCAGCCCCGCGGCCGCGTGCGCTCTGCTCTCTCGCTGTCTCTCTCTCGCTCGTGTCTCACGCTCACTAAATCACATGCACATGGAGAGAAGGCTTTTAATAATTTAACGTTTCCAAGCTACATTTTTAAATAGCCTTTTGTGGCCAGCTGGAAAATTGCATTTTGAAATTTGCCCTGTCACTCAGGCCCTGAGATGCTGCTTTTTGGGATGCAAATCTGATGCTCCTTCAGGGCAATGCCTGATACTAATGTGGGGCAGTCTGGCTCTGGTGCTAATCCAGGGCAGAACAGCTGAAATGTTTGGGGTTCTTTTTTTAATACAAACAAACCAACAAAGGGAATGAAACCAAAGGTGGGGATTTTTCCTTATTCTTTTCTTCACAAATTGCCTCCACCTTCGGCCCTCGGAGCCCGCCCGCAGACGTGGCCGTGTCCGGGGTGCAGGCGGCTCGGCCGTCGTCGGGAGCTTCTCATGCTGTTTAATTCCTTGTTTCTTGTCCGTTATGTCGTGGAAAGGTAACAGAGTCTGCAGTGGATTATGCTTTGGCGGGAGGGGACGTTCACGCGCCTTTTTCTTCCCGTTTTTTTGTTTTAAAAGAGTCTCGAACGCTCCCGCGTTTCCAATTGCCTTGTTTCTCCCGTAACACGCTTGTCTCTGTAGAGCACCTGGGATAGGAGTTGTAAGTTTGAACACTGCAAGGAAATGTTTCGCTTTGGGTTTCCTTTTCTCCTTCTAATGATTTCCCTTTCCTTACTCAGAGCCGGGTTGGGGCTGGGGGTTGTGGGGGCAGCGGGGCTGCGGCCGGGGCTGGTGCTGTGCGGGACCCCCACTCCGGCCCCGCTCCCCCTGCCAGGAGCTCTGGGGATCCGGAGCCAGGACTGCTCGTGGGCCGACCCTGCAGAGCTCGCTGCTGCAGCCTGGCTGGACGGGAGGGGGAAGGCAGGAAGGCGAGGAAGGAGGGTCGTTACTATCTTCATTTTTTTTTCCTTTCTTTTTATTTTGGTTAAGAGAAAAAAAAAAAAAAACAAGAAAAAAAAAAGCAACGATCAATTTGCAGCTGACAGCCTTGAGAAGGCCTTTTTTTACTCTCTCTGTGTTTCCCCTATTTTTCTCTTCTCCTCATGTCATTGTGTTCCGCATCAAACCCCCTTAACATCCCTCAGAGCTACGAGAAGGTTGGTGTGGTTTTTTTCTTTTTTACTTTCTTTACCCACATTTTTACATTCTTAAGAGAAAATAAAAAAAATGAAAATTAAAAAAATAAAAATGGAAAAAAAAAAAAAAAGATAAAAAAGTGAGAAATCTTTAAGATGAGCGAGACCCGCTGTTCCCGGGTCTCGCGGAGATGAGTTGAGTTGCATTGTGGGCCTCTATGCATCCTTTGGTAATGTTGCTGAGTTCTTGCACTTCTTGTCGTCATGGTTACCTTGCCGTTTGGACATTGGGCCTGATGCATGATAGGAGAATGTAACAATCTTCTTTGCATGCCACTTTTTAAATTAATTACGAATTATTTTTTTCTGTATATAAATATGTATTTCTTTTTGTTTGGTTTGTCTTTTTTTTTTTTTTCCTTTCCTACGATTCTGATTGATTTGAAGTGGATTTACAGTTACTTTCTAAATCGTTCGTTCCGTTGGGTTTTTTGCTTTCTCTTGGTTTCCCTTTCAGTTCTGGTTGGTTATGCTGTGCTGTAGTTGATTCCAAACGCATTGTGAGAAGCCAGTGTTCCTGCCCCCCCAGTGGTAACCGAACCCCCAGTCCTCAGCAGGAAGGGGTCACACAGCTCTAACGCCTGTCCGTGGAAGCACTGCTGTTGGGGACGAGCCTTTGTCGTGAGGGGAGGGAGGGACCTGGGAAGCGGGAAAGATGGTGGGAAGGCAGGAGCGAGGGCAGGGTTCTGGGGTGGCTGCTCCCCGCGCAGAGCAGCGCCCGTCCCCGCTGTGCAGAGCTCGAAGGACCGCGCTCCGTCCCTGCCCGCGGATCTACGGCCCTGCCTGCCCCCGGGGGCCCCCCTCATTCCCCACCATTGGCCCTCGGAAAGCAGCCGGCACAGCGAGCTCAGAAATGCCGCGTCCGGATCAGGCCCTCCTTCGGAAGGGAGAGTGGAAAGAGAAATGCGGCGGCAGTAGACACGAAAGATGCTGCAGGGGCACATCTGGCAGCTGCATTCCTATTGTAAACGGCAATAAGAAATCTGACAAGTTACATCCGAGCTGAAAATGCCTCTTTTCCCTCTTCTCATCTCCCTGTTTATCCCCATTAAGCTTCTGTTGCCTCCCATGTGTGCACCCTGAGTGGGTGAGCCACATGGGATAGTAAACAGGTGGGTTTCTGCAGTGTGTTAGTTGTACCTCTGGTGCTTGGTGCTTTTGCCCTGTGCAGAACTGAATGCCCTTCCGTCCCTGTTTATGCGTTTCCCTCCACCCATCAGTCCTCACTACTCAATAATCTACCAAAGGAGTGGCTTTCCTAGTGTACAGGTATTAAAGCTGTGTGATTTTTGAGAAATCCAGTGCAGTATTGACACAGTACCTGTCTCTCTCTTTCTCTGTCTCTCACTTTCTCTCTGTCTTTCTTTCTCTTTTTCTTAAAATACTGAGATTTCAGTGCTTGGACCCTCAGTTCTGGTATTCCCCCCCCTCCTTCAAGTCTCTCCCCCTCCCCCGTAGGCACCAGGGTACCTCTCCGAAATGCTGCACTGTCAATCATGTCTGTTAGAGCAGCCAGCTGTGGCTCTTCTTACTTTGTGTGATGCCAACAACAGCCAAAAGACATCTCCCAGCCCCAGAGTTCTGTTTAAAGAAAAAAGAAAAAAGAAAAAAAAAAGGCATGCTCTATTTAAAAAGAGCCAGAGAGAAGGAACAGTATTTGAAATAAGGTGTTCCCATCCCACCTCCCTCCTGCCTGGGACTAAAAGGTGTTAATCACCACTAATCACGGGATTTCCTTCATGAATAGGAGTTTGAGTTTCAGGATTTAGATGCAATTAAAAAGGGATTGATACACCGTTTATTTTGGTATCTGTTTAGCTTTTATGAAATGTCTCTAACGTGCCCTGACCGCACTGCTGCTGCTGCTGGAATCACTTGCGGTCTGAGAAGGTCGTAAGATTAAATTCTTCCTTAAGAGCTGATAAAAGCAATAATAACATCAACAGCAATAAACTAAAGCTACACTGAATGCAGTCACCGTAGGCTGGAATGACACTGGGCGAGGAAACAGAGACTCGAAACCCACTCCAAGCAGTTGTGATGGGAGTGAGGGGCATTGCCCTGAAGGTATTGGCCAAGGGTTTGCATTGTGTGCCATTACGGATCAGATCGTGTCTCAGTCTGAAATAACAGAGTCCACTAGCAGGACATTTCCAAGCTCCACACACAGAAGCAGCTTTGTGGAGAGCTGCAGAGGCAGACTGGAAGTGGGAGAGAGTTGTGCCAGCAGCTCAGGCATTGGGAAGGTTCTGTGCAAGCCAGCTGCCCAGATCTCACCTGCAGGCACTGCGGAGGAGGGCACAGCTCTGTGGGCACATCAGCACTTCTAAAGATGGGGATGCTGGTTTTTATGGGAGCTGCACAGCTCTTCTGGCTTTCAAAAGGAGGAGCTTCTCTGTATCCCTAGGGACAGAAATGCGCTCAGACTTTGGCCCCTAGTGACTGCAGGGAAGGACTGATGGGAAGGCCTGTGTAACAAGGAGTGTCTTTCTTGCTGTTGGGCTTTGGAGCCTGCTGCACAGCAGTAGGGCAGGCAGAGCTCGGTGGTCTTCTTTCAGCGGGGGCACCACAAACCTTTTTGGTGTTGTAACAGGCTTTGAGCTGTGTCCAGAAGGGCTGAGATGCTCAGTGCTCTCTGATGGGTGAAGCCAGGCTCAGAACCCAGCAGTATTTTTCTCCAAGCCCAGGCCATGCTTGCCCAAGGTCCGTGGCCATGGCTGTTGTGCTCCCTTGAAATGGAGCAGTTGTAGCCCCCGTCTCACTCTGAGAGCTTTAAGCTCTTCCATCTGTGCTTTGATGCAGATGTGCAGCTGCTTGGCTCAGTGTGCAGTGGCCGTCTCTGCATGCTCTCCCTCGCTGCAGACAGACGGAGGAAGGAGCAGTGCAGAGCAGTGCTGCTGTGCAGAGCTGCTGGCGGACACGGCCGAGGTGGGATTTACAGAGCTCAAAACGTTGCCCTGTTTCACACAGCGGTGACCGTTGGGAGTTACAAAAGGCAGCAGTTGTGGTGCTGGAAGGATAATCCCTTTTCCCCTCAAGAAAAGATTCTCAAGATTCTGTTTGCTGTGTTCTTTTCAAGCACTGAGTTGTTTAAATGGTTCAACAGGCATTTAAAGCAGCACAGTGCTTGGGCTGTGCCTCTGCTGCAGGTGCTGGTGCACCCAGGAGTTCTGCAGCCAGGTTCCTGCTGAGAACATTCCCAGTCTTTTTCAGGGCCCTCTGGAAAACCTCAACTCATTCAAAGGCTGAGGGGCCTGGGGTAAACACATCTTAGCAAAACTAGTTCAACTCAATTAAAATAGAAACCGTAGAAGACGCAGAAATAGCATGTGTAGGACCTCAGGAAATGCAGCTTCAAAATATAGTACAACATGACTAATTTAAGGAGTAAAGTAGCCCTTAGCCCACTCCTGGGTCAAGTTCAGTTCCTATGATTTGGCCATTAAAGCAGAGCTGCTGGTTCCTCAGCCCATCCCTCTGTAAACAAGTGGAGCAGCTGCTAAGCTGTTCAATTCTCAGTAGCTTTTAGAGGTTAGAAGGAAATAATTTCATTTGCACTATAGATTTCACACATGTCGATGAGGTCAATACAATCATTGATATCTTAAAACATAGGAATTGGAATACCTTTGTAGCTTTGCATTAGTCAGTTCCTTAATGGAAAGGAGGGAGGCAGAGCCACCATTCATACAGCATCCCCTGCAGCGCCGGTTTCCAGGCACTGGAGTTCAGACAGGGATCGTTTGGTGACGATTTGGGTCTGTTCCAAGTTGGCACTTCCACGGGTGGGGGAGCACCCTGTCTGTGTTGGGGTGTCCTCAGCTCTGAAACTGTAGTTCCAAACCAAACCAAAGCAAAGCAACAAATCTGCTGTGTTTCTGCAGAAGGATTTCTCAAGGGTATCAGGAAACGGATACAAAAAGCCACCCCCAAAAAACAAATCAAAACGATATCTGAATATCTGTGTGTATCTACGTATACCTCTATAGAGGGCACTTTGCAGGAACACTGTGCTGTACTGATCTCGAAATCTCTGCCTGCCTGTGTCTCTTACACCTTTTGCATCGCTGTTCTCTTTGTTTTAGGGGAAAAAAATTAGATTACACCTTGTCAAATTAAAGTAACGCAAATGAAATAGCAAAGCCTCTGTTTAGTTTTACAGATCTTCTTGAAAAACAATTGGGTTCTAATTGTTTTATATTCAATCCTGTAAAAACAGACAGAACAAAGAAAAAAGGAAAAAAGAAGGAAAGAATTGCAAAAGAGCAGAGAGTCCACCAGCCTGTCACTCAAATAATGGGTTTTGTTAAGTGGAGAAGTAACAACGATTGGGAAGGTGATGGATTTCCTCCAGACCAATTCCAAGCTTTGGTCTCATTCTTTATTTATCTGCCTGTTTACTTATTTATTTGTATTTACCATGAAGGAACTTAGGAAGAAGGTGGGCGCAAGGAGGGAAATATCTCGTCCTCTGGAGGGACGGAGGTCGGAAATCCAAACCCAAGCGGCACCGTTATTTTGGAATTGGAATGGGAGAGGGAGAGGAAGGGCGGCTGCAGCACAGCCCAGGGCAGGGACACACCACCTTTTGGGAGGGGAGGACAGGTGTAATCTAAGCTTCACTAATAACGTAGAGGCTGCACATTATTTTGGCACCCTTTCCCCTACCCCTCCTCATTTTGGAGCAAGACGGAATGACTCCTGTCTCACCAAAATGGCCAATAATGTCCGCCTTCTCACCTCATTTGGAGCAGCAGCTTGCTGAGTGTCAAAATGTTTAATACCATTTGGTTTTGTTTGGTGCTTTCAACCACTCACTTCACTTTCTTTTTTCAATTAATTTCTCCTTTAAGATATAAAGTATGTTTATCTTTTAGTTGGTTTTTAATGTGAATCGGGGTTTGAAGCGGTGGGATCTGGTGTAGTACGTTCTCCTTTCCCCACCTCACTCCTCCTCCAACATTTTTCTCCTTGAGCTGATCTGAAAAGGGCTTAACAAGTGGAGCCGGTGGGTGTCCCCAGCACGGGTTGGTGGTCCTCAGGTTTCTTTCACTAGCAGCGTCCTGGGAACGCATTGTAAGGACGGATTCTGGTGTTGCAAAAGTCAACCCTGGATCTCCCAGTGTCTCTTCCAATCAGGTCTGTAAACCTGTCCTTTCCAAAACGTCTCTCACTTGGGGACCCCAGCTCTTCTTAACAGGACGGTGGGGGGAAACTTGAGTGATGTTGATCGGTACTTTTTTGTGGGAAAGAATAATGCACCAAAAATGCCACTCACAGAACACAAACCGGGTTAACCTCTCTGTATCAATGAGCAGCAACAAAACCAATTGGCTTTAAAGGGTGTGAAAGGAATTGGATCTGTTCAGTTTGTACTGAAACCTCTCGAGCATTTGGGGGGCACGTTTGCCTGTGTGAAATATCCAACAACATAAAAACTCATAACAAACTGAGCTTAAGAAATCTTTCTGTGCCTCAGAAATGGTTTCTCTGCACTGTTTGATTTGACTCACAAGTGTCCAGCTCCAGTTGTGATGTCTGGTTGTGTCAGCAGTGAGCTGTATCCTTGTTTGAAAAAAGCACCTGAGAGTTTTTTGGCCATTGAAAATGTGTGTTTGTGTGTGTCTGCTTGTGTGTGTCTGTCAGGAGATGTTGCACACGCACATGGAGCATGCACAGATGTATGCATGTAAGGTTGGCTTTGTAAAATAGACTTGACAAAGCTGTCATGGAAACCAAACATCTCTGAAACTCAGGGCTGAGGCGCTCTTTGAGAGCAGTAGGAGTTGGAGGCCTTGGTCTGGCTGCACCCTCAGCATCGGATGGGAGAGAAGAGAAGCACGTGGAGGTGTTGGTGACCACTGCCATCTTTGCACTGTCACTTGGCGCTCCTGTAAGGCAGTAAATGAGTACTAGTGGAAAAACAGGCTAAATTTCTGGAAGAGCATAGAGCTGCCCTGCTCCAGAAATGGGATATTTCTGTCTGAGGTGTACAGGGGGAGCTCAGCCCGAGGAAGGAAGGGAGATCAGGTGTGTGATAAACTTCTGGAGTGTGTGGGAAGTGGTCTACAGAGTGGAGCCTGAGTGCCCCATCACAACTTTTCCATTCCAGAGAGGGCAGTTCTTCCTCTTAGCTTTCCAGTCCTTTGAGTATGCTGGATGACAAAATAGAAAGATTCATTTCTCTGCATTTTCAGATGGAAGAAATGACTTTTTCAGCTGCTATGCATGAAACCCAGCTGGAGACAGAGTTGAAATTGTTCTCGATTCTGTCTCTCACTGCACTTCAGGCTTTCTTCCCATCACCACTCTCCTCCTAAGCTCTGACCCAAACGCTGACCCAGAGATTCTCAGCTTGAGAAATCTCGTGTCAGCAGTCACATCAGAGTGGTGTGGCAATTAAATCAAACAGTAACATGGTTCCCAGTGTCCAGAGACGAGCCCTACAAGTATTTCCTGTTACAGTGAATGCTGTTGTCACAGCCCTGAGCCCTGGCAGGGATGTACCTAGGGACCCGCTGAGATCTCCAGCCTCAGCTACCATTGGAATTGCTTTCACATCCCAGGCTGATGTGTGGATGTTTGTATATTTGTGCACACAGGAGTGTGTAGCTTTTTTGGAACCAGGATGCACAACAGGAATGCTACTGGCTCTTTTGTTCTTGCATTCATCTGCCAATAACCCTAATCCAAATTCTCCCTTTTCACAGTCGCGTGGTGTCTTCAGCTGGCACCAGGTGTCCTGGCCGCTTCCCATTAGTTAAGTGTGACAAATGCTATTAAAGCAGCCGAGCAGCGAGGCTGCCCCAGAGCCCACGGAGCTGACCTAAAGCCCTGGGTGCTTCCCACGTGGATGTGCAGAGGAGGTGGGCTCATGGCTGGGCTCCTGAGCTTGTGTTTTGTGAGTGGCTCTTCCTTTCCCTGCCAAAAATACACAGACAGCAGCCTGCCCCCTTTCAGACTCCGATTCTCAGCACTCCGCCGTACATCAAATGATGATTTTCAGTTATTAAATTCTGGTTTGTTCTTTTTTTTTCTCTTTTTTTTTCCTCTTTTAGTTTGGTTTTATTTCTTTGTGATTAGCTTCGGTTTGAATTAATTGTCTTGTTCTGTTTCCATGACAACTCAGTGTTTGCATCCCACCTGCCGTTGTTTGTTGCTGTTGATGCTGTTTGCTGGCTGGATCTTGTCCGGCGGATGTCTCCCCATTTCTCCTCACCTCTCCCCACCTGCCTCCCCTCTCCAGAAGGTTACATGTCAGCCCCTCCTCAGAAGAGTCATCCCTACCTAGATCTGTCTGCATGTTGATCCCACTTGTTTCTTTTTGAGTTCTCTCCATCTTGTCTCAGACTGTGACCGGTGTGATCTTCAAATGGCTCCATTTTCTGAAATTCAGTACCTCCCCATAGCAGACAGTGGAAGGAAGGATGGAGTAGGCAGCAGGGATGCACCCCCGTGTCAAGGGCTATGAATCTTCCACATAGGTGTGGCAGGAGGGAGCACGGAATATGTTGCCTGATCTTGCGAGCCCGTCCTGGTGCCTGAGGCTGTGCAATGCCATGGTGCTCTCCTTACACCTTCCTGTAAGCATAAAGCCATCTTCTAGTGGTAGTGCCAGGTGAGTTTGCAGCCCCTCTCTCTGCACTTGCATTCTTTCCCCAGGCACTGCAGGTGAGGGCATGCTGTCCATCCCCTTGCAAGTCTGTGCATGCAGGAATTCCCCTCCAATGTGCCCAAGCTCCTAATGCCTTAAAGCTGGAAGTCTTCTCTTCCTCCCCTCTCTGGTGCCTGGGTACCAGTAACTGCAGAAAAGGATCTGGTAGCATGATGGTGAGAGCATGTTCCTATGAAGACATCTCCTTGTCATTTTGTGGGAGGATGTGGAGCCGTATTTGGCTTTCATTTAACAAAACCTCACTAAGTAGGAAGCAGCCACTGTCCCTCCTGGCAGCATCCTTCCCACCTGAAAAGATCCCAGTGCTGCATGGCAGCCTGGGGAGTGAAAGACTAGAAAAGCCAGCGGCATCCGAAGGCACTGGGACTTGGGAAGAGAGACTGCAGGCTTAGCTCAGAGTCCTCTGCATTGCTACTGCATGGATGCAGCTGCTTCTAACTTCAGAGATGTTGCTCAGAGGAGCTGGATACCAGAACAGGTATTTTGCAGCCCCAGCTCTCCTCCTGCCCCTCGCTGCCCCTTCCTGAGGGCTGTTCATTGCATGTCTCTCCTTCAAGCTGGGAAAATTCCTGCTCCTTTTCCTCGTGGGGTGCCACCACTTCTCAGGTCTGGGTCCTTCTCCCTCTGCTTGTGGGAGGGTACTCTGTGCTCAGCTCCTTTTTGGGCCCCTCTGACCCACCTCCTTCTCCCCTTTGTCCCTTGTCCCGCTTCCCCCGAAGGAGCAGCACACACCTCAGCCGCCCTCAGTTCAGAAAATGGAGCCAAGGAAACCACACCGTCCCCTGCGTCCATGTTCTTACCGTGTCAGGTCTGGAAGCTGCATCCACTTCTCTGCTAAGGAGATGCACAGAACATGTCACTGTTTTCTCAACGTTAAACTTTCATTACCTTGTTTTTCTTATTAATTCTATTCTATTTATTATTCCGCCAGGGCTGAGATGTGACAATGTGAGCCACCACATTGGGTCACATCAGCTAGAAAAGTATGCAGCATTAAAGTGGGTTTCCCCCTCCCTTCCCTCTCTCTTCTTCTCTCCCTCCCCTCCTGTTCTCCTCGTCTTCTCCTCTGTCGCTCTCTTCCTATTCTGTATCCACGTGGGCATTTGCTAACGCCCATAAATTCGATTTCTCTGCATTTTCCTCTTTTTCTCTCTCTCTTTCTCTCTCTTTTTCTCTGTCTCTTTTTTTCCTATTTTGCATGATGTTTGTGACTCTGAGAGCTGCATCTATCAATGGAACCGTGTCAGATCTTAAAGAGGCTTTGTTAGGGTTTCTATACCCGAAAACCACAAAAATTTCATTAGAGTTTCTCATCTTTTCCACGCTCGTTCTCTCCCCAGGGGGACGGCTCTCACACTCAACCACCAGCTAAACTTTCTCCCCGTTTGGGGCTGTGCCACGTCTCTCTCTGTTGGATCCCATGGCTCACCACACGACCGAGCCTTTCAAACAAGGCGAGATGTTGAGAAGTTCCCACCTCCGCGCCCGCCCTCTCCGCCACCACCCCATGGGCTGGGGACGTCCTCGGGCCGTGGTGGCGGAGGAGCGGGGTCCTGCAATGGGGCTGAGCCGACCCCGCAGCTGGGGGGAGCGGGGAGCTGGGGGCCCCCAGCGGAGGAGATTTTCGAGGCTCGCCATGCCAGCTCTTTGCCTGTAAAGATGAGAAATTGCTAATAAATTTTTGTGTATTTATCTGTGCTGTGATGGGTCTAATCTTGATCAATGGAACCCTGTTGCTATGAAATACCGCTTTTATGTCTATATTCTATATATTGTTTGTGAAGTAAACATTTATTTGAAGTTTAATTTTATTGGTTTTTGGTTTTTGATTTTTTAGTTTGTTTGATTTCTGTTTTTGTTTTTTTATGAAGGAAGAAAATAAATAATGACAAACACCATCTATATTTAAATTATCTTTTGCTCTTTTTTCTTTTTCTCCCTTCCCTTCTTTTTTCTTTTCTTCCTTTCTTTCTTTCTTCCTTTCTTTCTTTCTTTTTGTTTTTTGTTTTGACTTTGGTTTTGGTTTCGTTCCGTTTTGTTTTTTTGTTACCTCTGTGCGTCTCGTCCGCAGTTCGGCGCGTGGCCCCTCGCTTCTCCATCCTCCCTGTCAGCCATGAAATCATGCCTGGGGGCAACGTCAACATCACCTGCGTGGCAGTGGGGTCGCCCATGCCCTACGTCAAGTGGATGCAGGGAGCGGAGGACCTGACGCCCGAAGATGACATGCCCGTGGGCCGCAATGTCCTGGAGCTCACGGATGTCAAGGACTCTGCCAACTACACGTGTGTGGCCATGTCCAGTCTGGGAGTCATAGAAGCCGTTGCTCAGATCACGGTGAAATGTAAGGGAGTGTGAGCACGCCTGCGTGAGCGAGTGCGTGGGTCCCCACCTGTGCATGTCTGCAGGAGCGCGAACACGATGAGTGAGCTGCATTGGTGTGTCCATGTGCAAGGCACGTGTTGTGTGCACGGTCGTGCAGGAGTGTGAGTGAGCATGTGTGCAAAGCCAGCGTGGGCTCGCACCGTGTTTGTGCATGTGAGCATTTGCAGGTCTGTGGTTGTGCTTGTGAGCCTTCGCCACTGCATGAGTGCGTGTGTCACCACGGGACTGCGTTCCGATGTGCGAGGAGCTGTGCCTGCTCATGTCCCCGTGTGCCGGCATGAGGTGAGCCCATGACTGATCTGCTCGTGGGGGATGTGGGACATGATCACGCATGAAAAAAAGGTGGTTGTGCATGAATGTGTGTGCATGTGAGTCAGAGCAAAGCGGCTGGATGGGCATGCAGGGGCCTGGCTGCATGTATGTAAGTCTGTTTTGGTACAAGCCTGTAAGTACGTGTATGTGAGCATGAGCAGGATCTGGTGCACCACATGTGCCACGTGCTGGGATCTGTGCATGCATCTTTAGGGATCCCACGCACCAATCCCCAGTGAATGAGTTGCTGCTGGCTTGAAATCTTTCCTTGCTTTGGAACCATAAGTGATTTAAACCCCTGCATGCTTATTTCTTTCCTGGGTATGGGGCTGGCTGGGCAGTTTGCAAGGAGCCTTGGATGGCTTGAAGTCTGCATGCCATCCCTTTCCAAGGTTAGAGGTGCAGCCGAGGCCCTGAGGCTCTCTGGCATGCATGCCCTTGGTCTGGAGCCTAAATCCAGCATCTTAGTGGCTGTTGTCACCTCAGCAAGAGGGGACGTGACCCCAGCTTCCAGCTAGCAATTCCCAGGAGGAGCACGGGTGCAATCTTCAATCTATTCTGTCCTCAGCAGGGGAGTATTTAAACCCAAGCGGGATGCCCCCGTGGTTGGGTGAGTGTAGAGCTCTTGTGTGAGCTGGTGTCTGCTCTGAGTGATGGCATTGCTTGAGAGGGATCTGGGGGTGGTGGGGTGGGAAAGGAAGTGGAGAGGAGGGGGGGAGGAAGAGAAGTAACTTGGAGAACAGGAAGGCTAACAAGAAACCATCCTGATTGTGTCAGCGCATCTGGCTAAGGAAGGGCTCACCGTAGAGGTGAGTAGGGACCGGTGGGTCTTGCCATGGCAGTCGTCCTGTGCTTTTGCACAGGAAATGAGCTCACATGCTAGCTAAAGGGTGCTTGTGGCTGGGCTGAAGTGCTCCTTATTCTCCTGAGTATTTTCCACCTTCTCTTTCTTCCCTCTTATGCTATTAGTTTAAAAGGCCGATACACTGCGTCTGCTTCTAGCTGTCCTCAGTGCGGAATCGTGCCGTGCTGGTACATGCTGCCCTTTGTTGTTTCATTTTGGTGCCCTTCCCCTTTCGCTCCTGTGTGTAAGCATCTGCAATATTTGCCAGTCAGAAGATGAATTGAGAAGTTAAATCTGTAGAACTTCAAGTTTAGAGAAGATGTGAATGGAAGGGGTCTGAAGCAGTGAGGAAAACACATCAAACTTGCTGGTAAAGGTTTCCCACATTTAGCATACAGTCTCCAGCAAATTAGCGTTTTGGTTGAGAGGCAGGGCAGACAGACGTTCGTTAATTAACACATTTGTGGATTGATATGAAGTACTGCACGTATGGATAGCTTTCTAGTTCTGGATGTTACAGTCCCCACTGTCCCGCTACCTGCATGCTAGACGTGGAGAAATTCAGCAGTGCCAGAGCTGGGCAGCCAGTGCTTCAGAGGATCCGATTGCGTGCTCTGAAGGAGCTCTTGCTTTTCCTTACTGCCATGTGAGCTGAAGGATGTTCAGCTGAAGTCTGCACTAATGATTCCAGATGTTTAGCTGAGCACTTCCCTTTTGATGGAGCAGTTTAAGAAGGATAATAGAGTGTATAACTAGGTTCATAATATTTCAGCAGCACTTCCCTGAGCTGCCACGCTGTGATTGGTGCTGTGCCTCTGGCTCCTGCAGCCCTAACCAGCCCAATTAGGCACCATTTTTTGTGTTGTTTTTAAATGTCTGTTCTTCCTGATTCTCAGCGCTGCCCAAGGCTCCTGGGACACCAGTGGTGACAGAGACGACAGCCACGAGTATCACCATCACCTGGGACTCTGGAAATCCAGACCCCGTGTCCTATTATGTCATTGAATACAAGTCTAAAAGCCAGGATGGACCATATCAGATCAAAGAGGACATCACCACCACACGCTACAGCATTGGGGGGCTCAGCCCCAACTCTGAGTATGAGATCTGGGTCTCTGCAGTCAACAGCATTGGGCAGGGGCCTCCCAGTGAGTCAGTGGTCACTCGCACTGGGGAACAAGCTCCTGCCAGTGCCCCCCGTAACGTGCAGGGACGAATGCTGAGCAGCACCACTATGATTATCCAGTGGGAGGAACCGGTGGAGCCCAATGGGCAGATCCGTGGCTATCGTGTGTATTACACTATGGAGCCTGACCAGCCCGTCAGCAACTGGCAGAAGCACAATGTGGATGACAGCCTCCTCACCACAGTGGGCAGCCTCCTCGAGGATGAAACCTACACCGTTCGGGTCCTGGCCTTCACCTCCGTGGGAGACGGGCCTCTTTCTGACCCCATCCAGGTTAAGACGCAGCAGGGAGGTGAGTACCTGCATCACTGACCTTGGAGGCACCGGGCTGAAGGAGGGAGAGGTGTTAGCTTATCGTATTATCCAGCTGTGACCACTGTGTCACCAGAGCATCTTTTTTCTTTACAATAGAAATAACTTTCTAGGAAGAGATTTGGTCCAGCAGCTGGAGCCCAAGGGGCTGGCGCATGGTTGTTGTTCTGTCTTTGCTCAGAAAGGACATTGTTTAACTGGGAAAGGCAAGCAGTTACGCAGGGGAGAATCCATTTATGCAGGGGAGAATCTAGTTATGCAGGGGAGAATCTAGTTATGCAGGGGAGAACCATCCAGTGAGATATCTTAAAGTTTCCACTTTATAAATGTTGTTAATACATGTGAAAAGATTTGCTGTCCAGGGAATAGTGAAGCTTAACTTTTTAAAGCACCCCAGAAACTGCCTTCTCAGAGCTGAATGGGGGTGCCATTTTGCTGCTGACGTGCTCTTTGCACCCAGGCTTTGAAGAGAACAGGGTGGATTATTCCAGTTAGCCAAGTTAACGTGGTTCCTCCTGTCTCTTATCTCGCCTCCTCTGCCCCTTCCTGCCCCATGGGCTGTCTTTCTCTGTGCCAGTTCCTGGGCAGCCGATGAACTTCCGAGCAGAAGCCAAGACAGAAACAAGCATCGTGTTGTCATGGAGCCCTCCTCGACAGGAGATCATAGTGAAGTATGAGCTCCTCTTTAAGGAAGGAGAGCACGGCAGAGAGGTGAGTCTGGAGAGGCGCAGCACTATGGGTTGGGGCCCTGAGGAGCATCCTCCGTTCCCTGAGGCGGCTGACAGGGGAGTAGGGCAGGTGTCTGGGCAGGGCTCGCCTCTGCTCTTTTTTGTTTGTTTTTATTTTTTTCTTCCCCCCTCACCCATCTCAGGTGCCGCGGAACTTTGAGCCAACGACCTCCTTCACCGTGGAAGGCCTGAAGCCCAACACTGAGTATGTCTTCCGGCTGGCTGCCCGCTCGGCTCTGGGCCTGGGGGCCTTCACCCCGGAGGTCAGAGAGCGCACCTTGCAGTCTAGTAGGTGTCTCTCCTTTTCACACCCTTCTCTGAGGGGAAGACAGTCAGGGAGCCAGAGATGGTGGGCGCAGGGGTATGGAGCTGTGGGGGGATGTTCGCGGTGCAGCGGCTTTCCACCCACCCGGGGTTCCCAAGGCGGGCGGTGGGCGTCTCTGGGACCCGATGCTTTCTCCCTTTAGACACAGAGGGCTGAGACGCGACCGGAACGCGGGGCTGGGGCATGCTCTGCAGGGCGGGCAGTGTGAAGTGAGTTAGCAGCATCCGTGCGATGGGTGGAGGGCAGCAACGATCTCGTGGATGGGCTGAGCTGGCCCTGGTGCTGAGCATGCTCAGGGAGGATGGCAGCCCACCATCAGGCAGCAGCTTGGCTGCCCACCAGCGACAACCCAGCAGCTGCTGTCTGGAAGGGGGGCACAAGCAATGGAGCAGGGAGACGGTGAGGGACTCAGGAGGAAGAGAAGGAAGGAAGGCGATGAATCACAAGTCCAATTTTTTACCAACCTCTGGGCAAGCAGTCTTCATGCTGTTCTCTGCGAGCGGCCCTGTAGCTGCTGGGAGGAAGGCCTGCTGTCCCAACAGGCAGGGAATGGGCCCGGCTGGGCTCCAGCAGAGGGTCGAGAGGAGTCATGCGGAGGCTGTGAGGGATATTAATGACACCAGGATAGAGTGTATGCAACCAAAATGTGCTGGTTTTAGTTTAATGGATTGTCTCCCTTCGCTGTTGCCCTGGGGACAATAACCCTGGATGGCAATATTTCAACCTGGGCTTTTCACAGATCTTTGCTTTTAAATGAGGTGTTTTTTCACTGCATGAGTGGCTGTGGCAGCTGTTCTTTGTGTTTTCTGTCTCCTCTCATCTCTACTAAATCACTCCGCTGCAGTTTGGAATAGCCGGGAGCAGAACTAACTCAGAAATGACTCTGGTCACCAGTGTGAGGAGAGAGTGTCTGCTCCCATCCCTCAGCCCTTAACAAGGGGAGCAGCGTGCTGCTGGTGGGCGCCCGCCCTGGCTCCCTGTTGTGGATGTCACTCCGTACTGTCTCTTTTCCCTGTCTGTCTCCTTCCCCTTCCCTCCTCCCAGGAGTGTGAGGAAGGGGAGTCTGTTTCTGCACAGACAGAATTCCTTATGGGGCTTTCTCAGTCCGTTCAAACATATTTTGTTTTCTTATTTCCTTCAAACGTTTTCCCCCTTTTTTCCCTTTTTTGGTTTTTCTTTTTTATTGTTATTATTTTTTCCCATATGCTCTGTATATATCCAAAGAAAGTCCTTTCCTGACTTGGCTGCAGATTCGCTGGTTCTGATCCCAGAATGGTACTGCCAAATGGGCCATTGCTGTGGGGTGGGGCAAAATGTACAGAAGGTACCTGAAAAATGATTGTCAACCTTACCCACACTCTGCTTCTGTTTTACAAGGGGTTTCCCTCCTTGAGATCCATTGGGATGGGAAGAAATGAGAGTCTTGGGTTTGTGCTTCCTGGCTGGAAGGAGGGCTGGGTGTGCCAATGTCAGTAGGACTTAGCAACACTGAGTATTTTTCCCTAAAGGGTGAAGAGAAGGGAGTCTGGGAAAGGGGAAGGCTTTGGGTCTTTTGCTAACCTGGCACCTGCACAGAGTGAGGCCTGCTTTATTTCTCTGTAGCTCAGCTTTCAGAGGGATAGTTTCATTAATTTAGCGCTCTTAAGAACATCAGCTGGGAGCTGTCAGTGTCCTGTAACACGATGGAACATTTTTTCCTGGCTGGCTGTTGGAGGAACGAGTCAATTCTCCCTGGTCCAGGCGACATCCTTCGGCTCACGGACCGTCTGGCTCGAGACAGGCTTTTGTGTCTTCCCTCTGCAGCTCCTTTTCTGTTCAGCTCCTCCTTGGCCTGCTCCATGGCTCTTCTCTCTCTTCTCTCTTCCTCTGTCTGCCTGCCTGCCTGCATGCTCTCTTGGCCCACTGAAACCAGCTCCCTGCTCTGTCTGTCTCTTGCTGGGCGGTTTCACACCATGATGGCATCTTGTCTCTGCAGCAGCAAAGCCTCTCTCATCCTCCTGCAGCCTGCTGATGCTTTCGGTGCTCTTCCTGTCCTAGCTCTGCTGGCAAGCATGTGCTTGCATGCCGCAGCCCTCCCTGCAATGCACACCTTTCTGCACAACACCCTCCACCTCCCTGTCAGGGTGGCTCCTCCTGAGCATCATAACCAAAGTAAAATCCATTAAACTAAAGGTAAAGTATATTTTTCTTCTTGAAGTAGACGGGTTTTAACTCTTCAAGTACCAGAGACATAGATTGTACAAAATGACAGAATCTCATCATTGGAGGAAGCAGTTTTGCCCTTTCTACCTACCTGAACGTCCAGGGCTCATACTCACAAATTTCAGTGTGCAAAGCACGTGTCATCAGACAGGGGTGGCAGGGTGGGTGCTGTGACGCTGCATGTGTAGGTGTAGAGGAACAATGAGGATTTCTTACCCTCTGTTCCTTCCTAAGAAAGGATGTTTCCCCTACCCATTAGCTCTGCTCTCCTTCCCTTCCCCCCTTCCTCACAGTATATGAAGTGGGGAAAAAAAAAAAGTATACAAAGTCTATGGTACCTAAAGGGTTAAAAAACATTGTGTTGTACAAGGTCAGTAAGGGTCATTCTTGTGGCTTGGACAGTCAACTTTAAAGCATGTAAAAGATGCAGTGCAGGTGAGTACTGGCTGGTCTCAAGCAGATTCACAAATACAGTCCACCCTGTCGCCGCAGGCTCGCACACGTGTGTGGATCTGCACACACTGCCCTTTGTCCTGGGGCCCAGGGGAGGGTGGGGAGGGGTTCCCAAAGTGCTGTCTGCATGGTAAAAACAAACCAACAGACAGAGCTGATACCTGCCTGGGCTGCAGCACCCTTCCAAGGAAGGGGTTTGTTGCAGATGGGGCACTCTGGTCTGAGCTGCAGTACCTTCCCTCCTGCATACAGCTCCCACCTTACCAATTCTGTCCCCATGCACACATGTCCAGGGTCACACAGGTTGGTCTGGATTGTGAAGGAAACTCTCAGTGCCACGAACTCCCCAGATGCGTCTCCAGTATGGGCAGCCAGCACTTGGTGGCTGTTTTCATCCAGGTGCTGTAGTCAATGAGAGTGACAGGGAGGAGGTCCAGGTGGGATCTGGGCCTTCTCCCCCTTCACCCACCCACCACTCTGCCTTCTTGACCAGAATAAGAGCAAACGACCCCAAAAGGAGGCCTCCCTTCTGGGCCTCCCAGTAGGTCCCCATGCTGGAGCACAGAGGGTGAGTGAGCGAGCGTGGCCACGCGCAGCAGCTGCAGTGCAAACAGTGAGCCCAAGTACCAGCTGGAGCTCCAGCTCTGCTTACTGGGACTTTCATAATGAGTTTCAGGATGGAAAGGGTAGGTCAGGTCAGACCCTCTCTGCAGTGGGTTTCTTGGCTGTTGATGGCTTTGGCTGGACTGCTAAGAAGGCGAGGTGGCTTTTAAAGCACCAGCCCCCAGTGGGGAATAAAAAGGAGAAACAGCACTGGAAGAGTGTTGAGTCTTTCTCCTCCATACCCTTAAAGGACCTGAGTTGTTTCTGGGGTGTGGGAAAGAGAAGCACACCTCCATTCTGGAGATGTTGGTGCTGCATCCATCAGAGCAGAGAGAGCCATAGGAGGAAAGAGAACCATCGCTGGGAATCTGCCAGCCTGCTCTCTGCCCCCTGTACAGGTAGCTTACCAAAAGAGAATAGATTGGAGACCCACATCATCAGGATTCTGCTGGCAGGGGGAGCATAACGCAGCCAGGCAGCCAGCAGTGGGGCAGGGTGGCATCTTAAAGCCAGTCATGTGCAGAAACCCACCAGGAGCTTGGTCTGACCTTGTAGCTCAGTTTCTCTTGTTCTCTCGTAAGAAAGTCTTATAAGTTAGCAGTTGAAACATGGAAGGTAGGTAAACAGACTGGGAATGTTCTGGAAGGAGTCACTTTTGTGTCAGTATTATTTTATTATTACGATTTCCTTTCTGATGTTTTTTTTTTGTTTGTATGTTTTAAATTATTGGCTTGATTTTCATTTTATTTTCAAGTTTGTTACTTTGGGTTTTGTTTGTTTCACATGTTGTGTGTTACGTTGCGTGGCTAGCCATCTCTGGGGACTGCCACCCCAAAACCCACTGTTTCTGAGGATAAGGGCTTCATTCACTCCACTTAGACGCTGCCAAAGTGTAGTAATAAAGTGTGGAAGTAGAAGAGCACTCAAGATGTCCTACTGGACAAGGTGCTCGGAGCTGCAGTGGAAGGAACTATCTCTACCATTTTTACAAAGCTCTTACTTCTGTTTTGTAGAGGCAAAAGCGCGCAGCTTTCACAGCACAAAGTGGGAAAAGTGGGACCTGGTTTATCCAAGTCCTTAAAGCAAGCTGGGCCCAAACATCTGCTGGTGACTCAGGGATGGGAGTTGAAAAAATAATTTCTCAGTGAAAGAGCTTTCTGTTGATTGAAAAAGGGAAATGAAAAAGAACACAGCATTTATCTACTCCCCTGCTGCTTTCACATGATGCTTTGGGGCTCATAAGGACACCCTAATTTCTGTCAGGATCTGCAGAGAGTTGAAAGCTATTGCGGATTGACTGAGTGAGGTGAGAGTTGCAAATTTACCGTCAGAATTGATCATTCCGCTGACCTGGGCTGACTGATTGCGAAGAAGTCTGGTCTAAGATGGCCCATAGTGACCAGGTTACTGCTGGGGTGCAGAAATACCAGACCTTTTCAGTCCAGCAAGCACCAGGCCCACAGCACATCGTGCCTCCCTCACACAAACCCATCCTCCTCACAGTCTGAAAATCCCACTGGTACCTGTGTACCTGGACAAGCTCCTTTGTGGGACTGTTTTCTAAAGCTCTCCTGTCTGAGCACTTGCCTTCACTCCCAGCACTGTAGGCTCTTTGCTTGGCACCTGACCATCACCGCTCTGTTCTTTCTCCTTCGGTCTGTGCACAACTAATAACTTATATCTGGATGTACAGTCTCTTAAATTTAAGCCTCCTGGCCAAAGATTTGCTATTCTTAGTTACTTTTCACAGATGCCTTCAAGGAAATTTGAGATCCCAGAGACTGCACTTTGCCAACAAGTGCTTCAGCAGCCAGGGCAGGATTTTATACAAGGCTCTTGTATAGGGTGAGACCCTATAGACTTGGTGGCAGAGCCCTAAGCAGCAGGACCCTCGTGGCTAACCCGTTCCTCTTTCAGTCTTTTCATCACATTTTGCTTTTGATGCCCCATTTCATTTCTGTTGGCTTTTTTTTTTCTTTTCATTTAAAAAAAAAAAAGACAACAACAAAAAGCTCTCTTCTTTTTTAATTTTATCTTCCTAAACCAGATTTTTGTACGTTTTATTTTAGATTTTTTTGTTGTCATTTTCTTTTTTTTTTCTTTTTTATCTTTCCCATCTTTTGTTTTTTTCCCCCTTCTTCCCTTTCCCTCCTGAATTTTCCCCCCTCATAGAACCGTCTGCCCCCCCTCAAGACATAAAGTGCGTCAGCACCAGATCCACCGCCATTCTGGTAAGTTGGCGGCCGCCTCCGGCCGAAAGCCAAAATGGCGTCCTGGCCGGCTACAGCGTCTACTATCGAGCGCTGGACTCTGAGGACACGGAGCTTAAGGAGGTGAATGATATCCCCCCAACCACCAGTCAGATCCTGCTGGAGTCCCTGGAGAAGTGGACAGAGTATCGCATCACTGTCGTGGCTCATACGGAGGTGGGGCCGGGCCCGGAGAGCTCGCCGGTTATCGTCCGGACGGATGAAGACGGTAATTGCGCTTTTTCTGGCTTTGTCCTGGCCCACGTGTCCAGTCCCTTCTCGTGGCTGCTGTGTGAGAGCAGGGCACAGCTCCCGCCCCGAGGGCTCGAGGTGCAGTCTCCCTCTCCCCCCGGGAAGCCCCCGCACACTGTCCCTGACTGATGCTCCAAGTGAGCAGAAAGGAACTGGACCCAGAGAAAAGGAGACCGCTGCCAGAAATTACTTTAAAATATTAGGACTTCTTCCCATGCATTCCTTGTTACGTGCTCCTCAGACTTTCTGGTGGTGGCAAAAAGGAAGAGTCTCTTCAGCAAAGTTCCAGGAAGCTGTTCATGACAGTTTACATCCCAGTTCAGTGGGCCACTTCTGAGACTTCTGGCACAAACACAGATGATGACAAGACTTGGAGCTTCCCTGTTATTTATGCAATGAAATGAAACAGGGAAAAGTGTGAATGTGTGAAGGGAAAGCAGAAAACTGAGACAGTGAGGTAAACCCTTAAATAATAAAGACTAATAAGCGACATTAGTCAAATCTAAACTCCTCAAGCTTTGTTCCTCCATCCCAAAGAAAAAGGACTGAGTTTGTCCGCAGTGTTGGTCCTGGATGGATGCGTTACTTTGAAGTTGCGGTTTTCTTGCATATCATGTTCTCAGGCACTGTTCTTTTTTAGTTTTATTATTTCCAAAAATGGACCCCATGTTTCATCCAAGACATCTTTGTTTCCTGACCTGAGACAGCACAGCTGCTGTCACCACCGACCTGCCTGCCCTGCCCCGGAGGACTGGGAACTCCAAGGGCAAGTCTCCCTCCACATCCTCCACTCTAACATCCCATATAACATGGCCAGAGCTCTTCTGGCCGCTTGGACTAGCTTTGCCCTTAGAACTTGATCTGGAGCTGTATGGCTTAGCAAACTGAGGAGAAAGGAAGAGTAGCTGAGCTGAGATGGACCCAGTGCATATCTGAGCGGTGCAGATTAGATCCCCCAGATCTTTTCCCCATCTTGCTGAGTAAAGGCCAAAGGCAGGCAGCGGGGTACCCAGGTCTATGTTAGATTTCTCCCTTCTTTCAGGGCTGTAGATTCCGCATGCATATGCCCCATAATGGAAGTGACAGGCTCCAGACAGAAATCCCCAAGTGACTCTTGTCCCTTCCATCTCTTCCTCGCAGTGCCCAGCGCGCCGCCTCGGAAAGTGGAGGTGGAGGTCCTGAACTCAACTGCAATCCAGGTGTTCTGGCGCTCTCCAGTCCAGAACCGACAGCATGGCCAGATTCGTGGCTACCAGGTCCACTATGTGCGCATGGAGAACGGAGAGGCCCGGGGGCTGCCCCAGATCAAGGACATCATGCTGGCTGATGCCCAGGTAAAGGCTCACAACCTGCTCCGACCTCTTTTTCTCCTGTGGAAGCTTTGAGGGGATGGGTGCTCCAGCCACCTTGTCTTGTTCCAAGCAGCATATTAGTGAAGAAACGTCTCTGTGACAAAGGTAGATGTTATCTCCCTGCAATTCATTTGCAGTCCCAGAAAACAGCTATTGCGGAAGAGCATGAGCTGCTCTCCCAGCACTGAGCTAAATACCATCCATCCTCCTGTGTCTGGGAAGTCTCTTAAGACAGACAGAGGCCACAGAGGAATCTACTGATTTCTTCCACTCTACTTCTTCCTTCACAGTGGCCTGGTAACTTCTGACCTTGTGTGGCTGCTTGCTCGGGGACTTCTTCCTCATGTTGTCTCTCTGTCTTTCCCTTCTTTCCCCTCTTGTATTCTCATATGCAAAACCTCTCTTGTTCTCTGCTCAGTGGGAAACAGATGACACTGCTGAATACGTAAGTAAAAACAACAAAACGTCCTCCTATCCTGGTTCTGTCCCTTCCCTTCTCCCACTTCCTGTTGTGGTGTTTTCCTTTTTTTTGTTTGGTTTGTTTTTGTTGGATTGTTTTTGCAGTGCCAGTGTGCCTGTTTTAAAACCTGCTGTTGGTGTTCCCATGCATTGTCCTTGCCCTGTTTGCTCTGCTCTGCAACCCTGTGTGATTGTGTAATGTGTCAGCATGTGGTGGTACTGTGGGGTTTTCCCTTCGGCTCTGAGGGAAAGGCAGTCTGCTGCTCCCCCATAGGGAAGCAGGTGGGACACTGAGGTTGGGAGGACCTTAATGATGCACCTAAAGATGGGCTGCTCTGCCACCACCCAGCCTTGTGTCTGGAAAACAAAGATAGACTGAAAAGCATTGGCTGTTCAAAGCCCTGTAACTTCTGAGGTATCAGCAAATGCTTTGTGCCCTGAAAGGGCCAAGATTCATAGATACTTGTTCACACAAAGCCCTCAATTGCTGTTGGCCCTTTTGCCTTTCAAGTAGACCATAAAATCATCTTGGCTGTTTGGCATTCGCTGCTTCTGTTAAAATGCCAAATGGTTTCAGTGATCTTACAGCTACAAAGCAGTAGGAGAAAGCATTTCCTTGGAGGAGGGGGATCCCAAGATAATACACTGCTACAAGGAATATATGTATATCTCCCAGTGATTGCTGAGCTCCCTACAAAAGCAAGGGGCTCATTGCAGATGGAGGGGCTGCGCTGCTTGCCTAAAATGTTAATAAAACTCAGTGGCAAGGGTGAAAGCAGGACAGGTTTTTTGACTCCCAGAAGGCAGAGCTCTCTCCCTAGCTAATGGCTTCCAAACTTGATTGAAGTCCTGCTGTTTTGAAGTACTGCATTTTCCTCCTCATGATCAGCTCTGAGGGCAGCACAAATATTTTCAGCACCAGCAATTTTTTCCCAAGTGCTGCCCTGAGATTTAATTTCATTATCACTGAGGGACAGTAGGGATGAGGGGAAAGAAAGGCCACAAAATGTGCACAAAATTCACATCTCCCTCCTTCTCAGAGCCTTGGAGAAAACCCTGCTGCAGTGCCCCCATCCTGTTTGGTTTAGCATGGATATTCTGTTACAGCACAGCCCTTGGAGAAGCTGAGTGCTTGTGGGAAGGGCTGTTCTTGAGGCCTGTCTTCTAACAGAAGCTTTTGGGAGCCAGGTGTGGTGAGGCTGACAGAGGAGGGAGGAAGGAGGGCACTGGGAATTTGGCAGAGAGCTCTTAACTTGCAAGCAAAAAATGACATCTTGCACTTTGTGTTAAAGCAATCCTTTTAATATTATGAAGGCATAATAAAAATATCTCTGAGGAGAGAAGGGAGGGGATAAAGGAGAATAAAATGTAATATCCTTGAAACCACTGAAACCTCCTCTGAGATGGCATAGTGAAGAGGAACATTTTGAAGAGTGCAACAGTGTTTTGATGGCTGAAGCAGTTTGTGTTGAGATACGGATTGTGTGAGAAGTAGATCTGAAAGGGAACACATTGAATTGGGCCTGCAGAAACACGCTGTGTTCACAGAGGGGCTGTTTGCAGCTGGGGTGTGTGCTGCACCCAGGGGGACGTGGCCCTCAACCTTCTGCAGTTGCCACATCTGCCTAGTTGCCCCTGGGTGTCTTGTGGCTTCTAATTCAGTGAATGTTCCTGCATGTTAGAAAAGACCCGAGATTCCTGCAAGGAGGAGAGATCTACCTGTGTGTATGTACATAAGTATTTACACCATTTTCCTTTGGAATCTTGCAAACAGGAGATGGTCATTGCTGGGCTCCAGCCTGAGACTGCATATTCCATTACCGTAGCCGCCTACACCATGAAGGGAGATGGTGCTCGCAGCAAACCAAAAGTGGTCACCACTAAGGGTGCAGGTGAGACTTTTCTTGATCCTTTGCAACACCCCCTTTCATAACATCCTGGAGCAAAGTAGCTTCTTTCATCTCACTCTCCTCAGAACAAATGCCATACTTGCAAAGAGTTGAAAAGCAACAGAGAGACAGTGCTTACTTGCAAAGAGTTGAAAAGCAACAGAGAGACAGTGAAGGCTTATGCTGCCCAGCCTTATCTTCTTTCAGTATCATGCGTGAACATAGCTCCCCTCTTTGCCTGGGACTAGTGATACGTAGGGAGGAAGAATAGTGACAGTATTGACCTTTTCTTGCAAATATTTCTGCAGCCTGGGCTTGCTGTGCACATATCACCCAGATTCATTCCTCCCTTTGCCCTATTCTTTGTGGCAAAGTCTGTCAGCCTCAGTGCAGAGGATGCAGTGTCAGGCTAGGATGCTAGGGCCTGAAAGGAGTGACAAAGGTCACCAGGGTACTCCTTGTTCCTCCACTCAGTTGTGCTGCAGGCAGAAAGGAGAGGTATGTGTTCCACCTGTCTTCTCATCATCTTCCTTCCTGTGGTTGGTGCTCTCACAGACAGAGCTCTGCTATGCAGTATGACAGAAGTTTTGTGTAATAGAGTGGGACTTGTGTGCCTGCACCTGGTTGTTGGACTGTGGTTACCTTCTCTCACCCCATCTTACCCTTGCTCGGGCTGTCAGGTAATGGCTCTCTGCCCTTGTCATTTCATTTCATTGTCTACTCTCATCCCTGTTTGCTGTTTCTTCGTTGTGGGGCAGTTATCTTCACCGTGCTTCTAGCAGCTTCAAAACTGACATTATCTCTTGTTTCTGGAGGAATGTTGTTCTCTGCCTCTGCAGTGGTCAAAGGCATTTGGTCAGTGCAGTGTGATTAGCCTGGAAACCTCAGCTCAGACCCTCAGCTGAGGGCTTGGGAGCCTGAAATGTGCAAAACAGGAGCAGCTGCTGCCCCCTGTGCTGTTGTCTTTTACTCTGTCCCACCCTGATCCCATGCTATTTTTCTGTCTTCAGACAAAATGAGAATTCAGCCTTTCTCTTTGCTCTTGCCTCTCCTGCATAGCTAAGAGATGGTACATAGGAGAACAAGGTGGATTTCCCGGACATGGATAGAAACAGCAGGGTACGTTTGGATGCCATCATCCAAACTCCTGTCCTCACACTCTGTAGTATCAGTGGGCTGCCAGAAGATTTTTCCTTCATTTATGCTCTTCTCTTTCCCCTTCCAGCTTTGCCCATGTGGCTTCTCACTCTGTCTCTGCTTCTCTCCTCTCATGTCCTTCTTCCTGAGGCTCTCTGCCTTCTTCATTTTTCTCTCTGGAACCTTTTTTCTCCCTCCCTTCCTTCCTGTCTTGTCACTCTCTTGTCAGCCTCTCCCATGTCTCCCTATTAGGATTTGTAGTGCAGGTGATCAGTTGCAGAGGGATGTTTTCTCCAGCACAGCAGCTATTACCCAAAACTCAATTTTCCCCAACTTGAAATAGCTATTAAAAAAAAATAAAAATCTTTCAAATGGTTTTGTAGCATTCTTATCTTCTTTGCAGCGTTGAGTCAATATACCTTCCAAGAAGAGAGATCTTTTTCTTTATCATTCAGGGCTATGGGCTGAATTTAAATACAGTAATACATCCAATTTTCTCCTTTACTGTCCAAACCAATTGCAAAATAAAGCACTTCCCCCTGCTTCCTTCTTTCTTTTCTCCGAAACAATATTTGTTGTTCAAATGTAATATTTTCAAGCTCAGCTGACTGTAGTAACATTTGTGATAAAAACAGAAGCATAAAGGTAATGGCATTGTTTTTCTCTGTCATGTGTTTCTTCGGTATTTCCAAGGGAGGATCTCCCAGCACTGCTCCCTAGGCATCCGTTGGCAGTTCAGAGTGAATGAAGCATTTGTTTCAGAGATGACGCCTCATCCCTGTGTTCACATGTCAGTCAGTACACCCAGCAGGATGGTTTCCCTGGAATGACTGCCAGGATCCCTGACACATGCAGCATCCTTCCCTGCCAGCTCCCTCCTGCTCGCTTTGTTAGCTGCACTGCAGCTTTCCAGCCTGCCAACTCAGTCAGACGCGTGCTGCCGGAGTGGGCCGGGGTCACTCCTATACTCCATTCTCTCTCTCTTTCTGCTCAATCAAAAGAAGCACCAAGGCAAGGAGAAGGAAATTAGATCTCTAATAGTGGAGTGAATGTAAATGATGCGTGAGCTGCTGGAATTAATGCTCTGATTTCATCCAGTTTCAGAAACCTCTGGGCCTACACATATCATTTAACTGTGGTAGTGGGCTTGCTCTGCTGTCGGGCTGAGCCAGGGCTCATTAGGCAGAGGCACTGCTGAGTTCCTGCAGTATTCCCCAAACATGGAGGAACTATCTGACAGGGTGAGAAGGGAGCTAGCTGAAAACACACCAATACTCAGATGTCTTTTCCCTTCACCCAGAGGAGAGAAATTGCAGCATCTCTTCCTGCCCTCTGCCTTGCACAGACTTTGAGCTTTAGTTTCAACTCTCTGTATGCTTCTCTATACCCAGCTGGGTGATCAGATGCCTGCCAGACTTACTTCAGCTGGCCTCATGCCTGCTGCTCAGTACCTGGGGCTGCCCAGACTTTCCTTTCCCATCCTTCATTACTTCATCTGCAGCTGCTCTGGCCTCCCCAGCCTGAGCCAATCTGTTCCAGTCTCTTTCTGCATGAGTTGTGCTGCGTAATGGAGAGAAAGAGAGAACAGGAATTTAGGGGACTCCTGCACTCATTTGTGCCTGTGCTGTGATGCAGTATGCTTGGGTGATGATGACAGCAGGGCTCCTGAGTTCGTTCTTCCCAACTATGGTAAAGTGGTCAGGTTAGAAGAGAGAAGCAGGGCTCACCTTTCCTTCCCGAGGACAGGGAACAAAAATCCAGAACCATGTAAGAATATCACAGGAGCAGTGCATCTCCTCTCCTCAACTTGATAGAGACCATCCACCTGTAGAGTGGGTGGGTAGCAGCAGCCTGGTTTAGTGAGGTACACAAGGTCAAGGTGAAAACTTGCCAGCAATTCAAGGGATCTGTGCTGCAGCTCGAGCGTCTGCATCTCCTCACCAGCTACCCTGTCCCGCACGTGGCTGAGGCTGTCTCTGTTCTCTCCCAGTCCCAGGGAAGCCCATCCTGTCTGTGCACCAGACAGAGGAGAATACTCTTCTGGTGAAATGGGAGCCTCCGCTGGATGCTGAAGGCCAGGTGATGGGCTACCGGCTCCAGTTTGGCCGCAAGGACGTCGACCCCCTGGCTACCTTGGAGTTCACAGCCCTGGAGGATAAGTACACCGCTCCCAGCATCCACAAAGGCGCCACATATGTTTTCAAGCTGGCTGTGAAAAGCCGGGCTGGCTTTGGGGAGGAAGCTGTACAGGAACTCACCACCCCTGAAGACATCCCCAAGGGTTACCCCCAAATCCTCGAGGCGAGCAACATCACTTCCATGTCGGTCCAGTTTGGCTGGCTCCCCCCCGTGCTGGCCGAGAGGAATGGAGCCATCGTCAAATACACCGTGGCCTACCGGGAAGCCGGTTCTCCTGGCAACCCACTGGAAAAAGACCTGTCCCCCTCCCCAGAGAACTCGTACACCCTCAACGGCCTCAAACCCAACACTGCCTATGATGTTAAAATCCGTGCTCACACCAGTAAAGGCCCCGGGCCGTACAGCCCAACCGTCCAGTATCGAACGTTCCAGCTGGATCAAGGTAGGACTTACCGGTTTCTCCTCCCTCTCTCTCCTTGTAACCGGGGCTGGTGCCAGGAGGCAGAGAGCTGGAGAGGTAAAGCCAGGCTCAGCCAGGCTCGTGAGTAAATGCAGAGCACTCTGGTTTCACGCTCAGTCTCTCAGCTCCTCTCTGCCTTGTGCCAGGTAAGTCTCTTTTACCACTTTCTTCTAAGTTAAGTCCGGACACCCTTCTTTCACTGGCACCTGAAGTATGGGGCCAGTCGCTATACAGGTGGGAAGAGCATTTTCTTCAGCTTTTGCAAACAGCCGAAAGAAAACAGAAAAATCAGAAAGCCTCAAATGTTACCTGGGTTGGGTTTCCTCACCTGAGCATGCTCAGAAAGCCAGCACCTCGTTCCTGCAGCAGCCACCTAGACCCATAGTGTGCACTGAGCACGGACAGGGTGAGGGGCAGAGCCACGCACCCTCCCTCACCCTGTCCGGGGTTAGGCATGGGGACAGGGAGCATTAGGAAGTGGACCTTGGCAAAACTTAAGCAAAGTGTGAAGGAGGGAGTAAGCCCTTCCATTCCTGCAGCAGCGACCAGACTCTGACTGGCACACCTTTTTGCCAGTGTCTGACATTGTCTTCCCTCTGTTTCTTGCTCTTCCTTTCCTCTGCTGCCTTTTCTTCTTCTTTCTCCCCTTTTTCCTCACTTTTCTCTCAGCAGTTTTACCCAAAAACTTCAAGGTGAAGATGGTGACAAAGACATCTGTCCTTTTGAGCTGGGAGTTTCCGGAGAATTACAACTCTCCCACTCCATACAAGGCAAGTGGAAAGCAAGAGTCAGAACTGTGTTCCTTCTCAATTTCCTGAGAGTCTTGTCTGTTCATTTGAAGAACTGATTATAAGAGCCAAAAATTATGGATCTGCTTCTCAGATCTGGGCAAATAATGGTTAATCTCTAAGTAAAGGTATGCTGAAAATCAGCCAGTGGGGTTGCACTCCTACCTCTGTTAGAAAACTTCTGCCTCTCTTGGCAGGTTGTCACAGCCTTCCCATTTTCGGATAAAAAGTTCTCTTCACAGAGAAGTCCTCTTCAAGTTTTAAGGCCCTGTCCCCTGTCTGCCTTGTGCCTGGGGACACTACGGCTCTAGAGTCAGACAGCTCCCCACTCAGTGGCTCCTGTGCCTGTGTTTGTTCCAGCTCTAGTTGGATCAGGGCACAGTCAAGTGGCCCATGTCCTCTGCAAACCAAAGCAAAGGAGTCTGGTTCTCCAGGCAGTATCAGCCTTGCTCATGGTACATCTTTGCTGCCTCTTCTCTCTGCACAGATCCAGTACAATGGGCTGAACGTTGATGTGGATGGCCGTACCACCAAGAAACTCATCACCAACTTGAAGCCCCACACATTCTACAACTTCGTCCTCATGAACCGTGGCAATAGTATGGGTGGCCTGCAGCAAAATGTAGCTGCCTGGACTGCTGCTAACATGTTATCTAGGAAGCCAGAAGTGACCCACAAGCCTGATGCTGATGGCAACGTGGTGGTGATTCTCCCTGATGTGAAGAGCTCTGTGGCTGTCCAGTAGGTTTCTAATAAACTGCAGACTTGATGTACTGAGTTCATGTTGCAGGGCATCAGCTTTGATGGCTGGAGTCCGTAGTGTTGCCACAGGAACGCAAAGGCAAGCATGTTACATGGGGCTGTCACTGACTCCAGAAACAACAATAACAAGTGACAAATTAAATATAAGGGGCTTACTGGGTGGAGCCACCAGGAGTGAGTGGGCAAACCTAGCTTTCCTCCATCACTGTGTGTGCTCTCTTGTGGCTCCCAGAATGAGATTCAGACCTATTTCTTCTGATTATTCCCAACTTTTAGAGCTTACTACATTGTGGTGGTGCCTCTGAAGAAGTCCCGTGGAGGACAGTTCTTGAACCCCTTGGGCAGCCCTGAAGAGATGGACCTAGAGGAGGTGAGTGTGGCTGACACTGCAGCCAGCTGTAAAGGAGAGAGCAAAGAGTGTAATGGATGTTACGGTGACCAGAGATCCTGGGAAGGGTGGGTTTGGGGCATGTGATCTGTGTTCTGAGAACCTAAAATGAGACTAGTCGGAGTGCCATGGTTTGGCTCTCCCCCCTTCCTGTTCCCTGAAGGTGCTGAAGGCATCAGTTCTCACAGTGCTCTTTGCTTCCTCCAGCTCGTTCAGGACATCGCTAGGCTGCGACGCCGAAGTCTGCGTCACTCCCGTCAGCTGGACTTCCCCAAGCCCTACATTGCTGCCCGTTTTCGTTCCCTTCCCAACCACTTCGTCCTGGGTGATATGAAACACTACGACAACTTTGAGAACAGAGCCCTGGAGCCGGGGCAGAGATATGTCATCTTCATCCTGGCAGTGCTCCAGGAACCTGAGGCAGTAAGTGCTGCCTTGCCCTCTTGAGATGCCTACGGCCCTGCTGTCCCCATTATTAACCGGGGACAGCACCTGCAGGGGCAGCTCTGTTGTGAGCTGCCAGCAAATCTTCTGCCCCCCTGGCATTCTCTGTAACTCTCTTCCACCAGATGTTAGAGCTTGAGGTTTTATTCTTTGCAAAAGCCTTCCAGTCCAGCTCTGGACTATTGGAGCTGTTTGTGCTTGTGTCTGCACCCAGCAAGTGTGCTGTTCCATGCAGATAGTCTGACACAAGCATCTTGTGTGCTGCATCTGCATTTTGTCAGTCTGTTCAGGCAGGACTTTCTGCACTTGTGGCTCCAGAGTTGAAGTCAGAATGGAGGGTACTGAACTATCAGCAGTACACTTCAGTTCAGGGATCCCTGGGTCAAACCCCTTTACAAAACATCATTTCTTTTGCAGACTGCCCCTGTATTCCTTAGAGCAGTGACCCCAGATGTCCTGCTTTGAGAGCAGCATGCCACATGTCCTGGTTATCGCTAAGCTCCCCACCAAACAGAGGGGAGTATGTTTTTTAATGGAAAACCAGATCTGCTCTCTGCTCTCTTCACCACTTCAGCACCGCAGCCAATTTCAGCAATGCTGTGTTTGGCTTTATGAAAATAACTGTTTTAATATTTACCTGCCCTCCTCCCTCACGCACAATAGGAAGCAGTCGAATACTTTGTTGTTTTTAAATCCCCCTATGGAATTGTAGCAGGGAGCTATTTGAAATTAAGGGTTTTCAGAGGGATTTTTCAAAATAAATATTTAGTTGTGTATTTGATATTAAAGGATTAGGCTGACACGCTTGTGAATGCGTTTCTCAATCGGATTACTGCAGCTTGTGGTAGTTTTTGCTTTAGAACGAGGTACTGCACGCTCACTCACAGCAGCCTGGAATCACACCAGTTGCCTCATGAAACAAAACTGCAGTCTTGCTGAGAGCTGATGGAGTTTTTGAAGACCCAGAGCCCACATCTCCTGTTCTTGTCCTATCCCAGAGTTTTCATTGAAACCAAGGCCTGCCATTTCTACTCTGTGCACTTGGTTTTTTTGTAGTTTCTGTGTAAGATGGGAACACATCTTTCCTGGGGTGGGAAGGCTGTGGTGGGCAGTGCTCGTTAGCTAGGACTGTGGTGGGTTTTAACCTGCCTCTTATTTTTTCTAGAGCACAGCTCCATGCAGAGCTGACATATTACAATGAATTATTTTATGTTTAAGTCACCAGACCAGACTGTTTCTAAGCATTAATTTTTGTTCTAATTCCTCCCCTCTTTCTCTGTAATCTCATCTGTAATACTGTACATTTGCCCATCATTTTAAGTCCCCATTCCCTCTCTCTACTCTTTTCCACAATCTTTCATGTCTTTCAGACGTTTGCTGCTAGTCCTTTCTCCGACCCTATACAACTGGACAACCCTGACCCACAGCCAATCATTGATGGAGAGGAAGGGCTGATCTGGGTTATTGGGCCCGTCCTGGCTGTGGTGTTCATCATCTGCATTGTCATTGCCATTCTGCTCTACAAAAAGTAAGTTATGCTTCTTGCCCAGTTCTGTGACAGTTCTGAATGTTTCCAGTAATAACCCCTAAAGGCAGTTTCCTCCTTGGTCCTAAAGTTGTTAGTTGGAGAGCAAATCCTGCCACCAGCACCAGAGAAGGCAGAAATGCTGAAATAGCCAACAGCCTCTGGAAATCTCCTTTTCCTTGGATTTCTGAGAAGCTCACAGCACACAGACAGGAGTAGGGTCCCCTTGAGAGCAGACAGGTCACACTGCAGTAAAAGAGGGCAGCAAAGGAAGCAGAAGCTAAGTAAAACAAATCAAGAAAAGAGACAAGATGGCAGCTCGGCCAGTACAGGTGTGTCCCTAGGGTCATTACCCACTATGGAGAGAGCTCCATTAACCCTGCTCTACCCTTCTGCAGTTGATTTGCTGACACACATGTGAGTATCTTTTACTGCTGCTGCCAAACACAGAAGTACTGTAGGGGGCAGGGACTCAGGTGTTCCTTGTTGGTGTTCATTAACACAGGGGAGTGCTGGTCCCACCTTCCACCTGTGTTACCAGGGTTAGAGCTGAGCAAATGTTTCCCAATTCTTCTGCAGTTCCTTTCTAATCTGGACATTTGTCTTGTCTTTTCTCCACTCACTGCTTTCCTGGACAGCAAGCCAGACAGGTAAGAGCACCAGATTTGCCATTTACTGAGGTTCTTTCTTTGTGGGTTGGCTGTGTGTTAGGCAGTCTTTACTGCCTCTGGTGATGGGGCTCTGTTGGTACTGTTTCTACTGCTAGATCTTTCCTAAAGGGCACCCACTAAAGATGATGTTTGAATTGAGGCAAAAAGGCAAAGAAATGCCAGCTTTCTTCTGCTTCTCTGTTCCTAAATATAATGGCCTTTCTCAAGCTACGCAGCAGTGACAGTGACTCATAAAACTGTGGGTTAATAGAGCAGGGAAACATGCATTTGTGTTGTAGTCAGAGGTGAAAGTGGGTTTTATCTTTGTTTGAGTGTCCCATACAGGCTTCTCCAAGCCACTGGCATACTAGAAACAGAATCTCACCAGCTGAGCTATTCTCACCCCATTGCAAAAGCCATTCTTGTCCCATCAGCCAGGGACTTCTAATGGAGTTTGCTTATAGCTGCAGAATGAGTCTATTTCAAACCATTTTCAAGGCTGAGAGAGCTTTCATTGAAGGTAACGGATGAGTTTAGCCAATGAACTACTTTACAGCAGTTAAAGAACTGCGGCAAAAATAAACTACTCCTAAACTGCAAAGTGGTATAATTCCAAAATGCTGCCCCATGCAGTGCTAGCAGAGCTCATGCCACTTCTTCTAGCAATTAATGACGTTAAGAGACAGCTAACAGTGCACAGAGCAAGCTCCTCTCTGCCTAAGCAATTACCATTATTGCTGCAGGCGTATTATGGGAGGCATCTGTGCAACCCGAGCAGGAGAGGTGAGGAGCTTTACAGCCATCTTGTGAGAGGGGCTAGGACAATATCTGCAAGCCCTGGGGTGCGGGTACATGTTCTCTGCTCATTCAAGAAGTTCTACTTCCAGCAGCTTGTCACTGTTCCCTTGCCAGAGGTTGTCACCTCTTCAGATCAGCGCCGGGCTTTGCTTCCAAATTCTTTTCAAGGAGAATGAGCCAGGTCAGCAAAGACTTTTAAACTGCCTCAGCTAACCTAGCGCGTTTTAAGCAAAATAGATTTTGAAGCACTTTCATGTGCAGCTCAGCTGGCACAACGGAGCGGGCTTCAGCTTCTGGCAAGGAGGTGAGACAGATCTCAGCAGGCACAGCTGTGATGGGAGAGGATGTGTCTATGCTGGTTCTGAACCCAGATTTTTGGGGTTCTGTAGATGAAAAAAGGTTGAAAATCACTGCCCTGACTTTTCCATCTGCACCAAGGCAATGAGAACTCCTAAACAAGCCTATGGAGAAATAGCAGTACTTTGTGTCCAAGGTCATGGCCAGGAGGTTCTGTACTTTTCCAAATGATTATGTTGGCTCTGCTTCTTGCAGGCTGAAAGTGGCTTGGCCAGAATTGGAACGTTTCCACTTGCACAGCTCTGCAGAGTTGAGTGGAGGCTTGTCTGTGCAGGGGGGCTGTGTGGTGTGGGCTCACAGTACCTCAGCTGCTCCTTGTCGCTTCTCTTTACTTGTGCTACGTGAAGGGAGAACTTCTGCACTTGCATGTTTGCTGCTGAGCTGCTGTAAAACCCATCAAATGTTGTAATGATAAAACGTTCCAAACCTCAGTCCTTTTCTGATGTGTTTTCTGTAACTTACATCCTTCTTCAGAGCATGGCTGTAGCTGGCCCTGATTTATGGGGGAGCTGGAAAGGCTGAGAGGTCTGTAAGCTAAGGTGCTTTGTCTTTTTTAATTTTTTTTTTAAAGCAAGCGGAAAGATTCAGAGCCACGGACAAAATGCCTCCTGAACAATGCTGAAATCACCCCTCACCACCCCAAGGACCCTGTGGAAATGAGGCGCATCAACTTCCAGACTCCAGGTAATCAGCTGCAAACTGACTTCTCTTACTGGGAAGGCAGAAGCAGAGCCCTTTCCCAGCCCCTTCCTGCTGTGCTGCTGTGGTGCTGCATTTGAGACCTAGTGCTAACCTAGCATGCAGCCAGGGAGCCTCAAGACTTGCCTATGCTAAACGAGGCTTCTGAAAGAAACCTTTTCTGGGGAACCACGAGGGCCTTGCAGACTCTACCCAGCAATTTCAATGCAGGAAGAAGAGCTTTCCTGGCTACCTAGCTAAAGAAATTGGTGTATTCTGGGTTAAATACACAGCTGCAAGTGCCATGGCCATGCCAAGCTTGCCTGCCTACCAGCACTGCCGTGCAGCTTTGTACCAGGAAACCCCAGGGGTGGCAGAGATGAAGCATGGCAGGGCCATGTGCTTCAGCCACATCTGTAACTGGTAATTCCTGCCCCGTGGTTTGTGGGGACAGAGAAAGGCAGCTGGTTGCTTCGTGCAGGCGAGGCAGCATCTCCTCATTTAGCGTACAGCTGCTGAGCTGGCATGTGACTGCACTGTGCCCCAGCAGAGAGGCCCCATGTACATGCATGTCTAAACTGCCTGCATGGCACTTCTGCAATCCACCACTGACACAGCCCGGCACAGGCACGTCCTTGTACACAGACACGTGGCAATGCTGAGCAGTGCCTGTGCACTGATATGCACCTCTGCTTCTGGTGCTTGAGGATTTGGAAAGGAAATTGTTGTGCTTTTGGGGGGGACTGGCTGTTGTTTTCAGTTTGTTTGTATTGTTTTGCTGTTTTGTGCTTGTTAGTAACGTTTCTGCAGCTCCCGTTTCCCCATCCCAGTCCTGTCCTTAGCGTTGTCTAAGTTTTCTTAGGGCAAGGCTGACAAGCCAATAGGTATCCAGAGAGTGGGGGTCCTCAGGAAGCCACAAAGACAGTGCTCAACTGAGGGGTTTGTATTGAAAAGTTAGGAAGAGCAGGTTGGTATCTATCCAAGTTTAGGAACGATTAAGTCTCAGCTAAGAGATGGAAGCAGATTTAATCCAGCATGCAGGGACTGAACGCAGAGCAGTTCAACTGCAGCTAGGCCCCAGAATCAGCTCTTACTCAGCAGTGCTCTTGCAGGAAAGTCTGAAGGTATTTGAGATCTGTAGCAGGGGTACTTGGAAAACTTCAGAATCCTGCTGTCCCAGATGCCCTTTGCGTAAGCAACTCTAAGTTTGTATAAGCTGTTTCTTTTAAGAGTCTCCAACTGCAGCTCAGCAGCAGTTTGCATTCAGGCTCTGTGGTTTATCCTGGGTGCAGACAAGAGGTTGGCTTGTGGGTGCTCCAAGTGGTGGACTCTTCCCTTTGAACTGTTGCTGGGATAAATGCAAAGATAAAAGATCAAGCTCAGCCTGGATGCTAAGAGGCAGGTGGGAGTGCTGCTTCATGTGTTTGCCTTACCGAGTATTTCTTCTGTCATCACAGGACTGCTAAGTCAGCTGAGGAAGAGGCACTTCCTAAACTCAGTTAATGTGCTAAACAGATGAATGGGCCCATCTTCTGTTGCTGGTTAGGTCATGCTTACCTCTGAATTCTGAGAGGCTTGTAAAAGGCAGCAGAGACACGTGAGGCTGCAGTTAGGACTCAGCTAGGCATGTAGAGGCTGTAGATCTCAAAAAGGATGCCAGTTTTTCTCCTGTCTAGCTTTAAAAAGATACCAACAACTTTTCTTTGTAACGTTATCCAGCCCAAGTGAGCTGGCTGATTTCCTCTGCTGCTGTTTGTAGAGCCATCAGGTGTTTGAAGGGGAGTGGGAGAGCTGCTCACCTGCCTCCCACACTGACAGCCATTGGGAGAAGAGGGAAACAGATGGAAATTCCAATCCCGTGCATTGGTGATGATGGGCAGATTGTGGTGCAGTTTTGTGAAAGGCTCCTTAGGGGCTGTTGGAATTAGAGCCATTTGAATGAAATCTGTTGTGGTTTATAGGTGGCTGTGGGCTCTTCTCCAGCAGGTTTCTAGGTTGAGGGGTCTCTGTCCTGTACCCAGCAGAGGGGGTGGGGGGATGTGGGAATGGGAGTGGGCACAAACAGCTCAGTGAGAGGAAAGGGTAGCACAGCAGCACAAATCTTAAAAAGCCTGTCCTTGCCTTATCAGCACAAAAAATAACTTTCTTTTCCTCTTTAAGATTTATGTTATTTTAGTTTGGTTTGGTTTTTTTTTTTTTTTGCCTTAGCATGAAATTTTTCAAAAAGTGTATATTTTATTTATTTTTATTTTTTTACTGTTTTCTGCAGATTCTGGTCTGAGCAGCCCTCTCAGTGACCCTGAGTTTGACTTTGAAAGTTAGTTCCTGTGTGTTTTTGTTCCTGTTGGTTTCATTTTTCCCCCTGTAATTATTTATTCCTCTTCTGTCGCTTTCCTTTCCGATTCTGTTTCGTTCCTGTTACGTTTTATTTTTACTGAACTCTCTGTGTTCCTGCAGTGTCTGCCCATCTCATCCCTTTTCTGTGCCATCTGTTTGTCTGAACAGCGCTTCCAGTTTTACAGTACCAAATATCAGGCTGTTTGCACGACATGGGCGGTAGCAGCAGCGTAGGGGTAGAGCCCCAGCAGCAGTGTGGGACACTGTCCATCCTTCTGTGTCTCTGTGAGAAGAACGTGTGTTTCAGGGCTCCCTTTTCTCCCCTTGTCAATGATGTTCCATTTCTGAAGCTTGGCTACGTGTCCCTCGTGCTTATTCCTGGACAGAATGAGATCTTTTTGTGAGCCCTGTTATCTGTGTGTGCCTGTGGTTTTGTGTTCATTGCTTTATAACGTGGGGAAGGAGGAAATGAGCTGCAGCTGACGATCCCCTCTCTCTTTGGGAAGAGCCACACGAGCACCTTTCTGTGTTGATGGGGAAGGGGCCATTGCCCATCTGTGGCAGGTGTCTGTTCCTTGGCAGCGACTTGTTCCAGCAGCACAAAGACCAGAGGCTTCTCCATGGCCCTCCACATCTCATGGGTTCGTGCAGTGCCATCCAGCCACAGTAGCTGTGCAGGGAGAGGATGGGCTCTGGCCCATGGAACAGATGTTAGGGTGACGTTTCTGGTGAGTTGGCTGGTGCACAGAGAATCAAGTCTTTTGTGATAAGATTAGAGAGATTCAAGTGATTGAAATGTTAGATGAGAGCAGCTCTGAAAGACTTCATCCCCATTAGAAGCAAAGATCCTGGCTTTGCTGAGTGGAAGGGGATTTTTTTGTGTGCTGGGCAGGGAAATAGATGAATAGATGGGGGGGGCTTATCTGACAAATGCGAAGAATTGTGGATGCTGCTGGTGTGCAGGGAGGTGAGAGTTGGGACAGTCCTCTGAATAGCTTAATCCAAACACTACTCTCTTTGGTATTGAATCTTCCTGCCAGTACTGTCTCAGGGCACCTGCCATCTCCGCTCAGCCCCTTCCTTGGAGCACATGAAGGCTTTGTGTGTTCTCAGCCCACGCCAGGGCTCCCTTTGCCACCCCCTATAGCTGGGGGCAGTGACATGGGGAACCTGGAAGCCACATCCTTCGTGGCTAAGGAGAGTCATTAATTAAAGCAGGCAGAGGAGCTGTGGCCAAGACTGGCTGGTACTGCTGGAAAGTGCTGCTCCTGGCTCGTTTAATATCAAACTCCTCCTCATCCTTTATGGGAACCCCAATGTGCTTGGTGTTTTGGCAAAGGTTTCTGGTTTTGTTGTATTAAGAGCCCCAGAAATCAGTTCTGCCAGGAGATTTCGATCCTTAACAGCAGCAAAACCAGACAAGTTCCCATGTGCTCTCAGCTGGAGCTGTTGCAGTGGTGAGAGGTGGGCACAGTGGTCCCTGGCAAAGGGTTTTCAGGCTCCATATCAGACCATATCTTATGGAGTTGTTCTTTAATGAAACTGGTGTGGTGCAGTGGGCCTTTCCCATGCAGCCCCTGCACTCAGAGGGAGTGATGCTTACAGCTCTGTGACTTCAGAGCCAAAGAGCATCTGATGGATTTTTTCTTGCTTGCTTGTTTTGTACCAGGCTTTCTGGTTGTTCATTCTTTTTTTGTTGTTTCTTTTTTTGTTTGTTTTTTAATGTAAGTGATCACTGTTTGGGATTTCATCCACACCACTGTGTTTCTAACCACACCTCAGCAAACAAACCCTGGGTTTGTCAGCAGTCAGGTGCTGGCTGCAGGGCCAGTCCAGGTGGGAGAGCTGAGTTGGCAGCTGAGTTGCCACGAGTTGTTCTGAGCAGGGCTGCAGCTCCAGAAGTGTTTGCTGTCCTCTTCAGCCCCTCCATTCAGAGGCAGAAGGACAGGAACTGGGCAAAACGTGTAGGGGCTGGAGCTGGATGATCTTCAGAGTCCCTTCCAACCAGCCATTCTGGGATTCCTCTGAATGCCCCCAGTCTGCATCCTCTGTGAGCTAGAGATGTGTTCTGCCTGCTAGCCAGTGGAACAGCACGGAGCCAGCACAGACTTGGGTTCTTTGGTCTGTTCCCCCCCACACCCCTTTCATTTTCAGGTAAACTTCCTTGTGCTGAAAAGAGACATCTAGATAGCTTAGAAAAGAACGCTGGCATGGTGGCTGTGATCCCCACTCTGGCAGACATGTCCTGTCCCCAGGCCTGGGGGAGGCAGTGTCCCTCCAGGGCTCACTGTAAAACTGAGGATGTCATGCTTGCTTTGCCATCTCTGTGCTAAGATTTTTGAGTATCTGACCGTGCTGCTGCCACTGCCGCTGCTTTGTTACACACCCAACACCCACGGGGCTCGAAATTCTCCCTGGCTTCCATCTCTTCTCCACTCCTTTCCATAGGGGCACTGCCCAAGGCCTTTCCATGCGCTGCTGCCCTCGCTGCCTGCTGTCATTTGTAGCAGGATCAGTTGGCAGGCAGCACCGAAAGGCTTTGGAAAAACATGATCCAATGCAGATGAGCAAAGCATGGAGAGCTTTTCCAACCTGATTTGTGGTATTCAAGATCATGGGATGAGAAGGGTCCCTGCTCCGTCCAGAGCTCCAGCCGCCCGTGTGGGAGCACTGTAGACATGTACACAGCTCTGCCTTTGCTGCTCAGCCCCATCCCTGGCTGGGTGCCTTCTGCCCACTGCAGCGTGGCCCTTACTGCCAGGCGGTCTTGAGGGGCACCAGCTCTGCTCTGGCTCTGGCTCAGTATGAGCACAGCTGCTGTTGCCAGAGAAGCTGGTGAACTGGGATTGTGAAGCATCGGTCTCCCAGTAAACTGTATCCTGTTCCCCTAACTAAGGAGGGGCACAAGGATCTTCAGCCTCTCCACCACTGAAAGTAACAAACTCTCAGCAGAGTTTGCTGGTGGGGGTGGTACAGCCACCCCTTCAGGTGGACCTCAGGAAGGCCCTCTGCAGTGTGTGAGCAGGAAGAGGAGCCAGCACTCACCATTTCCATACCTGGCTGCGTTCTTGCAGCAGTTAGGGTTAAGACCGCCACATCTATGAGCTCACTGAGAAGCCCACAGAGTCATTATTGTGCTAAAAACAAGCTGAAAAGCCTCCCTTGCTTCCCCCATCTGCATCCCCTTCCCTGCCCCACATGGCCACAGTTGGCTGGATCCGTGCCCCTTCGCTTCTTCTGTGTTGGAGTTTGTTTACAACCATGGCGGGTGCTGAACCATTTGCTGCGTAGGTTCCTCTGGCAGCGTTTGCTCATTTTAAGTCCACTATTGGAATTGCTAACACGCATCTGCTCTTCAGATTTTACTTTTTGTTTTGCTCTGATTTACACATTGAAAACGGGGCCATTGTGGAACATTCATTTTACTGTTGTTTTTTTAATTATTTCTGTGATTTTTATTTTATTTTATTTTTTACTTCCAAGGACACAATTTCGAGCCCTGAATTCTTCTCTTCTAACTTCCCTACTTTCATTGCAGATCTTACATTGTAATTTATTTTCTTTTCTTGTTTCTTCTTTCTGATAAAATTTGTGACAGTTGTGAATTTTAGTTATTATTAAATGAGATTCTTTTCCTACTGTCTTGTCTTTTAGGTATGCTCAGCCACCCACCAATCCCTGTTTCCGAGCTGGCTGAACACACAGAGCATCTCAAAGCTAATGATAACCTGAAATTATCCCAAGAGTATGAGGTATGAGCAAGAGTGAGTGCTGTGCATGGGTTTACAGAGCCAGGAAATCAGGCAATTCAGAGAGGTCCTCATCCAAACAAACATAGCTTCATTTCAAGGATCTAGTCACTTCAAATAAAAAAGCTATTTATGTATTTAACACGAAGCACTTCCTAGGTTCAGTTCCAGATGGTAGAAGACTTTTGATCTATAAGACTTCGCTTTACATAGAGGAGACATGTCACCCCTTTGTGCTGGGGGATGTGCTTACAGAAGTTTTAGACAGGTGGGATGGGGCACTGTCCTTGGGAATGGCTTTGTCTTGTTGCTGTATGTGCAGAGGATGAAGCCAAGGGATGAGATACCTGGCTCTAGATGCTAGGAGACAGGCAATGGGTCCTCCACAGCTGACGTGGTTGGTGGACAGTGAAGCCAGTGAGTTATTTTTTCTCCTTGCTGCTGATGTTTGGATACTCAAATGGACTCCTGCAGCTGAGCAGAGCCGTAGCTGCCAGATGTGCATCTCAAGTGATTGTCCTGAGGCAGAGTGAGGGGTGAGGAAGAGGATCACAGCCCTCTTCTGCAGAGCATGGCTCCCTGATCGCCGGGGGGGATGGGCTGAGCTCTGTGCTCCTATCTCCTGGCATTGCCACGACTGCATCAGCACTACTTAATCCCCATGTGTGTGCCCAGTGCTGTGGGTGTGCGCTGTGCAAGCTGCTTTCATTGTAGATTGAACGTGTGACTGGTTCCTGTTGTTAAGAGACAAAATGCCCCGCTATTTTTAGGCTAATAACAAGTCTAGACTCCCTGGTTCTGTTTGCAGGCAGCAAGCGAGGGGATATGTTCTGAACAAAGGTCCTGGGATGTTTCTCCAGGACATTCCTGCCCTGTCTGCCTTGCAAACAGCAGCATGGGCAGAACAGCCCCACAGTTACAGCTCTGCCCCCAGGAGGGGCCGTGTACTGCAGGAGCTCTGCGGGGGTCTCACCCCATGCAGGGGGAGCAGCCCATTAATGGGCTCCATCCAGATTTCAAAGACTAATTTGCATCCTGCAATATCCCAAGTGCCCTGGCTTTGTTCCAGCACAACCTCCTCTAGTGGTAGAGCCAGAGCTAAACAAACATTGCTAATGAAATGAATGTGAGGCGAGATTAAAGGGATAGAAAGCAAACAGACACATTACAACAGTATAAATACCCATTAGTTGAAAATGCTCAGTGCAAGAAGGGAGAGAATGGACACTGCCATCCGGTGGTTTTGTACCACGCCATTGCTGTGGCTGCTGGAGCTGAGCTCAGGGGCTGGCACAGTGAAGGCCAAGCTCTTTGAGCTCAAAGGGTCTGAAGCAGGATGGTGCAGGTGATGCGTGCAGGCTCTGCACAGGCAGGGAGAGGGGGAATGAAGAGCAGGGAGCAGAGCTCAGCCCTCTCCTGCCAAGCCTCCAGTTGAGGCAAACCCCCAGGGCTCTGCAAAATGATGAAGGAATTAAGCCCTTGTTTTATTTAATTCTCTGGCTGAGGATTTAAAGGTAAATGTAATTAACCTAATTTCCATATCTGGGACAGCTGGACCTAAAAAAAAAAAAAAGAAAAAAGAAAAAAAACCTGGCATAAATCACCCGGACAAGCAGAGGATTTTTCTCTCCAGCACATTTCATTGTTTACTCCTTTATCCCTTCTAGGAAATGTTATGTTGCTTCATGCCCTTAGGCCCAGGTCGTACCCCTGTCTGTGTGGGGTGATGCTCCCTCTCAGACACTCTCGTGGTGCTTTCAGCCCCTTTGGACCTGAGGGACCTTGCACTGAGTCCTCTCATGGCGTAGCACCCTCATGGAGCAGCCACTCTCATAATGCCTTTTTCCCACTGGTTCACATACCACTTGCATACGTGCTTACAGACCTCACCGTCGCTTGCATATCTTCCTCCCCAGGTGTTAAGACAGTGGTATATTTATGCCCCCTTAATGGCTGTTTAGTTTAACCACACACAGATTCAGCTTCTTTGTCATTTCATAAATACATCCTGCTGCAATTGTCCCTGTTGTTCTCTCCCAATTGCCCACCGTTTATCTGCAGCAGTAGCTCAGGGCTGTAAGTAATGCGGCGCAGCCACCACTCTGTGAACACAGGTATGATTCAGGGCGTCTGTTTTGCAACCTGAAATTGTACCCATGCTTTTGCCACTGCTGCATCATGCCAGGGAAGGAGTTCCCTCTGGCGCTGCTCCGTGTGCTCAGGGCAGAGGGACATGGGACGAAGCACGCTGGGCTGGGGCTGTTCCACAGCAAAGCTCTGCTCTGGAGGGAAGAAAATGATGAATGCTGCATTCCTCAGCTAGATCTACAGAGCCACAGTCTGTCCCACGTGGAGCAAGGTACTCAAAGCTTGATTTGTTCCTTTTCTCCCCTTTCACTCCTGTGTTTTCCTTCACAACTCCTGCAGTCCATTGATCCTGGCCAGCAGTTCACCTGGGAGCACTCCAACCTGGAAGTGAACAAGCCCAAAAACCGCTACGCCAATGTGATTGCCTACGACCACTCACGCGTCATCCTGCTGCCCATCGAAGGTAGGGGAGTGACCTCTGCCCCTCCACACCATCCCCAGGCTGATTGTTCTGCTCTCTTAGCATCTCCCCAGGAGTTTAGCAAGCGAGAGGTGCGTGTGTCAAGCACACATTAGTTACGTTCTGATATTGACGTATTCCCTGTAGCTGCAATCTCTCGTTTCAAAGGCTGGTTTATCAAGAAACTGCCTTTGCTTTACTTAGAGATCCTTGTGATATGCTTCTGACTAACAGGAAGAGTTCAGACCACATAGTGCTTTAGAGAGAGCAGGAACAGGGCGGTGGGTGGCAGTGGATGTGGAATGCATCTGTACAGCAGATGAATGAGATGCAGGCACAGGGCTAATTGCACAGATGTGTGTGTCAGCATCACAGCAAAGATGTGGCCGCTGAGTTGTACAAATGCACAGCTTATGTGATACGCAGCTCCTGCTGAAGTGCTGTCCCTCAAAGGGCTGAAAATAAGGAAGATGTGGTGTAAGCCATCAGATGTTTCCCACATCGTACATAAGTGATGGCATAGTTAGAAAATTTACATGAATTTTCACTCTTGACCAAATGCATTTGATGGTAAGAAGAGCTTTTGGTGGAGAGATGGGGTTTAACAGGGGATCTGCTTTGGTTGCTGCTGCTGAGATAATATTCACCTTTCATCGTCTCAGGGCACGTGGGGCTGTGCAGATGGATGTGCTCTGTGCAGCCACTCTGCATTGCCAAGAGCTGAGCATCTGAGCAGAGAGGATGTGCAAACAGCCCTGTGGTGAATGGGAAAGTTCATTCAGATGCCCTCATGGCAAGGGAATTGCTGGAACGATCTCCCTCTGCCAGAGTAACTCTGAGGGACTCAGCTGGTTCTGAGGTCACAAAAAATCATAATTTGCCAAAAAATGCACCAGTCTGGATTGCTCTTGTCTGCTGTTACAGGGTGTTAAACATTTCTCATTGTGAAGCTGGCTGTGTTCTAGCTTTTCTTTCGAGATTAATATTGCATGAGCCAAGGCAAGCCAAGTCTTCAAAAAGTTGCCTTGTCACTGAAGAGAACACGAGTGTAGAACTGAAGGACACCGGGATGGACTCTGCCCTCAGGAAAGCAGAGAGCAGGGATGGCTGCAGGCATCATGGGGACCAGAGGCAGTGTGTGTCCAGAGGATTAATGTCCAAATACCTGAGAGGTTCTGACTTGTCTTGGCAGTATCTTATACTGAGGACTGGAAGATGAAAGGGGTTGGAGGAATTAGTTGTTGCTTTCTCTTTGTCTTAAATCTGGATTTGTCAGGGCTGCAGGCTGTCACCGTCTGCTTGGTCAGGAAGAAGCAGGGGCCTTAATTCAGTGACTTCTCTGTAACCGGGCCCTGTCATGCAGCAAAACATTGCAGGAGCTCATGGCCACCATTTTAAATTACGGAGTGGACCCAAGGGGGCTGGAGAGGAGATTAATTCCAGAAGCTCAGCCTTGATCATGTTCCTGCTGCTGCTGCACAGCCGCCTTCCCCTCTGAAATTTCAGATTGGGAAGTAATGGGGGAGGGGAACCCTCCAGAAATTTAATCAAAAGCCATTTTCACCAGCAGCTGAAATTACCGAGTACCCTTGAGGACTGGCAGGCAATTCAGCATGGATCATACCTAGCCAATAGAGGAAGCAGCGCCTATTGCTACAGCAGGATGAGGACCAGCAACCCAATTTCATATTGGTACAGCTCTCCACCCTGAGCTCCCCCTCAGGACACAAGTTAAGCGTTCTGAGTTGAGTTAATCTTAGGTTAGCAGAAACGTGCCAGCCCGGCCAACTGCTCGGCTGTAATTAGGAATGAGCCAATTTTCCAAACAGTCGAAATTATCTGTGCCAGTCTTGGAGGCTCTCCATTGCTGAACCTGAGTGTGTGCCAGTGTCCATTTTAACTTCAGAGCAGCTTTCTCCTGCCACATCCCAATCACCTCTCTTCGCTCTGGCAGTGCCTTCTGCCACTCATAGCAAAGCCCTCAAATGAGGACGCAAGCATGCAGCTGTAACTCAATAGCCTCTAACTCATGCAAACAGAAAAAATGAAAGTGACAGCGGGCAATTTAAAGCAAGTCAAAGCCTGTAATTTCAAAGCCCTTACTGGCTGAATCCAGCCTGGTTTTATTCCTTACTTTGTCCAGCTGTAGCTGGAAATAGACTATGGACTGCACAGTGCATCAACCAGCTGCGTTTGCTCCCCAGGCTCTGGGCATTCTAGAGCAAGGACTTCTTTTGTCCTATTTGAGACCAGTGCAACAAGAGCCTTAGGCCAGTGCTTTTGCTCCTGTTAGCAGCACCAATAAGAAGAATACAGTTTTGAGGTTTGATGTTTGGTCTCCTTAACAACTTCTGCTGGAAGTTGTGTCTTTGAGTAATGCAGTTCTCCAACTCCAACTGGGAAAAACTTGGAAAGAGCATCCCAGCAGTGACCCCAGCCCAGCAGCCATGAAAGCTCTGATGTTTTTGCAAGTGAATTCCCCCACACAGTATAACCTGCAAAGGCCACCTTGTGCTTTCAGCCCTGTCCTGCACAGTCCACTGACTTGATTTTGATGATTTAATGCAGGAATTGTGGGCAGTGATTACATCAATGCCAACTACATTGATGGCTACCGGAAGCAGAATGCCTACATTGCCACCCAGGGACCTCTGCCAGAGACGTTTGGGGACTTCTGGAGGATGGTGTGGGAGCAGCGTTCAGCTACTATTGTTATGATGACTAAGCTGGAGGAGAAATCACGGGTAAGATGTGCAGGAGGGATGACTGGTTAGTCATGACCTAGGGAGGGCTGGACAGTTGCACTGGGGAAGGGTAATTCTCTTTGATCTGCACCATACATGTCAGTGGGGGATCTCTGCCTTCTTTGCCAGCACACTGAAAGTTCAGTGGCTTGCTTGAAAATAAAAATACACCCTGGAAAGCTGCAGCCTTTGCAGCTCCAGGAGAAGGGGAGACTCAGTCCCGTCACTCAGTAGGTCTGCCTTGGAGTTAAATCTCATGGCACATTTCACATTCACTTCTCTTGTTTAATGAGCCCCTGAAAGTTCTCTCCAATCTTTGGGATCATTCCAGCCTGTTGTTCGTGATTGATGTGGTGTGTCAGAAGCCTCTGCTTAGTCAATAGGAGCCTTTCTTGCCACATGTCTCCCTGTTGTGCTACTCTGGAAGGAGACTTTTCTTGAACCTTCTCTTCTGTCTGTGACCTTGCCAGCTTGACCGGTGGCATTAGGCACCTTTGGAGTGAGCCCATCTGTCCCAGCATTCAGCAGTGCCTTCTGTCTTCCAGATAAAGTGTGACCAGTACTGGCCAGGTCGAGGTACAGACACGTATGGGATGATTCAAGTGACGTTACTCGATACCATTGAATTGGCCACGTTCTGCGTCCGAACGTTCTCCCTTCATAAGGTGAGCTTTCTCCTGTTTCTTTCCAAGAGATGGGGACATTATCCTGCTTACCCAGTGTGGGCAAGATACAACATTGTGCAGCTATTGCCCGTGACTCTTGGTGGACTTTTATCTTTGCAGAATGGCTCCAGTGAGAAGAGGGAGGTCCGCCAGTTCCAGTTCACAGCGTGGCCAGACCACGGTGTACCTGAGTACCCCACCCCATTCCTGGCTTTTCTGAGACGAGTGAAAACCTGCAACCCCCCTGATGCTGGTCCAGTCGTGGTGCACTGCAGGTACTGATTTCCCACACCTAACTCATGCATGGGGCTCTCTGAAAAGGAAGTGAAATTTCAGTAGGATGCTGATTTGCGTCTGGGAGATGTGTACAGTACCCAGCAGGTAAGAGCTGTCCTGTAAAGCGGACTCCCAGCCAGCATCTGACAGCTGTACTTGATGTTTTCATGCAGGGCAGAGTTTTCACCGTATCGCTCAGATCTCGTTAGCAACAGGAGCACCCTGTGCTGTACTGGCATCTGCTTTTGTGTGTAGGGGTTGTTTCTTGTTACAGCAGGGAATGAGGAAGCTCAAGTGCAACCTCAGAAGCTGCTCTGTGTTGCTGAACTGGCAGTTGGGAGGCAGAGGTGCCTGAGCTGTCAGAAGGATGGCTGACGGTGATTGAAAGATCTTTTTTCTGCAGCCGTTCTGATAATGACAAGCTGACGGCCCCTCTGGGCAGGTAGCATTCCCTAATTCAATTTACAAGCCAAAGAGGAACACTTGCAGCCTCAACTTAGATAAATCCGTGCATTCCTTGGGAGGTTGTGGAGGAGCCTGCAGGTTACTCAGCACTGAGGGAAGACATCTGAGTCGTACAGACTGCTGGGGAAGCTAATCCTGCGTCTCGTAGAGAACGCTATTTAAACAGTCTTTGTAAGTGGGCAGCTTATCACTAACCTTGTGGACGGCAATTATCGTGCACCTCTCAGAAAATGAATAGAGAGCTGTCGGCTCCCCAGCTCCCAGATCAGCTGCTAAATTCTTGCCAAAGCTCCTGTCACCTGCTTGGTTCAGGTGTTAGGCAGTCTAATTAATGGAGATCAAGGGGACTCTGGAAAAAAGGAGCACACCAGAACAGTAAAAAAAACCAAAAACCTTTATTAGCAGTGGAAGTGCCTAGAGCTGAGCCCTGCTGATTCACAAATACCGTTACGTGCAAGTCTGATGTTACTTCAGTGCACAGAAACATTTAGGAAAAGAGGTGATGCATGTTACTCATTACATCATCAGTTGTTTCTCTGCTGCTGAAAGATTTGAGTGTTTAAATATGATTTGTAAGCCCTTAGATTGTGCTAGCCCTTTGTTCAAGCCCCCTTCCTAGCATTGTCATAGCTGTGTCTGCTAGGAGAGCTCTCATCATGAGGATGTCACAGATGAAGAGGCATTAGAAACGGGGCAGGTTGGCATGGAGAGGTAATAAGGTGCAGCTTTCCAGCCCCAGTTCAGCACTGTACTTGCACAGACTCAGCAGCAGTAACTTCAGTGTCATTACTGTCCTGCGCTGTCCCAAGTCCTCCAATGCATTTTGTTGGGGTTTGTTTGCTTGTTTTTTAACTAAAAGTAGTAAGTTGGGATGAGTTGGAAGCAGCACAGCTGGTTTGATCAGGCAGGTTCCCTTAATACAAAAGAATCCACAGAAGAGATGGACCAAAATGTTTAGGTATGTTCTGGTTTGCTAGGAATTCCCTTGCCTTGGTTCTTCAGCGTTCACATGGCTTCAGTTCCTTCCCAGTCACAGAGTGCATGTGGTGCACTGTCTGCCTTGTGTCCATTTCTACCCCGTGATTTCTGTGGTTTGTATCAGAGGAAGACTCCTCACCCATGGGTCTCTTTTTGGAATCTGTCTGTTCAGTGGGAGAATTCTCCCTCACAGTTTTCTCCCTTTTACTTTCAGCGCGGGGGTTGGAAGGACCGGCTGCTTCATTGTGATTGATGCCATGCTAGAGAGGATAAAACATGAGAAGACAGTGGACATTTATGGGCACGTGACCCTCATGAGGTCGCAGCGGAACTACATGGTGCAGACAGAAGACCAGTACAGCTTTATACACGATGCCTTGCTGGAGGCTGTTGCGTGCGGCAACACAGAAGTCCCAGCTAGGAACCTCTACACGTACATCCAGAAGCTAGCACAGATTGAAGTGGGAGAGCATGTGACAGGCATGGAGCTGGAGTTTAAGGTAAAGGTTTGAATGGGGGCAGTAGTGACTGGGGAAGGCTCTGCATTCCACGTGGGAGCTTTCTTCCCCTTGACAATCATGCAGCAGACAGGGAACTTATACAAGGTTGACGGGGACTTGTTGGTTCCACGTTAGAGAAGTAATTACTCTTTGACTTCTGCCACTGCAATTCCCAGGGAGACTGAGCTGTTGCTGCAGGAGGCTTGTCTAGTCATTCGGAACCCACACTGAATTTACTCCCTCCTTAGACTGGGCTTTTAAATGTTTTGCTGGGGGAAAGGTGTCACATTCCCTCCTCCAGAAATGGAGGGCTTGCATGGTGGAACAGGATGGTGGAATGTAGAGGGACAAGGTAAGCAGGCTGCAGTGGGGCCCAGGCAAATGAGGGGCAGTCACGAGTTGAGCAAATGGTTGTGACTCTGCTTTTGTCTTCAGCGCCTCGCCAACTCCAAAGCCCACACCTCCAGGTTCATCAGTGCCAATCTCCCATGCAACAAATTCAAGAACCGTCTCGTCAACATCATGCCATATGAGACCACACGGGTCTGCCTTCAGCCCATCCGAGGAGTGGAGGGGTCAGACTACATCAATGCCAGCTTTATCGATGGCTACAGGTAAAGAGCACCTTGCTGCCCCACCACAGTCAGGGTATGAACATAGCAGACTGGATTCTGTATGTGGTTCTGAGGATGCAGAAGGGATGGATTAGATCATATCACTGGTGGTCTGTTCTGTCCTGTCACTTATCTAACTGGCATGCAGCTTCTCCTAGCACTTCTGTTTTCCTACTTTTCAGCCTTTGTATGTGTGTTGCAAAGCTTTTGTCCGAGCCTTGACCTGTGACCTGGTTTGTGCTCTGTTTCAGACAACAGAAGGCATACATTGCTACTCAAGGGCCTCTGGCAGAGACCACTGAAGATTTCTGGCGGATGCTGTGGGAAAACAACTCCACCATTGTTGTGATGTTGACTAAGCTTCGCGAGATGGGACGGGTGAGTGTACTCTAAAGGAGAAGGTAAGAGGGAGAAGCGTGCAGCTCTATGGCTAACAGAGATTCTTCCTCCTTGGCAGGAAAAGTGCCATCAGTACTGGCCAGCAGAGCGTTCTGCTCGGTACCAGTACTTTGTAGTAGATCCCATGGCAGAGTACAACATGCCTCAGTACATCCTACGAGAATTCAAGGTCACTGATGCCAGGGTAAGTGCTGTACAAGGTATAGTCTGTGCTTACAGGGGTAACGGCAAGGAAGGCTGGAGTGGTTGAACTTGATGTTGAAGGTCTTTTCCAACCTGAGCAATTCTATGATTCCGTGTGGCTTACAGAAAACAAAGCAGTTTGGCTTGGCCCTTATAAGACTGAGGTGTAAACACTTCTGTGCTTATCATGAGTGGAAGAGAGATTAGTTGTGATGAGGAACACAACACCCAACCACAGATTAACTGTACTTGAAAAATTGAATGTAGTTGTCTAAGCTCTGCTCACTAATCACAGTAGTGAGTCACTGTCAGAGATTCACCAGGTTTGTGTTTTCACTTGCAGCTTATTTGAAACGAAAGGAGAAAATACTGTCTCCTCAAACAGCTAATAGTAATACAGGCTTGCAGGGGATATTCCTTGCCCTACAGAAAACGTGCATTTCTCTCCTGGTTCCAAGAGGAGCCACCATTAAAGGAGCACATTCACTCAATTTTATATTCAGTGTCATATTTCTCTTCTGAGGGTGCATTTCAGCACCTTCTGAGACTTGTTTAGCAAATGTAGCCCTTGCTCTCAAAGCAGCTTCCCCTGCTTTTGAGGTTGTCAGAATTGTAGAACCTGATAATTCTATTTGCAAGGTTGAAAAGGAGGATGCTTTGTCAGTCGTTGTAGAACAAGATTTATCTCCCTGTCAACTGTAATTCTGACACTATGGCAACTCTTCCTGAAGATTGATAGAGAGGCCATAACCTCACCTTGAATGCTCCTTTGCTGAAGACTCCATCTGTGCAGTCTTTGCAGTGGTCGGAGCTTTTAGGACACCTGCCAGAAGTATAGATCTGCACTGACAAGCCAACTCCAGAAATGTCAAGTGCAAGAGGAGCAGCTTCATCATTATATATTAATTTCAACACAAAGTTGGTTTGACTTTTTGTGTCCCCTAATGAACTACCAGCAAAACATATAGGGTGCATGGGGGAAGGGTTGCCTTTTTATATTTCATAACACGAATTCAGAATGTTTTACCTATTGCTTTCTTCCCCAGGACGGTCAGTCACGAACTGTTCGTCAGTTCCAGTTCACTGACTGGCCAGAACAAGGAGTGCCAAAATCAGGAGAAGGTTTTATCGATTTCATTGGACAGGTACATAAGACCAAGGAGCAGTTTGGCCAGGATGGCCCCATCTCTGTGCATTGCAGGTAGGCATGTATGAATAGAGACATAAAATTTATCTGAGGATGCAAAAGAGCAGAAGGAACTGAAATGCTGCAGATTTCACCCTCGTTTCCTGTTCCATCTCTGATTTCTGGGATGTTGCTGGTGGGGTGCCCAAAGATTTTACTTTTGCCAGCCTAACTCCCTTCAGAGCTGGGCAGTGCTCACGAGGGTTTTCTAACCAGATGAGAGAAACAAAATGTTGATGCTTTGCAGGACAGGAGAATCACAGTGTTAATCAATATGTGACCTGCAGAATTTTACGTATTTTATTTCCAGTATTAGCCCAGATATGACACCACTAGCCTGGGTTTGCTGATAGCAAGAATTACACTTTCTGCCCCATGGCCAAAAGAAAATCATTTAATGCAAAATGCCTATTGTTACATATTAGTAATAATTTTCATACTGCTGCTGTTGTTGGGTTTTTATTTCTATCAGTCTCTCAAACAGTTGTTTGGGTCACATACTTTGACAGTGTCCTCTTGGAGGACTGATTGAGCCTTTCCAGTTTTAACATGTTTATGTTCGTAAGGTATAGCCTTATCACACTTATGTATCCTATCATAACCTCAGCATTTACAGCACTGCCCCCAGCAGGGGCTTGGAACCAGACCGAGCCATTCTGGACACAGGGAAGCATCTGAACATAGTAATATATTGTTGTTGGTTTTTTTCTCTCGTTCCTTCAGTGCTGGGGTGGGCAGGACTGGAGTGTTTATCACACTGAGTATCGTCCTGGAAAGAATGCGTTATGAGGGTGTTGTAGATATTTTCCAGACAGTGAAGATGCTGCGAACACAACGACCTGCTATGGTGCAAACAGAGGTAAGGTGGGATGGCAGACCCTTTCTCTGTCACAGCTCAGCAGACCTTTGCAGAGCAATGTAGCAGCTGAGTGGAGATTTTTTTTTGCCTTTCCAACCTCAAGCAAATACTTACCTGAAGAGTAAGCAAGCCCAGGCTGTACTCCTAGCTTTACTTATACTGAATAATAAAGTAAAGCCAAATGTTGGCTTTATTTTTAAGTTTCCTGAAGATTTTATCCCAGTCTGCCAGCTTTGATTCTCATCTCATCCTGCTTCTGAAGTCAGGGCACTCAACTGCCTCTGATCACAGCCCACTTTGGCTACTGGGACAGGAGGGTTGGTGGCAGGACAGCTGCTGTGTATGAGATGCACAGACAATAAAGAGAAGGGATTTCCCTTCCCTGTAGTTCACAGCTCTTTGAGAATATGAGAATAAAAGCATCTGTGTGTGGTTGCTGCCCAGGTATGTGCCAGCTGGTAAGCAGGGCAGGGATCCCAAATGGTTTCAATCTCGCAGTGCTTCAGCTCGATTCTCTTTATCGTTTGCAGGATGAATACCAGTTCTGTTACCAGGCAGCTTTGGAATATCTGGGAAGTTTTGATCACTATGCAACATAAAAAGCCATCTGTTGTGCAGACTCTACCAACCACTTAAGTCCTGGAAGGCCTCTTTTGACCCAGGAGGAGCGCTTGAACTTACGAAACTGAATCAGAAGAAGTACCTTTTCATCCAGACAATGCATTGGGGAACAGGGGGAAGGATTGAAAGGAACACCCCTTCAGGAACTCCATGTTGTAACCTGGACCATGAAGAGGCAGCTCAGGAGATTGCTGAAGGACTGCTTTAAGTGGTGAACTGCTCTTGTTACCTCAAGTGGTGTTCGTTGTGGAGGATGTTGGACATCGTCAAACAGATCCAAAAGCTAAAACACACCTTGTGAAACGTTACCGCTGGAGAAGGGAAGGAAACCGACTTTGGTTACATCATTAGAGTTCAGTTTATTTACTAATATAGTTGGCAGTCTTTAAAGGAAGTCACTTGCAGAATTGAAGGTGTTCTGTAAAAGTTAAGAAACTAAATCTCAACACTTAGGCAAATGTAGGGTCAGGAGTTCTTCTAGCTGAAGTCTTAATAACCTCAGTATCAACAGTGGGATGATTCTGGGCTTACAGGCACCTTGCTAACAGCATTCACTGTGTGCCCCTGCCATGCAAGAGGTTTTATAGCTCACGCTTTGAATACTTAGAACATTCCTCATTTCTTCTAATTCCAAAATTTATTTTTTAGGATATTGAAAATTAGAGAGAACAAGAGCAAGAGGAAAACCCAGACCTGGCCACAGGGGGGCCCCTCCCCTCGTGCACAGGTGGAGGTGGCACTCTGGGTTGGGTTCACTTCCCTTTTCAGCACATCCAGCTCCAGGGAGGCACGAGACGTGCACGGGTGGGACACCCAGGACAGAAGGGCCCCTTTCCCATTCTCTTTGCACATTCACACAACCCCACTTCTGCTGCAAGCAGCTGTGCCACCCCACCAGTTCAGGCCACAGAAGGCCAGAAGCATCTCTCTGAAAGGAGCCCAAGAAGCACCCATAGGACACTTACTTCCTGTAGCCAACTGCTTCTTGCTGCCAAACCTTCACCTCTGGGCACTGCTGCTCCCGGGAGCGATGCAGAGATCGTCTCAGGACCGTCCTGGTACTGCTTCACACCGAGCCCATGGGCACAGCTACGAATAAGCCCTGGCTGTAGAAATAACTGGGAAAGATCAAGTAAGATGCATTCAATGGCATATACTGTGAGTGGCTTTCTTTAAAGTATCAATGTAACTGTAACAAGTGACATTACCTTTTTTTTAAATAGTGTATTTTTCCTTTTTTTTTTTTAAGACAAAAGAATATCAGTCAATGAATTTAAAAGAAAAAATTGCTTATTTGTTCATATTATGTTCAAAGACAGTCTATTTTTTCACTGTAGAAATGTTACGTGTAATGGCTGTGATATATAAAAATGCAGTGCAAATTGCTACTTCTACATATTGCTTTTCTACCATTTAAAAGGTTTAACTTGCTCATGTAGGAACAAATGTCCTTTCTGGATTATTTTTTTGTTTGTTTTAAAATCTCAGACATATCATGTGTCTTTGGAAGGGTATGACATCAGCAGGCAGGCCCAGACCTGGTGGCAGTGCCGACCTCCTCCCCTTTAGCTGTGGCCATGCTGCTCCATCCTACCAGGGCCAGGGGTGAACTTGGGAGTTTAAAAAAATGCCAGTATCTTAGGGCTGAAGTCGAAAAGACAGCAGCTTCAGAGCCCACATGGGCAAGCACACAGCTTTTAAACATCAGCAGTGTAATGGAGGGAAGAGCCCCACTCCGTGCACTGAGGTGAAGGTACGATATGTTTAGCAGGTGTACGTGACGAGGAGGTTCCTTGCAGAGGTGCACAGGGGACAGCTTGTGTTGGAAAAGATGCACTGCCCCGGACACTGCTTGCCTGTGACTTCTTTATTTTTCTAGAAGGGGTAATTATTGCCATCCAGTGCGACCCAGAAAACCCCACAACAATCCATTTCCCATCTTTAACTGAAAAAAAAAAGAACAAAAGGCTTCTTCGAGATTTTACTTCTTATTTGTGTGAAAGTTGCCCAAATTTCTAAGTATGTTGCAGCAAAATCTTACTGGAAGAGTTGGGGTGGGGTGGGGGAAGGTTTTTTTCTTTGTATGAGAGCAAAGTGCTGTTGCTTTCACACTGTTATTTCAAACTGAAACATTAAGTGGTTTTCATACCACAGTGTATGTAGATATATTGACTTTGTATTAAAGGAAGATTGTCTGAAAGGCTGACTGCACCCGTGTGTTGTTGGGCGCTGGCACTGAACGGAGCAGTGGCTCTGTGGAGCACAGCAGCTGCAGACCCCTTTCTTGCCAGGTACCAGGTTGCTCTTCCTCTGCTGTGCTTATGTTCTTTCTAAAAATAGACCACCCTTACAAGCCAGGCACGCAGTTGCAAAGAAACCACCTCATTTGGAGAACATTTAGCAAAACAGCTCCAGTGACACAGGCATATGTGTACCATTAGTTTGGGTATCAGCAGAGACTCAGAATGGTTTGGAGTGGAAGGGACCTTAAAGGTGACCCACTACCCATCCTGCTGGGGGCAAGGACACCTCCCACAACGTCAGGCTGGTGTTTTGCAGGGAAGAATCACACTTTCTCAAAGCTGAAGGCCAGAGTGGAGGCGTGTGGATGGGGAAGATGGAGGAGGCCCCCATGTCTGCAGTGAGGGCAAGAGTTGAGAAAGAGGCAGCAGATCACAGCTCCTCCACCATCCAGAAAGTTCAGTGACCCACTGTCCCATTACCTGCAACTCAATGGGACGTCAACATCAAGGTACAGAGCTCAGACACATTTTCAATTTTAACATGAGCCACTCAAAACATTAAAGTCCATCTGAACCAGATATGCAGCTATGAACCACACTGCAGTCCTGTTCGAGCTCTGCACTGACATCACAGTGCTCTCAGTCCAACATGAGTGCTGCACTTCTGTTAAGTCAGACAGACACTGCTAAGCAGGAAAGCACTGCTGAGTGCTGGAAGCAGGGGGACAGGGAGAGTGTTTCTGCATCAGGTATTCCCTCCTTTTGCCTTTACAGATGTGCTGTGCCAGCACCAGTCCTCCCTACCAGAGCAGCACCAGCAGCATTTTGGTGTCCACTTCAAAGGACTAGCAAGTTAATGCAGAACTGTGGGAGCTGTTAACTCAGGGCATTACATCACCTTCAGAATGCTGTTATTCCACGTGATAGATGGAGCAGGTGGAGAGTCAAAAAACATCAAAATGATAGCACAGGAAGAAGAAGGAAAATAAGTACCTCCCTGTTTATAATTACATCTTGTGTACATGATCCCCTGCAGGCGGTTTACATGAATAGTAAAGATTTTATATTATTTCTCTCGGACTCAGGGATCATTTATAGCACTGAACCATACAGGTCTGCAATACTACACAGCACAGTTACCGTTCATCAGCCTTGCCTCAATCAATGTGGTGGCTTTGAATATCTCTTTATCACAGGAAAATAGAAAGGAAAAACTGATTTTCCTTTTGAGCGCTGTTCATCAGCCTCTGTACTGTCATACGCCCACCCACTCTCCTGCACTCTCAGCAATGCCATTCTTGTCTCTGTGATGCTAATCGTTCTCATCATTACTCTCCAGTCTCTTTAATTTTGTTCTGCCCTTTCGTTGAGCTGTGCCACCATGCCCCATGTTGAGCTGCAAACCCCTCCCTGAACAAAACTAAATGCCACATGGAGCAGAGGGAATGAGTGACAAAGAGAGCTGGAACAGCAGCTGGGAACTAAGTAAATCTCCTCCCTCCCCTCAAATGAAGTAAATAAATAAATAAATAAATGCAAAAGCAGGGCAGTTAGGGAAGCAAATCCAAAGTAAAATCTCAAAGCAAGACTTAAGATAGTCAGGCTTACAGAAACTGCAGCAGTCCAGTAATGCTGACTGACCCTGCAGCAGTGGTGACGTGCCAGCAGTCCTTCAGCAGCTCCTCTTATGGCAGATTGAGGCACATAAACATTATTGCTAGGAAGAAAAAAAAAATAAAAAATCGATTAAGGTCTTTGCCTTCTGATTTCCACTGCATCACTCCATGCAAAACTTAACTTAAAACACAGCAGAAGAAACAAAGCACAGCAGGGGCACACCTCTCCCTCCTGCCCCTCACACCAGGGGAGCACGCTGGGGGGGGAAGAGGCACTACATCCCCTTCATTCCGCAGAGAACCCCCCCACACACAGCTGCTGTGCAGACAGAGCCTCCAGGGGATGATTTTGGTACTGAAAAACCCAAAATGGCACAGATGGACCTTCGGCATCCACCGCCCAAAGCAACCTCTGGACCACTGCAGCCACAACAGGCTGAGGCTGCCGGCTCCACCGCAGGAGGGCAGAGCATGAGCAGAGGTGGTGTCAGGGCTGGGCAGGCACCGACTGCCATCATCAGAGGGTGGCAGCACCCTGCCCTGCCCTGATCCACCACGAGAGTTTAGTGGAGCCCGGAGCGCCAACTGCCTGAACTCAGCTCAGGGCCATTGGTGCTGATGTACACTGCTGAGCTTTTCATTGCTTCATCGCAGAGGGCAACTGCAGCGTTGTGCACTGCTTTAGGCCAGGATGCTCTCAGCCTCTGGGAAGCAGGAGCACCACAAACACATTCAAAAACCCATTCATAAGAGTCCCATTGATGCAGCATCTTACTGGAGCCCATAAGCTGCTGAAGTTACATTCTAACGTGTGTTTTCTGAACATGCCAGAGTGATGTGCTCGTGGTGTGATTGAGCATAAATTCACACAGGCTGCAGTGCAGCTCCGAGGCACCGGGCCCTGCTGCACTGAGCACATGGAATGGGGCTTCTTGTCCTCACAGGGCTCCCCGTGCAGGCAGTGCTGGTCTGTGACCTGGTCATTAGGCTTAATTAAAGCCTAGTGATGGCCCACAACACCCATTTTCAGCCAGGCAGCTCCTTGTTTCTTATTGATTCACCGATCCTTTTTTAAAGGTCTCCCTCTTCTTTTTCTTTAACATGAGCACTGACAGGGAGCTTTGACAGCACGTTTATTAGCTGTGCTGGTACACGTTGGAAGAAATAAATCACTGCAGGCTGTATTTTTACAGGAAACGACTGTCAGCAAGGCTCCAGGTCTGCACTGTTACTGCTGCAAAGGGCAGCCCTCCCCCCCAGCTCTCATTTCCACCACACTTGGCTATATACCACCTCGTGCACATATCAAGCTTCATTTACATGGGCCTGGCTGCCAAATCAACACGGGACTGATTTGTAGAAGCCCCTCTGCCTCAGCACAACCCTAAACCAAGAGCCCCCTTGGTCCCCTGCAGCACAACAAAAACTTTAAAGTATATGTAACCATAATTTACATTCCAGAGGAAAACGAAAAGCCTTCCTTGGCTTACAGAATTACCCAAGAGGCAAACCAGTTCCCAGACCAGGAGAAATTCTTCATTTTGCAATACGTTTTAATTATACCAAAAGAAGCAGTAACAGAATGAGAAATCAATTCCTTCTCCTAAATAAGACGGTTGCAAATTCCAAGTCAGTAACTGAGCAGATGTAGAATTGAAATGGAAAAAGTAAATACCCGAGCAGGCATTGCAAAAACTGTCTTATTTTCTCAACAAGCTCGTCCACTGGGAAAGGGATATGGGGAGACTGTCCCCAAATCTCCTGATAAGGAAACCAGAATACATTCACTTTTATTGCAGTGTCACAGCTGGCATCCAGACGGACCCACGCTGCCCCCTGCCTGCATCCACAGCTGCACAGAGCCTCTCCTATAAAGCAAAGCAACCCCTCAGCCTGCTTAGCCTTGCTCGCCAGTGAAGAGGCAGCTCTGTGCACACCCACTGCCCGTGGGACCTGCGGCCACCCACATCCCAACAGCACGCAGCTGGCACCGCGACCTCTGCAGGCTCCAAGGACCACCACTGAGAGCTGAAGGTTCTGCACCAGAGGGCAGTGAGCACAGTACATGATCCCCAGGGCAGTGGGCACAGCTCTGGGACACTCTAGGCACAGGGTTTGGGTGGTGCTGTGTGGAGACAGAGGTTGGATTCGATGGTCCTTATGGGTCCTTCCCAGCTCGGGGTGTTCTGTGACTGCAGAGCAGGAGGGGCCCTCAGTGTTCCCCAGGGTGAGCAGAGTGGAGGCACCGGGCTGTGCCCAGCAGCAATGGGTCCTCCTCCAGCGGTCTGATAGCACACCCAGGTGCACCAGGCTGGCCACACATACTGCAAGAACGTGACTGCTTTGAACCTCCCCCCCACACACAGCTGTGTCTGATGTCTGTGCTCACATTAACCATTCACAGCAAAGCAGATTATTAGACTGTTTCAAAGCCAGGAAGATAGCTGAACTCTGAACAATAGTGAAGCATTTCTATTTAACAACAGTGCTCCTGTGACCATTTAACGTATTCATCCCAGTCCATCTTTAATCTGCCTATTTTTCTATTCTGTCTACTTATCCGCCCATCCACCTATAGACTAGAGAGGGAACTCTAGCTCCCTTTGCAATTTGTACAAAGATCAAACCCCAGTGTTGCTATCTCATCACGCCTTTATCTCTTTAGAGTCCGATATGTATGATTCCCTTCCAGTCATTAAAGGGACAGATTCCTGATTAACAGAGTTGGGCGCTCCATCCGTGTGCACACACAGCGACGCAAACACACAAGCACACATGTACTTGCAGATGGCAACCCTAGATTAATAGGTTACACAAGGGTTTTATCCCAGGCTTACTGAGGAAAATAAACCCCTCTAAAAAAAATTGTACACAAATGATTAGAAAAATCTTTTTGTCTTTAAACACGTAACATTCTGCCTGAGCTGCATGTAAGGTGTTGTTCAGGAGATTGCTTGAACATTACTAACTCAGATTCCGTATCTGCCTGACCCTCCTCTCATCTCTTTCTGATCAGGAAAGCCAAGGTCTTCCCAGCAGAACCACCACTGGCTCCACACTGAGGTTCATTTCCAGGGTCCACCACTTCCAAAGAGGGGTGGGCAGAGGAAGCTGTGAGAAGTTCACTGAGGGTTTCATTCATCAGACTCAGGTTGCTACCAATAAACTCCTGGTTTGGATTCAGCTGCTTCTCCCCTACAGCTGCACCATACACAGCTTAGAACCACATCCTTCATTTTCCTTGGCCAAAGCCATATCACAACGATGAGGGACAGACAAAGCCACCCAGAGGAAATGTATAACTGTGGATTTCCCTTTTAATTCAGTCCCTTACAGCAACCTAAGCAAGCTGTAACTCCAGGCCAGGGGGACCAGGGAGGCAAAGACACAGAGGAGCCACCTGAGCACTTGCCATGACCCACCACCAGGCTTCCCTTCCAGGAGGACACAGGAACAGCACGTGATGCAGCAGCAGAGACCTTCTGCTTGGCTTGTTAATCCACACAACCATTTAAGATACAGAGAACTGAAATAACATTTTCCATATCACTACATTTAAAAGATAGAAGAGAGGACACAGCAGGGATTCAGGCAGATTCTCACTTCCAAAAAAGTGGAGGAGAAAGAAATGGGGAAATGTTGGTGTAACACACAGCCACCTTCACTTCACTTGTAAAAAAAAAAAAAAAAAGTCTCCCAAAACAGTGCACAAAAGTGCAGGACACACAGCACCTCATCAAACCACAGAGTCAGGAATACAGCAAGAGACAGAGCAGGGATTGACCACCACCATGGCACAGTGACAGCAGCATCCTGGGGAGGACGAGGGAGGGACAGGGGGACAGCACCCAAGCCAAGTAAGCTGGGGGGGTTAATGCCCATCAACAACAGCACCAACAGCTGCCAACCTTCCCCAACCATCCCACAATGCCAACACGACCAACCTCTATCCATCCATCCACGTGGAAGGGACACTCTCGGTGCTGTGAGCTGAACTGCAGTGAGAGCTAAGCATGGAGCCCAGCAGAGTGGCACCACCCACTCCAGCAGCACCTGCTCCTGCTAACAGCTGCTGCCAGGTGAGCCAACGTCCTTTGATTCTGTAACTGAAAGACAAACAAAATCTGCTACAGCTGTCACACAAACACCTGACCAGTGCACAGAGTCCCAGTGCAATCCCAGTTTTAGGGCTATGATTCCCAGAAAACTTCCCCCGCGTGCCAGGTCCATGCCTCTGCCTGGGGGGTGGGTCGTGAGATTAGGCAACCGATGAGAAATTTCCTGTACCAGAGAAAGACCTTTAGCAAAATCCCACTATGTTTCCACACAGAAAGCAGAGCATCTGCCCTGAACCCCACACTGGAAATCAAGCAAAGTCTCTGTGACAGCTGTGCAAAGCAGGGTCTGACCATACAATTGCTTCAGTTGGAAGGGACCCCTTAAAGGCAACCTGGTCCAACTCCTCTGCAATGAACAGGGACACCCACAGCTCCATCAGGTCCTCAGGACCCTGGCCAGCCTGTTCCAGCTTAACCCAGCGATGAGGCACCCACAACATCTCTGGACAACCTGTGCCAGTGTTTCATCACCCTTAGTCCTTATATTCTATCTAAATCTCCTCTCTTTTAATTTGAAACCATTTTCCCTTACCCTATTCCAACAGACCTTGCTGAAGAGTCCATTCTCTTCTTTCTTACACTCCCCAGGTCTGACACATTGATTTTTTTTATTTTTATTTTTTCCAGTTAATAAGGACAGTTAGCACTACTCTCAGGGAGCAGCAAGATCTACATTCTTCTCACCTGAATGTTTATTCCTCAGATGAGAGGTGAGACCTCTCATGCAGAAGCATGCTGAGCACTTGCTTTGTTTCCTCACAGAAGATCAGGCAGAAACAAACCAACTACTGGTCTCATGAGCATTGCAGTTTGGTGTCACTCTATGGAGTGTTGCCTGCAAACACAAAAGCTTCTCAGTTCTCATTTCAATGGGAAATGCTTTTGTGTTGACCTCAGGTGCCTGACCCATCTCCTGCTGCCACCCCATCACATCCCACGGCCTCCAGGGCTGTGTTTTATGATCTCACCTCTTGGCTGCCTGACAGTTACAAAGGACTTTTTTAGGTGGCAACCTAAAATGATTTCAAACTGAATTACTATCCCACCAGGAAAAGCAGATTCAAAATGTGGCGTCATTTTTTATCTAAATAATGTTTAAATTTTAAAAGAGGGGAAAAAAACCTAATTACATCTCTGCATGGAAGACCATAAATCACATAATTACAATGGGAACCTCTGCATCTTTCCAACAGACTAAAAGCAGTCTATGGAGTTCTTATCTCATTACAGTTTAATTAAGAACTATGTTTGAGCATCGTTTTTTTAATTATCATGGAGACCAGATGACTTCTGATCTTTTTCTTTTTTTTCTTTTCCCCACCCAAAATGAGGGAGGGGTAGAGTCCAAAACAGGCTCTATCTAATGAATTTGCAATTTGCTCTTTGGGGAACTTTAATAAAATTATTCCACATAGAAGATTAACAATGAAATAGTGAACTTCCAAAGAGAACATTTGGTTCCTTTCAATTAGCATCACACAACTGGCAGGAGCTGGGAAGGGGATGCTGAAGTGGCACCTTTTGGAGTGACAATGGGTGATTCACCATTGGAGAGGAGAGGGCAGGGTGGTGCTGGAGCTGCAAAGGGCTCTAAAACCCAAAGTCCTGGGGACAGTGTTGCAGCCCCGCAATGCTCCACGTCCCTCCTCACAGCTGGGGAAGGACTTCCCATGAAGCAGTACTGCACGCTGTGCTCAGCACTGCTGGCTGCCATTGCCCATAGTGAGGAGCTGGAAAGAGCTCCTCACACGTGCTTTTTAAGCCCAGCACACAGCAAACACCTTTTAATTCGATTGGTTGGGTTAACACAGAGAGATTATTAGTTTTCAGTAAGATTTCATTCAATTAATTAGCTTGAAAATATCAGCACAGCCAGGCAAGCAAAGAAAAACAGAGATAAATCCCTGCCTTAGCACTGCTTCATCTTTTAAAGGCAATTAACTCTTAGTTATTAGCTTTTAATTAGAGAATAATAATGACACCATTAATACAGTTTATTATACTTGTCAGCAGACAGCTGTTCCAAACAGATTTTATATCAGATCTTGGCGGCTTTTGTCTGCTCCACTCCCTCTTACAGGAGAAGGCAGCAGTTCCCCACATCCCCTGCAGCCCCAGGGGAGCCCTGCAGGACTGCAGAGGAGGGGGTGCTCACAGCTTTCATTATTAGCGTGGGGTTTTTTAACCCTTCTAAAATGATTTCTCTCTCAGAGAATCCCAGTGGCAGCAGGACCCAGCCGTGATGGTAACTCACATACTTTTATATCTGTGTTTCCTTGGGGGGAGACACTGAATCTGCACCAAAGCTGGTTTCACACCTTGGCTCCTAACATCTGAGACAGCATCCAACTCACAGAATATTTAAGATGCCAAAAAAATTCACTGTTTTGTTTTGTCTTCGTCTGAGCTTAACCATCTCTTTGGAAGCACCACATACATTTAGAACACAGTAGATATCATTTGGAAGCAAATAATCATGGTAAATAAAGCAAGCATTCCAAATTAGTTTACCCATTTTTAATCTCGTTCCACCCTACCACCAAGTGTGTGTCCCTGCAGGACAGCAGCTGCAAGGGGTGGAAGAAATACCATGTAATACCCTTCTTTCCTGCCCCAAATTTATCCTGAAACTTCAAGTCCTTCTTCGAGAACTCTCCCACATTAACACTAGCAAACTGCCTCCAGTTTTCATGGATGCTTTATTATTTCTTTGTCTACTGCATCACTAAAATAAAATACACAGAAGGCTCCTAATTACGTGCTCTGTCATACTCACAGGAAGGCACATGTTCTCATTATTTTCACCATCATCCTTTTCCACTGTGTCCTAGCATCTCCCTGACAGAGGCTGCAAACTACTCCCAGGGCACACGCCTTTCGTAGCTGTGTTTTACTGTTCCCATATCAGAGAGCCTCTAACCCGATTTTGCATGCAGCAGGATGCTGCTGTAACAAAAAATGTAATGCCATACATTTCCCTGATTTACTCTGGAGTTAATAAATCACAAAAACACTATCGGGTAAAATATTGTGTTGGGTTCCAACACCTAGGTTTACTTTTTCTTTCTTCTTTTTTTTTTTCCATGCTCTGGATCAGAGGAAGCCCTAAGGGAAATTGCCAGGAGCTTAGAGACTCAACAAAGTGCCCTCAGCACCAAAAGCTGCTCATCGCTGGCATCCTTCTCCCCACTCAACACACTGCAGTCAAGTCCCAAGGAAAGAAATTAACCCGGTGTAGGAAGAATGCAGCTGGGAGAACCTATTTGCAATTATCTACAGGAAAGCAGAGTTGTTAAATTGAAAGCAAGGCTGTTAAAACGAAGAAACTTTCCCTACTGAGAACTGACATTAAAAAATGGATGGTGGAAGGGAAGGATGATAACCACCACCATCATAGATTTAGAAACCAAGGCTCAGACAAGCGAAGAGCCACGAGGCAGCAGCAGGACCACCACCACTGCTGGGAAACTCCAGCAGGACATGGCATCTCCCATCGGGCAGCCCTGCAGCCACAGAGCTCCCCCTGCCCCCCAGGAGCTCACCCCATGCTCAGTGCCCCCTGAGCTGGTGCCAGCTGCTGTGCTGGAGGCATTCTGTGCATCTGTAGCTGCACAAACCTTACAGCTACGCTACACATTCTCACTGGTGAGTAAGCCTGAATATTTTAGGTGAAACAGCTTTAGACAACTTGGTGCTACTACAAAACCTCAGTGAGAGGATTTTTTAATGCTCAACTGTATCCTGGCAGAAACTGGGAGAGGAGAACAGCAAACAAATTTGATGTTATCCAGGTTTGTCTCCTACATAAACCTGATACCCACAATCACACAAGTCACTTCCATTCTACTTTTCTAAAGTAGCAATAAGGAGCCCAAAGGAGAGGTTAATGAGGAAAGTGTCTTCTCAGCTATAATTAGTGCTCTGGCAGCCCTAGCACTACTGACAACCAGCAGCAATTTGCCTTTAGTTTTTGCGCTGTTGTTTGGGATTGCACACCTGTACTGGAGGGAAGAGCCTCAGCCGAAGTCCACAGGGGAGGGCACAGCCCACTGTTTTCTCAGTGAATACCTCAATGCAAACAAACCAGCCACAACCAAAGGCAACCCTGTGAGGCAGGAGCAGGGTTTTGTGGAAATTCGTGGAATCACACATCCACACAGGTCAGAATTGCAGCTCTGGACTCAGTCCAAAGCTCTCCACACACACAAAACAGATCCCTACAGCAGCTGCACAGGAAAGCATCCAGGGGGATCAGAATATCTCCAGTGGAGACCCCACCTCTCTGGGCAGCTTGTGCCAGGGCTCTGCCACCTTCACAGCACAAAAGTTCTTCCTCATGTCCATATGGATCTCCCTGGGCTCGAGTCTATGCCCCTTGTCCTGGCTCTGGATATTACCAAAAAGACCCCAGCCCCATTCTCCTGACCCCCCACCCTTCAGATGTCAATCTAACACTGATCAGATCCTTCCAAACCTTCCCTTCCCCACGTCTCCCAGCCTGTCCCCATCAGGAGGTGCTCCAGGCCCCCACCATCTCTGCAGCCCTCGCAGGGCTCTCTCCAGCAGTCCCCCATCTGCCTGGAACTGGGCAGAGCAGAGGGGAGGAGCACCTGTCCCACCTGCTGGCCCCGCTCTGTGCGATGCACCCCAGGGAACCATCGGCCTCCATGGCCTCACCTGTGAATGGAGAGAAGGGTTAATGCTGAACGTTCCTCGATGCATATGGGTACAGGGAGCAGCTTTCAGTCCTCAGAGCCACCACCATGCTGGCCAGGAGGCTGGGCATTCAGCTCTGCTTTTACCACTGCTCTTTAACATAGCAGCAGCTCTGAAAGGCACAAATTTTCTCACCACAATGGACCAGTCACAGTGACAATTATTTAACAGCAGTGGTTAGGCCTTGCCTTTCAGGGGCGCTGATTATGGCAGTAAATAGAAGCACATTAGAGGGGCTGAGGGGATGCTGACAGGCTGCAGTCGTTCTGCACTGAGGCTGCAAGAGCCCAGGAACACTGTGGCCTCAACTAAAGGAACCCAAGGGGATGTTCCTTCTCAATGGGCTTTTGGCAAGGAGCAGAGGGGTCAAAAATGCTCCTCAGACTAAGGCCAGAGGAAGAAGACAGAACTCGTGTAGACAGCATAAGAATAAAAGCAGTGTGTCAGAGGTGTTGTGGTTTTTTTCCCCATTTTTCCAATCACCTTTGAGAGTAAAATATTGCCACGGTTCTGTCAGTGCAACAACCAGACATGAAGTTTGGTCTTTGTGCTCAGCGAGTAGGTCTTTTAAAAGCATAAAAAGGGCATCCAAAATCAAGAGAGGCTCCTTCAAAATGCAGGGGAAACTTGGCACTGGGGCTCCCTTCCCAGCATCACACAGCTATTGGGAACATGTATGGCAATTAAAAAAAAAAAAAGAAGAAAAAAGGAACTTACATTCAGCCACTGCACTAGGTCAGTGTAACACTGCTCATTGCAGAGCACCATGAAGACCATGTTAGGACATCTGGAGGTACTCACCCTAGGAAGTGACAGAGAGTACATTTGCACTGCAAGGCACTTGGGGCATGAACATCTCAATCCCAGGCAGAAAAAAAAACCATGAGGACATCCCTCATAACTGAGGAAAATCACAGAGAAATTGATTTGGACAAAACAGACTATGTTCTTGATTTGCCAGTATGTTACAGAAATGAGATTAATAGGAGCATTTAATAAGTAGCCAATTTTCTATACTCGGGAGTCAAAAAAATCTTGTGATGAATCGTTTCTGTAAAACAAAACCATCCCTGAGCAGTGGGACCTCACAGAAGCAGTTGTTCTTGAGCAGATCTTTCACTACGCACTGACAAAAACTTGCACCAATCACCCAACACAGGGCACACAGCTATAGGATTCCAGTGCCAATTCCATGTTATAGCAGAATCCCAGATTAATCAGATGCACCACTTCCTCAGATATCCTCCTGTGACTCCAAGCTATTAAGATAACAAAAAAAAAAACAAAAAAAAAACCAACCCTCAGCTCTAAGTGGAGACACAAGGAAATCAGACTGGCACAACAGCCCTTTTCCTCCACCCCATTGCTTCTCCATGTAGAAAATTGTCTAGTGACCCGCTGTACCTACAATCAAGTTAGATTTGATCTTTCTAGTCAGGCAGATGAATCTCTGCTATTCTAAATGGCAGCAGCATCTTGGCTTGCATCATGGGTTACTGACCATTCAATCCTAATCAAAGAAAATTTGCTGTGTTTTCAAGAGATGGCTCCGTTAAATGAAGCAGATGAGCAGTGGATCTGTCCATTTATTTATTTTTAAACCATGATCTGGGGCACAGGGGAGGGTATCGCTCCTCTTTCAGAGACAGTTTGGCTACGAGCTCACTTGCTGGAGGATATTAGCAGCTGGCATCTGAAATGGCAAGACTAGGAAATAGAGGTAAGCCAAAGTCAACTGTGCTGAAACACGGCCAAACTCTTATTTATACCACAGGAAAAGTGGCTAAGCTGTGGTCACTAAATAATTCCAAACAATATTTGCAGAGTGACCTTTACATTTATCCTTTTGGAAACAAAACATTTAATTGTTTTGCTCCTCTATTGCAGAATAAATAACTCCTAGTAATTTTCTATTGATGTGCATATAAACCAAGTTGTTATCTTTTTCTGCTGTCAAAGCTGCCAAATAATTCCAGCTCAACATCTCCAACTCATTTCAGCCTTGGCCCTTAGCCAAAGCTCATTTGTTGGTCTTTTTTTGTGTATGCCAGTGCCATTTCCAATGGGAAGAGAATCCAGAGGGATGACCTGGAAAATGGGTACCCACAGGAACACATTTTGAGCACTTCTGCTGGGGTCTCAAGAAGATTGTTTATTCCATCTCCCATGAAGTTCTTGGTGGCAACACAGGCACTAATGCCCACCAAAGAAGCACCAGCAGGTATCATCTCTATTAGGTACTTCGAAGCAGAAGTGGTTTAAGCTTCACAGAGTTAAACTCAGGTACAGATTATTTTTCATTAATCTGTAACAAGATAAAGGGACAAACTATCCCTCTAACCCAGGAAACATGAAGCCAATGGAACAAGAAATAGTGGGTCACAAAAGGTAGTGGTCTCACAGCTCCTAGAACATGTCCTACAGATAGACACAAAGGCAAGCTGCCCAGCAAGTGGCAGAGATGAGTCAGACTGCAGGCACGTGTAGGAAGGGCTGCACATAGTGCAGTCACATCTACCATGGTATGAGAGGTACTGCTCTGGCAGTTGCCAGGCTCCATGCAGTTTCTCTTCACTTTAATCCATCAAAGCATAATCACACGCCAAGAAAACCTCGTCTGCTACAAACCTGCACTTTCCAACTCACTCTGATTGCAGTTTGGTCTGAAAGAGGTCTCCTGACAATACAATTGTTCAGATTATTTTAAAAACAGCATTAGAAGCTCATCAGAGCACCTTAGCTTGATAAAGTATAGGGAAAAGAAGCCCATGAGACAAGTTAACAAGGGCTTTCCTCCTGCAGTACAGCAAAAGGATTTGCTGCAAGGAAGTCTTCGCTCCTTGCTCTGAAAAAAACTCAAGCCAGAGAAATGACATAAGCAATGTGCTGATCTGTTGTCTCCTTCCTTGTGGCCCCCAGCTGTAAGTTGCCTGCTACCACATAAGTTCTGTTAGTTTAATTCAAATTGCTTTTAAATTAAAATAGCATTCCCAGATTCAAAGCTCCTGATCACCTCCAGCTAAAACTACCCAAATAAACCACACTGACCAAAATAAGGGAAATAAGGGCATTCTTCCAGAAGAGAATTGCACCTGTTTAATGAGCAGTTTTATTAAACTGGTGCAATTTGTTCAAGCTGAAGGAGAACTACTGATGAAGAAATAATATGAACAGTGAGGGAAGAGATGGAGAAAAATCCCTGCAGTCTAACCTTAAGAAACAAGTTCCACAGAACTGGCCAAAGCACAGATGTCTGTAGCATGTGACAATGTTTTTCCATCATCTGCTCTTTTCCTAAAATAAATGCAGAAAGGAAAGTAGCCAGTACACCAAAGAGGGAGTGCCTGCAAGCCCCAGTGTCCGCACATGGATAGCAGTGAGGCCAGGAATGGGAAAGCCACTCTGGAGATCTGGATAACACGTTTGCAAGAATTGTTTCAACAGAACTAAAAGAAATACTCTAGACTAGCAGAACAATGTGACAGCAAAGAACAAAGTGGTAAAGAAGGTGTAGTGGAAATGCTAAGATGTGGCTTGAAACAGTGATTGAGTACCTGGTGGGAAGGCAAGGCCAACCCAGGGGAGCTTACTTACTGCAGCCTGGGATCTTGCTTCTCTGTTGTCATTGTTGCACTTTCCATCTCCTTACAGATGGAATCCATCACTTTTGGAAGTCAGCAGCAGCCAGAAGATAATAGTCTCAGCACAATCAACATTGCTGTCTTCTAAATAATCTTCTCCTTCACCAAGAAAGAAAACAAATTATTCTCTGTTTTTTTTTTCTTACCAAGCTAAAGATCTTTCTTCCTTCAGACAAGGAGTAAGTGGATAGCTTCACCCACTTTTCCACTCACTAGCCATGTGACAAAAGTCCCTGCTGGCCTCAGAGGAAGAAGCTGTAGTGGTGATGATCCCAGCCTTTTAATTGCTGCCAGCAATTATCACAAAATGACCTTATTGTGCATGTGACAGCTGGTGACACTGACTCAGGGAGTTTTATCAGCTCCTATGCTACATATTTCAGAACATGTCTATTGTGAGGACAACCTGCTGTTAAGCAGTCCAAAAGAAGCTGGACTTGCTCAAAGCAGTAAGAAGAAATTGCAGTCTTGTGCGTGAGACAAAGCCTTGCACATGGGCATCTTGTCCCACCATGACAACCCCGTTCTGCTAACAGCTGAGTCCTCAGCTATCCAGACCAGGACCAGAGGCAAGCAGGAGGGAACCTGTGAAGCATCCAGTAATGTAGAATACCCTCTGCAGGGACAGACAGGGGGACACCAGCACCTCCCAGGGATGGAGTTGGCACAGATAAAACAACTGGAAAAGCAAAAAGAGAACTGAAATTAGCCTTAGAAAGAGAGGTAGCTCAGCTGCATAGGTTTAAGATACACACAAACATACTTTCTCCAGGGATAAGAAAGACACAGACGTTAGAAGAAAAGGTCAATGAGTTGTGCTCGTTTACTGTCTTTCATCCAGCCTCAAACAGTACTTAAGGGTAGACAGAGGAAAGCATAGGAAGCAATGCTCCTCACTACTGCAGTTGTAGCGCTCACAGAACCTCCCCAAAGACTCTCTGAGCATGGCACAGCTTCTTGAGGCCCCACATCGTCTATAGTTCAGTGCAGTAGTATGAGCTAGTAACAGAAACCCACAGTAATCTATTTAGCAACCACTGACCTTATGAGACATCAGTCTAGAGCAAACCCTGGAACTTGAATCAAAAATACATTGCAAGCTTGGTTCCTGATTTTGGTAAGGGGTGCACACCTCTTTTCCTGTATTAACAGAGCAGAAGGAAAAAAAAAAAAACAACAACCAACACATTTCTGCATAACAGCCTCGGTATGTCTGCGCTCAGGTACCAATCAGATGAGAGCTTTCTTCTTCCTGCAGCACAAATGACTTTAAACTTAGAAATGAAGAGACTTCAACCCCCCAACAATTGTAATTCTGAAGTGCTCAACAGCCTTTAATTCATTATGAACCTAGAGGCAGAGATTAAAAAAAAAAAAAAAGGCAAAAAATACATCACATCCTTAATCTAGGAAAAAAGTCAGTATTTTTTATAGCACATCATCAGACACTTACAAATATATTTCACTGAAGGAAGGAGAGGGTAGGAATGTGCATTTCCTATTTCCTTTTAAACAGTCTGCTGCACAGAGGCCATCAACACAGTCATTATAGATAATCTGCACAAGTCATTCCTAAACCAAAATGGGATTTAAAAATGAACAAAAAGGAAGAAACCCTGCAACGAGGAAGGGCATTCTACAGATCCAGATTCACGTTTAAACATAACTCATCATCTGAATATGGGGTGAGGAAACACAATTTGTTTTGTACAATATAAATAGTATTTAAAAGAGTACTACATATGAACACAGTAATGGTGCTATTTCAGTCAGGTCTTTGCATGCAGAGGAAATTCCCTGTCGTTCACAACCACTCATCTCATCCCACCCTCCCCCCTCCCCAAAATCTCCTCTGCTGTTCAAATCTCTTTCAGCTGCTTTAAATATTTCTCTGAGGCCTGGCAACATTCTTTTTCTTTTATACAAGCAAGCTTTCTACTAAATGATGCTTTAACCGACAGGAGACAGCCACGTAGGAGGAACAACTGAGGCTTTAAAGAACCTTGCCAACGTTTAAAACTTTTATTAGTCTCAGTTTGTTTGATTCTCATAGATTTCTGTTGAAAACGTCAAAATCTTAGAAATAATAAACCCGTTTCAAACTTCTTACAAACATGCATGTGTGTGCACACATGCAGACAAAGAAAGTAACCAATACGGCAGTAAGAAATAAAGGGAACTGCAATTCTCTCGAGGGAAAACAAAAACCAATGAGAAAATTTACAAAAATTTACTGTCTCCACTCCTCATTAGGGCAGTTTAATATCCATCAAGTCTTGTAAGATGCTCAGCTACCATCTGCTACCCACAAATCCTTCCCACTTATTCCCTTAAAGATCCAACTATAGCACTGCTTAAAAACCATTCCACAGAACAACCACCACCTTGCAAGAGGGCTTAAAAGAATAAAAAAAGAAAAAGAAAGAATACTGGAATACTGGCTCTTTCTGTCCAGTGATTTCAGGGAATAAGTGGAAAAGTGATGGCCTCTGCCAGGCCAGGACATCCAGGTGAGCAGCGATGCACCTCTGTCCCCCCCTCACCCAGACATTCTGGAAGCCGTGTCCCCTTCCCGGCTCTGCACTCGGGCTGCGCGTTCATCCTTCCTTCCGACAGAAGTCCTCCAAAGAAAGCAGAAGACTTTCCAGTGACTTCAGCGAGGTTTTGGATCAGGTTCTTATAAAACACTGTTCCATAACAGCTCTTTGACCGGAGGTGATTTCCAAGTGTCCAAGTGGGAGCTGCCCACTCAATACTTGAGGATTTGTTTTTGCCTTTAAAGCTCATTCAATTTTCAGCGAACTGAGTCCAATCAAACGAAGGGCTTGCATTCCTCTTCCCAGGAGTATCTTAAAGGCTCAGTCTTTACTTAAGTAAAGGATGTCACAACAATCAAAGACGTTTGGGGAATTTCTTCTTTAATAGGATAAAAGAAAAACATACAAACACCTCCCGGGCTTCTGTCATGGAATGATTCTCACAACTGTAAGGAGCACAACTCAAAACAATAAAAATGGAGTAAAGGAAAAGAAAAAGGTTCCTATGGGAGACATGCCTACCAGAGAGCTAGACCAATCCCTTTATGCTCTAGTCTGGAGTGGGGAAAGGGGATGGCTCTTAAAGGAACTAACACAAGAAGCAGCAACAGAACACTTGCCAAAACCGAGTGGCACATTATAACTGAAAGCCATGCTGTTTGGTTTTGTTTGTTTTGTTTTTAAACTAGAAATCAACTTAGATGGCAAAGATGGGAAAGAAAGATGACAATGACCAGAACCTGGCCATTGCTTCACTACATCCCTTCCTGGAGACATGGCAGAAATGCACATATCTATCAGGCCTATAAGAGAATTAACGGTAAGAAACATCCCAGATAGGAAACACTTCTTTCTCCATCTTCCCCAGATTACAAAGGAGATAGTGTTTCTTTACAAAAAGGAACCCAGAACTTTCAAGGACATCTGTTCTTGCTTTCTCTCTCCCCAGTGTAACATTAGTCACATTTCCTTGAGGGGTGAGAGGGGAGGATTTTGTTTATTTTCTGTTTTAAAGCCATAATCTAGAAAAATGTTTTGTGGAAACTTTTCCTATTTTTGTTTGCTTTCTTTTTTTTTTTAATAGTACTTATTTATAGAAAACTTCACAAAGGTGACTTCTATGTACAGAAAACACAATTCCAAAGGCTGCTTCAGTAGTCAATGTAATAGCACCTTTAAAGACAAAAGATTTTGACATTTTAAAAAGTCGTTTAATCAAATTTTAACCCTTTCCAAGCCTTATAAAGAGGAGCTAGTCACACAAACGCTGGAAAGTCTCCATGTGAAATGCTGTCAGGTTTCTCAGGCTCCCAGTTCTATTGGTCTGGCAAAGTAGAGGTAGCGTGCAGCCAGACAGGATTTTCTTGCAGTCCAAACCAGAAGAAGATGAAAGGAGTTCACAGCAGGCTATTGCACAACACTGGTCTTATATTCCACAGTTTCCTGGTTATTTTTCTACAGGCTTAAAAAGGGTTAACTTCATATTTAATTAATCCTGGTTAAAACATGTTACTCTGAGTTCCAGGTTGGTACTGTGTCTGCAACAGGCTCTCCATAAAGGCCAAGTAATCTGGATTTTGTCCATACTCTTCAGGGTTCCTTGCATTCCCCAGCCGGGGACGCTTGGCTGCTCTCACTTCATCTCCCGAAAATACATCTTCCTGAGGGGCCCCAGTGCTGAGGGACTGCAGGAGACACGAAAGTACAGTATTAGAGGCACAGGAGGAAAACAGAGGGAGACGTGCACAAACTGTTGAGTGTGCCCACCTAACCGGGCAGCAGGGATAACATGGCAGCAAACAGTTCGGTACAGTGAACTTCTGAAGAAAAATTGAATTCTGAAGCATGCAAAGCACATGGCTGAAAGAAAAACTTCTGGGCTTCTGAAGCCAAGCTGGAAGGAGAATCCCTTGCGTTGCCTTCCTTCTGTATGCAAATATCTTTTACTTTGATTCCTGCCTTGACAGTTCGTGGTTTGCTCTTACCCTCCTCTGTCTCTTCACATTGTCCACTCTTAGAATGCACACAGGAAACGGGCTTTCCTGATGTCTTTTAGAGAAAGGAAAGACCCAAAGAAAGTACTTGGGGCTAAGATGACTGTACTAACGCTTCTGTTCATCCTTCTCTTACACTCACAAAAGAGATGCATTTCTCCTATCACTTTGTGCCTCTGTTCTGACATTATATGAAAAAGCACCATGAGCATTACTTCTGAGGATCATCTAAAGTCTCTGGCAGCGGAATGTATAGGAAAAGAATCTCAGCTTTCAGCCAGACTTGAAACTTTTTGTTCACTTCGGAGCCTACATTCCTTTACCTGGGACTGATACAAAGTCCAGTGGTCTCCACTGCAGACAATATGCTGTTTCCCAAATTCTCTATCCTGTAAAACAATTCTAGGATGCTGCCACCAAAAATCTTCTGAGGATCACAAGGTAAATTATTACTAAACTGTAAAATTTATGCCATGAGGCCTTATGGAGATAAAGTGCCTCTAAGAAGATGGAAAAGCCATACAGAGCTGCATTGTAGAAAGTGTTTTACAAATGTTACTTGGGTAAAACTCTTTCAAGCATAAGCAAACAAAGTTTTCCTCCAAAGTTGAGGAAAACATGATAAAATGTGAGCTTTTTCCACATAAATGACTGTTACTAGGTATTTTTGGACACTGAGCCTCTCATGCTTCTGCTAGTGGTTCAGAGAACCACTGGTTCAACTTGGTATAGTTGTTAATGTGTTCTATATGTGTTCAATAACTGGACCATCATTTTGCCTGTTAAGAGACTGATGGCCACAAACATATTGAAGATTAACTCTGTAGATCTGTCTCTGTCATGCAGTAGCTAACAAGACAGACATTCAGAATGAAGAGCAAAACTATATTCTCCACCAGCACAGAATCCGGTCTCAGTGTTGTTTGAATAATAGTCAAAGCACGAGGTTTAAAAACATTCAACAAACAAGTGACACAGTAATCCCTCATTTTCTAGGCTGAATAATTCAGTTGCATGCAGTTAAAGGCACAGTGATCTTTTTGATGAAAGCTTTGTAGGTAACAATCATGTTTTACCTCTTCTGTTTGGTAAGAAAAGACTTTGGTCCAATGTCACTAAGTTAGTTCTCCAGAAAGCACTCAGTTGTAGGCCAATCCATCTGATTGATGGAAAGCATTACTCAGACAGAACAGCAGTCCATATAACTAAATTCATGATGTAAAATGATAGGAACGTAATATTTAACCAGAGAATATAAAAATCAAGTCTGAACACAAAGAAAAAAACATTTAAATACTTCTTAAGCACTTACACACCAAGGATTTCAACAACTCTACACACTTTGCGAGTGACCCGGGATTTTACAGCCACAGAAAATGAAGGCTGCGTTCACCTAATGTCTAAACAATACGTTAAGAAAATATGAACAAGTACTTCAACCCACAGCCATTTCACTGTTTCTTTTACTTTGATACCCACCAAGCGAGACTTCACTCTCTTTGGAAGCTCTTCCTCCAAGGTATAAATATCACCACGCTTCACCATTAGTTGGGAACCATCTTCAAACTCAACCTGCACAGTAGAAAGAAAATGAAATAAGAACACTTGGCTTCTAGATTCATAGTACATGATCAGTTCACTCACAGACTATACCAAGCATGCTCCCTTCATGAGGATACCAAGGAAGCATCAGCAGCCAGCTACATGGATGATTCTCTGTTCTTGGCTCTGCATCTCTCTAGCTTTGCTGTAGAACGAGCTTTGAAAAGAAGGATGAACTCAAGAAGTGCTAGGTTTCAAGCATCCCTGTTTTACTTGGCCAAAGCAGTTTCATTCATTGCTCCTGCAGATCAGAATGTCTGGGCTACAGCACACCTAATATCCCCCCCAGTCAGAGCATTAGAAATTTCCACCCTATCTTTCTTTTTTTTTTTTTTCCCCTCAAATTCTGGGAAAAAGAAGCTTTTCACTCACCATAAAAGGCAGCCCTATATTCAGGCCAATATGGTAATAAGAATTTCTTTCATCTTAAACAAAGCATTTTTACATGTCATAAGGAAACAACTGCAGTTACTAAAATACATTTCCATTAAGCAGAAATAATCAGTCAGGTGCAAGAAATGGTGGTAAGTCCTCATGTTAAATCTTTTGCACTAAGCACTGATTGTGTCATGAATTATGCATCAGCTGTTACAGCAATGCTTATTCATGGAAACATGCATATAAAACTGTTAAAATTATTATAAGTTTTAACGAGATGCTCACTTCCTTTGCTTAGGGCTTATACTCTTCTGCATAATGCAGAAAGACACGCAACACAGTTAATGTGGGACAGCAGGTTCAGACTGGACACATTCAGGAGGACGGAAGCACCTGCACTCTGCGTTCCTCCTGTGCTGCCCAGGTCTTATAACTTCTCAGCTACCCAAGACCTGTGATGCCTACTGAGGTGCCTTAGCTGAGCAATGCATATCAGCACTAATAACTAAGCAGGTGGGAGAAGAGCCTTTGAAAGATGAGCTGGGTTAGAACTCAGCAGAGCTGGGTTAAGATTCTACTGGTCCCATTTACTCCCTGGTTTTACAGATCACTAGAGAACAGAATTAACAGCCCAGCCACAAGCAGACTCCTGTTTGCCATTTCCACTGCATGTATTCAACTTCAGCAGCAAAGGAGGACTGGTAGCACAGGGCAGTGACATCTTCAGCTATCACATAATGGCTGGATTTTGTTTATTCAAGTTCCAAACTACTGATACGGCTCAAGACCCTCTTATAATTATACACATTAGAGTATATTAAAAGTTCTCTGAACTAACGGATATATATATATTTTAATATACAGTCTTAACACACAAAGTACAAACTTAAGAGATGTGTATTGGAAAGCTTCTGCAAAATAAGACAGGACAAATTTAAAATGCAAAAGCTAATCCATGCTGTCTTCCTCTGAACACACTAATTTCATAACAGAACTGCCTCTGCGTTATTAAATACAATCCTATTCCAAAACAGACAATACAGATTCACAGCAATTGCTGAAAAAATATGCACATAGGAAACCAATGCAGAAAGCTATTCAGGCTGTTTTCCCCATGGAAAAGAGCTCTACTTATAGGTAACTGCAAGATTTCAAAAACACAGGCTCCTCGTGCATATTTTTCTTCACCTGGCACTGTAAGTAGAATAGCCTATTTCAAATTATTTTACCTTCAAGAAATCAATGACAATTTTCTATACTGTGATTAAACTGGAAGGCATGCATAAAAATAGATCTTCATGGAACAACATATTGTACTTATTCATAACCTGGGTTGCCTAGCTCACATCTTCTCTGAAGCAGTTGCCTTCCATTACGAACACAAAAAGATTGTTAACTAACAAGGTGGGCCACTGTGCTCTTGGCACACAGATATGAAACTCTGTGTGTGCAGAAAGGATAGAAATTAGAATGCAATTTCAAACAAATGCAAGATTTGGGACTTCCTTTGCCTTTAACAATTGTCTAAGAGCAGCAACCTCTTTAAAATATAAATTCTTGGCAAATTCCAGCATGTATTTTTCAAAAGAATGTGGACAAAGTACACCTTCCTTTACAAATCATCGTAACTTTCGACTTGTTGGTACCATTTAAAATAGATTTAGTCATATGAACGTACTGCATCTTATAAAACCTGTGTGCTGAAATATTAAAACTGAATACCAGATTAAATCTTCCTTTATTCACTATCACAACCTTCTAGAAACAAAGATCCTGCCTGTGCAACAGACTCAAAGACCAAAAGCTGCCTGCTATTCTTCTCACCTTAAAAATGGAGGTGGTGAGAGTGTATGAGGCTATTACTCCTTCACACTGTTGCTCCTCTGTGAAGTCCCTTCCTAGACTAGAAGTAGTCTCCTGATCCATCATTTCTCTTGCTTTCTCTTGAATTGTCAAGGAGAGTTTTAACTACGTAAATACTGACTCATGGGGAAGTGTAGGTCACGCACTACATTAGCACAACCCATCAGACAGCCATCAGAGAGTACTGAGAGCAGGTCACTTTGACCTGAGCTGTTCTATCACTAACGAAGCTGAGCCACTAGCTGTTATACTCTTTTCCCCACAATGGAGGTAAATGGCTTCTCCCTCACGAGCTCTGTTACGGGCACGTTCCTGTGTAGAAGCTTCTTGATAATGTTGAAAGCTCAGGCAGGAAACAATTGCTATGGGTCACAGGAATGGAACAGCTTCTGAAGACCAATGCGATGCCTCTTTGTTCATGTAAAGAGCAAAGACATTTACTTTCAAGAGGAAAGCTACTTCATCAAACAGTCTTGTACTGACTTTAACAAATCCTTTTGTTTTACTAACTCCCTTTTATCCTTTGCTTCAGCTGAAAAACCACTATAACTCTTAAAATAAATAAAAAAGCTTCATGTTTTTCTCACTGTAAAAAAATGTTTTAGAAGTACAGACTAGACATACTTCTATTCATACATCCACATTCCGTCACTGAAAACCTTTATCCTAATCTTATTGTAACACTACATTTCTCTTTAGACTACCAGCAGTATTAACTCCAGCAGTAACTCCAGAAAGCAAATTCTCTCTTCATAAGTAAGCATCTCTTTCAGAGTAAGCATCCAAGCACCCAGGGAGCAATTTGGGCAACAGTCAGACATGCTGACATGAAGCATGTGGGCACTCTTCTGTACCTACCTGATAAATCTGACTGATCTGGGCTGCAATAAACTTGGCCTTACAGATGATTCCATCTGTCCACTGCAGTTGAACCATCTCACCCTCTGGAGGGGGTCCCAGTCGGATGCAGTTCCTGCTCTGAGGACATACAAAGAGGTCAGACAGCAAGAACAGACAAAACAAGTAGTAGAAGAGCCACTACTCAAAGAAGTTGACACATAATACTAGAATTAACCATGAGAAAGTTACTAGATTTGTGATTAACTAATCTCAAACAAACCAATGAAACTGGAAAAAAAAAAAAAAAAAAAAAAAGAAATAAAACACTTGCACCTCCTTCTGGTGAGGGTAGACAGTTGTAGAAAATTTCTTGCTACAGATCCCAAATCATTACATTGCCCATGTCAAAAAAAACTACCAAGTGGGTTGACTTGCTATGTTTCACGTGGTGAATCAATGGCTCAATCAGGAAGAAAAAGCATGAGATGACAAGTCAGCCTTTTTTTATACATTCCTTCTATTAAGCATATTTCCTATTTTCAACCAGAACTGCTTACAAACTGCTTCCCCCATGAATCACACTTGTCAGTTGAAAAACTAGAGATTATTCAACCGCAAAACAAACAGGATGCAACTTAAAACAAACACTGCTTTCTGTTAAGTCCTATGCATACAGAAAAAACCCATCTTTGTAAAGGAACAAAATAACAAAAGGAGATAAAGTCATAAAAAGGAAGAACAGCAATGAACAGTCAGAAGTTACACTTAATTATAACCATAATAGCTCTCATAGTCAGCTGCTTACAATAATGCTTTCTGGGTAAACGTTGTCACTGTATGAACCATCATCAAAGTTTACTTCATAGAAAGTCTGTGTTGTCATGCCTATCACTTTACATCTGTAGTAGAGTCCATTCCGGTTCTTTGTGATCACAGTCTGTCCAAGGGTCACCTCCCTTCGAAACTGAATCTGTGTGGTAGAAGAAAGGAAGAAACATACAATTGGAAAAGCTATGTTAAAAATACAGTTGCGTTCTACAAAAACAAAACCCATCAACAAACTCACATTCTGGTTGGCTGCTTTGTGTTTGAAGCAAGAGATGGACACGACATAGGGCCAGTCATCAGGCTCCATGGGCACGCCAGCAGCGTGCGCACAAGTCACGTGGAAGGAAGTGGAGCAGTGCTCGTAGGAGCACTGGATGCAGGCACCAGACACTTTCTTCATCCGCTTTCGACAGTACACACATTTCTGAGAAGAAAAATAAGTCAGCATCACACAGTCAATAGCAGCTTTAAGGCAACATACTCTCCATTAGTGTATGCAGCAAAGAAGCCACAGCCAAAACTTGGAATGTTTCATGCTATGGGGTCAAGTCTGAGACTACCAGAACTGCACGTCCAACTACAACCACTTGCCTAGAAATCACTTATAAGCCAAGGAACTACAGCAGGTACTGAAGTCATTCCTACAAACACAGTGACTTATACCACTGATTCAGTCCTCCAGCACCGTACTAACAGTGAAGCACACTTGAATCCAATTTGAGACTGTTTTCACTTGAAGGGAGAATACAGCAGACAAACACACATCAGTATTATCAAAGAATGGCAGCAATGTAATACTCTTATCCCTTAACATATACAAAATAGCTGTTATTTCAAGCAGCAGCTAAATTTTCACAGCTATTATGCTATAAAATACTGCTTTCATTTTCAGAAAGAATGGAACATGGGATAACTATGAAATACTTTGCTCTATTCTATTCGATGGAATTGTATAATCCATCCATTGGATCTAACAGAATATCATTTCTTGTAATGGAACAAAATATTATGTGGTTTTGTTTTGCTTTTACACAAAAAAACATCAACTGAAAATGTTTTATTGGAATGCATGTCAGATTAGATATGGCAGACAACTCAGAAAAAATAAAAAGACTGTATGTAACATCAGAACTGCAGGGGAAAGAAGTATGAAATCTGTCGGTATTTTTAAAATATCTTCTGCAAAACAGATCTATTCATTACTCATCTAACGAGACAGCACCTGAGTGGGGGGACAGGTAAGCTATTTAAGACACGTTCCTGCTTTAGAAGTTTTTTGGAGGCTGGAAGCAAGCATTAGGTGTCAGTGGGAAACATGATGAACCTCCTCATTCATTCCCTAACAGCACTGAATCCTGAAAGACATCATATGCCCATGAATCTGACTACACTTTATTAAATTACTTATTTATTTACTTTATTTATTACAGATAAACTATTTCTATATACAAGGAGGAACAGAGGAATGCAATGATTTTAGTGCCCATTTCTGACCCACACAACATGGGCTCGTTTCAGTCTGGCTGACCACCTCCATCCCAACCATCCATCCATTGGAATATAAATTTCCCATAATCAAATATGATGCCATCCATGACAGTCTTTCTCTCGCTGTGATGTCTGATGTTAAACATGGTCTTGCTTTCCCTTATTACATCTTCATGATCTCTCATTTACTTCACTCCCACTAAAGCATTGCTCAAAGCACACAACATCACAGAACTCAGAACCTGAGCTGTAAGATCTGTATGAATGACTGCATCCCAAAGGATTAGCAATGTAATATAAGCTACCTGAGCTCACACAATCAGTCTTATACAGCTCCCAGAAGTACAAATTCACTCTGCTTCCAGATCTCAGCTAACTGCAGAGTGTAGCCTCAAAAATATGAAGTCATATAGCGTTATAAAATATGTAATAAACGCAAAAAAAGAATTGCCAAATTTCAGTGTTATATTTGCGTTCTCATAGTACATGGGACCCAGGTAACAGCTACAAAGCACTGCCAAGGCAAATAAAATCCATTCATTCTCCAAAGACTATTTCTTTCTTCTTTCAAAGCAAAACACGCAAAAGAAAGGGAGAAGTCTTCTTCTCTATTTCTTTGCAAGTCAACCACTCCCCAGCTGTGACCCATCCTACACGGATATGAAGAAAGTCAAATTCACTTCCTGTGAGTTAAATTAAGTCAGTATGTTTACACTGAAGACAAATTTGGGCTTTTTTACTTACATTAACAAAAGCCAGTCAATTCAGAGTCAGGGCCTTACTGCTGCCAGAATGTGGGGTGTTTTTTTTGTATTTAATAAGCTATGCCTTTATCATTCTGTAAACCATGTTCAAAAGCCAGATAAGCGCTACAGCAAAGTGCACAGCAGGAGCACAGCACTGAAAGCAAGTCAATAGCAATGAGATCTCATTATTAAACTGTCAATACCTAATTCTCTTGCCAGCAGGGACAACTGCTGATATACAGTACGCTCAATACTGCTTCTCCAGGGAGTATTAACCCTCGAGCATCAGGAACCTCCCTTTATTGATGTGAACAGGACTCTTCCAAGACAAGAGGATTAGCACACATTTAATGACACCCGAGTGGCAAACAAATTCCTTACAACAGACAAGAGAGATACACAAGTGGAATATCAAGAGCAAATATGATCAAAGGATAAAGAAAAATGAAAGCCACAGTGAGACTGAAATGCAGGAGATGTGGAAGTAGTAAGAACATTGAACGTCTGGAAGCATGGGAGATGGGATGTATAGAAGCATGAGTGCTAAGTACTACAGGGAAGCAGTACACGCAAGATTAAAGATGTTTTCTGAGGGAAGGAAGATGTGAGAAGGTCTAAAGCCTAAAAGAAAAATCTTCAGAATGAATGCACATTGGTCATAGCTGGAAGTAAGGAATGAACTGTTCTCTGCCTGATGAACACTGCAATTCATTTACTCCACTGAGGAATGACAGCTAATTATTCCAAATTTCCACATCAGAAATAATTTATGCACACAGGCTGGTAATACACCATTAATCAGGAAGCATGCAAACTGCATTCTTCAAATGATGCAATAGCCACAAATGAACTGGTAAGTCTGTGCTGCAAGAAGGGAGGTGTGGTGTATGTTCGTACAACAGGAGATACTCCTCAAACAGGTCACTGTAATTACCTGAAACATCAGCTCTCTCTCAGTAACTTAATGCATTTTAAAAAACAACAACAATAAATAATCACAGATAGATGCCTTATCTACTCACTTCAACTACTCATAATCTTCACATTATTTCTTCTATATTTTTCCATCTTTTTCATCAAGAAAAGTCAACTCTAGTTTTATCTAGCACTACATCAACTCCAATGACAAGATCAGATCTAATACCAGTGCCTTTCAGTCACCTTCGGTATGGCTTCCTAGACAAGCTGCTGCCAGAAGCACCACTGCCTTTGTATCTCAATTATTACTAATCTTTACCTAGTTCATAACACTAAACTCATTTCAAGTTTTAGCTCAAGACAATTTGCTTTCTTTTCTGAAGCAGATGACACTCAAATGAATTTGATGATCCTTGAGGTCCCTTCCAATCCAAGACACTCTATGATTCTATGAAAGTCACATTAAATGTGGTGGCAAAACCAACAACCTATTTTCAACAGACAGTGACAGAGCATGCATCCATTCTGTAATAGTATTCATAAGTATGACCAACAGAGCAGAATTATTTCTGTAATCAGTAATTAGGTTAATAGTCTACTTCTTACATCCTAACAGCTAAGGTGTAAATGGAAAACAACACCAAAGAAATTAACAAAACCATAAAGCTTTAATTCAGGCATAAAGACGTAGTAAGTCAGTGAGGCTTTGGATGGAACAGCCTTCTGAACAGAAGGAAGCAACAAAGTTTTACGTTTACTATTAGGGCCCAATCTCTATAGGACTGTAAGGTAGCCATAGAAGAGTTAAAGAATTAAGACATAATGTTTTCTTGTGAGGCTCCATTAAGCAGTACAAGTAAGTCTTGTGTAAAAGGATTTTTAGTTCATCATTACAAGTGCTGGTAATGAAGAGGATGCATGCTGCAAATGTCAGATGATCCATAAAGAACCAGTGCTGTAAGATTTATCACTCTCACACCACGCTGCTCCATCACTCCACCTTAATAATGAATGCTTTTTACGTTCACATTTGTGTACAAAACCCATTTGCACAACAGAAATAACTCTGGAAGCAGACAGATTCCTCCTAATCTCTCACCCAGCCATGTCTGGGCTGCCTGCACTAAATAGCTGCACAGTGAACACATACATCAGTGGTAACCAATGTATCACTGCTAACATCACCTTCTCCCATACCATACTCCCAACCATTATCCAACTGAACTCCGTATAAAATAAGCAGGAAAAGCATGATTTATTTTGCAACAACACACTATAGAGATGGAGCATTAACTAACATGAAGATTAATTACTCTGAGCTAATGAATCAACCATTACTAATCCCTCATATGAGACTACGTGCAGTGAAATAACAAACTGTAACTGGACTTATTATTAAGATATTTGTGGTGTCTCACAGTCATGGTCACAAATAAATATTTTCTATAATACATTTCTTGATGAACAAAGAGAAATACTTTAAAGAAAGTCAAAACAAATTACAGATGAACTAGTCAGGGTAGATCAGCTTCTTCCCAGTTACCATCTCCCAAACCACTCCTGCCATGCAGTACTTAGTTTAAACCCCATTGTGAGTTGGGTAAATAGCCCAGGCTCCATCTAGGGCAATAGCACACTCTAAAGAGTAAAGATACATCAATTGCTTGTGTGTCAAACACTCAGACAGCACCTCAAGAACACATCCAAGCAATACAACTCCCTGGTGCATTTTTTTAAGGGCATGTAGTGACAAGACAAAGGGAAACTGTTTTAAACTGGAAGACAGTAGATTTAGACTAGATATCAGAAAGAAATTCTTTCCTGTGAGGGCAGTGAGACACTGGAACAGGCTGCCCAGCGAGGTTGTGAATGCCCCCTTCCCTGGAAGGATTCATCAAGGCCAGGCTGGATGGGACTTTCAGCAACCTGGTCTAGAGGGAGGTGTCTCTGCCTATAGCAGGGAAGGATCTTAAAGGTCCCTTCCAACACAAACCATTCTATGAGTCTATGATTTGTGGGGAAAAGAGAGAACACAGGTATCAAAACACACCTACCAGTTTCCACCTTTGCTCTGGAATAGCAGTGATATCCACAGGATGACGCTCTATTACATTGAGAAAACGGGCCTCGGGGACAGCAATAGCACAAATTATATGGACCCACCTAGAACAAAAGGTAAAGAAGAAACGGGGAATATCACTATTTGAATTAAACACTCCAGAGGGCAGTTAACATTTCTCTGACTCCTTCACCGATGGTATCAAGGCATGTTTATGGTGGTGGTTGGCAGCCTAGGTAACATTACCTACTGATTTGTTAATCTCCATTGCCAAGGTAAAGGTCTTTGGAACAACAGGGTCAATCTTCTTAGGCATTTGATCTTGAATGATACTGAATGTTTTTTTGAAAAGAAACCTTTCAGTGAGGAGGAACCAAATTTAATTAAGAGTGTTCAGGGCCACGTAACCCTGCTATTGAAAAAATATGGTCCCACCTGTAAGACAGCATTTACCAAAGCTGACCCTGCCAATTTAGTGAATAGCAGTTACCTCCACAATTCCAAAAATAGTTGTTACACTGAGCATCAAGACCAAACTCATAATACTGTAACATGGGATGCAATAGGGAAGAACAAAACCATCTAAAAACATTACTTACCGCCCATCAGTGGTCATCTGAAGAGCTCCTCCCCTGAGATTACACAGGCAACATTCCTGTAGTAACAAAACTACTTCAGAGCAGCACTGGAAAGGTCTGCCAGACCTTTCAGAAAAAAACCAACTACACTCGGGATGCAAAGGCAAACAGTACCCTCCCACCACCCATCTCTATGGAAGTATCTCATCAACTCTGTCTCCACAAGAGTAAATGCTTACCGCTGCCCATGCATTGGCTGAGCATCGTGAGCAAGACCAGCTTTCATTCACCAAATCTGGACGTATTCCATAACAGCCTAAAAGAAATGAAGTTAATACCCATCAGAGTTCTGCTACTACTTTTGTAGTCCTAAGCTGTTAGCCATTCAGCTCACAAACATCTTTGAAATTGGGTGCAGCATTTGAGTAACTACAAGGAAAGTTATTCACAGGAAGTGGACAGAATTTGGACCAACAGGTATGAAAACAAAACACAAAACCAAGCAATACAGGGAGAAAACCCTGAGTGCTTTGATTCTTTAAGCAAGGACTGGAATTAAAGTAATACTACTACTGCTGGAATTCACTTGCACATCAAAAGTTAAGACTGCTGAATTTAGCGCTGTCTTTTTTGCTGAACATACTCTAAGCAAGAAGAAACCTGGCAATACCGGAACAAAATTAAGCACACGCATTTCAAATCTGGCAGCATTTAAACTACTTCTGATTTCTGGTTATACAAAATACTAGAAGCAACTGACTTTACAGGATGTCTATTACTATACTATTTAAGCACCAATGTACTTCTCAGCAGCACCAAAACAGGAAAGTGCCATTATGGCTATAATAAAAACAATGAAAAAAGACAATAAAGCCCTGAAAACTCTGTAAAAGGTGCTGAGGCTTGCTAATGAACAATGGCAAAAGACACAAAAACTTTTTCTTTTTTTTTTTTTTTTTAAGTATGTCTGTGTGATTTTACCATGCCTGCAAAGAAAGGCCATTCTGCAGCAGAAAATTAAACGTATTTATAAATTGTTGACCAGCATCCTAGCTAACAAAGATCAACCCAAGGCCTTTAACACTCATAACAGAAATGAACATATGCCAGCTGAACAGTCTCAAATTACTGAATAAAATCTAAAAGAAGTTATTCAAAAAGCACCAAGATTGCCACAATAACTGGACTTATAAAAATTATCCACTTAACCAGACAAACAGTTTGTCAAAAAAAGTCAATAATATAGATCCACAGCTGTCTCCCATGCATTAAGTCTCTCTTTATCACATGGCAAACCAAAAAAGCACATTCAACTCAATCCTAGAAAACAGGCAGGGGTGATGAATCTTAAAAAAACTAACCTAGAAACTGAGCTGCAAGAGAAACTCACACTCTTAACTGAAATATTGTTGGAGCTCAACAGGGTGTAGAATAGCACTGATTTCTTGCTTGAAGTCTACAGGGAGCTGGACTACAGGATCTGGGTAGAAACAGTCAGGGCTTACTGAATTCCAGATTCTCCCTTAACAATGATGGTAAAGGATCAAGAAACATATGCTCTTTTCATGGAATTGTCAACACCTTAAAAGACTAGAAACCTCTGCAAAAGCTATCTTCTTTGTGTCCTCGCTGTTGTCATAACCTATCGCAGTTGGATAAGGGTGCTTCTCAACAGAAAGCAAACTGCCAACTAGTTTTACAGCACACTGTCAGATAAACCTAACTGCAACTGAACACTGCAATCCTGTAATAAAAGCAAATGGATTCTCTGCAGCAAAGTCAAAGGCGTATCACAGTTTTGCAGTACAAATAGTGACAAGGAAACAAAGCAGATACTTGAAACCACATCAGACTAGAACACAGAAGTTAAGCCCTATTCTCAAGGGCAAGGCACAGATAAAACAGAAAGCTTAATTTCTCTACTCAGTGTCTGAGACTGCAGATTAACATCACTTTGCCCACATAACTCTCTAACGAAATCGAAGTTTGGTCACTGAAACCATTTTGACAGACTAGTCTATTGAAGACATACAGATGCATAAGATTCAGCTCCTCTGTTCTGATCACTACAGAGACCATAGTTTGTGGGGGGGGAAAGAAAGAAAAGAAAAACAAAAACAGTCACACTCACTCTTTATCATTTGCTCTTACTAACCACAAGTGAGTGACCATAATCACAGCTGCAGTATGGAAATAGAAGTTGTGCTTTAGTTCTCCAGAAGAGACAGACATGCTGAGCTGCATGGTGACCTGCGGACAATTCAACTGGAACAAAAGTAATTCCAGCTATGTGAGTCAAATAGGATTTCCCATTTCTCAAGATCAAACAGCTGAACAGTAATTTGTTGCATCTCCTAGTACAAGTGCAAATGTTAATGGGATGTCATACAATCTACAGCAAAGGTACCCTTGACAAGGATTAATCAGATCTTCTTTTAGACAGAACTGCCAGGGAAACAAACAGACATATGTTCCTTTTTGTAATCAAGTGCCATTCCTACAAATTGTAACTCAGACACTAATAAAAAAAATATATCTCAGGAACTCCTTCATACAACACATGCAAAACAGTAGAACCAAACCAACCTTCCCTTACCCTAGGCTGTTGTTTGAAGAAACAAAAACAGTACAATAATCTGCGTGATTTCAGCGTTATTGTAAAAAATAAAAATAAAAGACAACAAAATGAAAGCTCTTTTATGTGAGGCATAAAAGAATCAGCTACTTGTTTATATTTTAAGAACAGTTATTGCCAAGAAGGACTCAAATATACACAAATACTAGTACCAGAAAAAGGAGAAGTGGGAGTGACAGGAATAGCAAGTATGCCTACAAGGATTTCAAATACAGACAACATAAAAAAGATACCTGAGAGTTTCTGAATACCCAAAACACTTTGGTACAATGGAAACACTCACTAGCATGAACCTGCAGGCAGCATTTGGCACAGGATATCAAGGAACTGGTTCCATCTTCTCCAATATATGAATTTGAAGGAAGGGGCTCCGTGTTTTCTCCACTTGAGGTAAAGCACATCTCCGGGATCAGAGGCTTTGTCTTTTGTCCGCACTTAGAAAGGTGGACAAAAGAGGTGGTCTCCCCTACAGAGACTGGGACAGTTTCTTTATCCATCTGTAAGGACTTGGAAGAGAAAAATCATATCACTCTTCTCTAGTTGCAGTTTTAACCTTAAAGTCAAAGCAATTCCCTCACAAAAAGGTCATCTCCCATCATCCAGCACCTGACACTGCACAACACAAATAAGAAACCTGAAGCCGTATCATCTCACACGCACTTTCACCCCCACTTTTTGCTTCTCTCTCTTCCTTAGACCTGTACTGGGATTTGCAATTTATTTAAAAACTCAGAGAAATATTAGAATAATGAGAAGCCTTTCTTGTTCTCCTTCAAGAAAAATCTAAGTTCCTAAACTGCAGCTGGACACACCAAGGAGAAAATGAAAATTGGTAAAAACAAGGCCTCCCACCACTCCCCATAAAACCCTCATCCTTTTGGCATTTTTTTCCCTTTTCTTTCTACAAGATTTTCTCCAGAAGAACATTTCAAGCTTTCTGGTAGCAGACCAGAGTTTAAAAAAATGGATTAAAATGTTCTAGCTGTACCTGCTTTCCTTGCAGCCTTTATATAATAACGTTTGTCAATTCTGGATAGATACTTTATTCTCAAGATCCTGTTGCAGGCTGAGGGGGGTCCTGCTTTTCTCAGAAAAAGATTCCAGCACACACACACTCTCCTAATGCACACATCCCTTTTGGATATATATAGCCAGATTTAGCTCTATAAGCATATGAGAACAAATCAATACACAACAGGGCAAATAACTAATTCACTTAACAAATTCTGCCTTTCTGCTATAATATATCTCAAAGCATATTGGTAGTTTAAAAAAAAAATGATCCATATGCTTACTGAGTAAATCTTTATTTTGTTGGTTGTTTGCATACATTCAAAAATCCAGGCACGCATCTAAACAAGAGCGCTCACAGGCCCAACATGGCACTGCTTCTCTGCATGAAGGAGCACTCACAGTGCAAAGCTCTGTATGAGCTGTTTAAATATTGAAAGCTGAGAAAGCCAGAGAATGTAGCAGAGATAATGGGCACGGCATGACCCAATGCCTCTACCAAATTCAAATACACTTCTTTGATGCACACACTTGTATGAGACTTGCCATTTGCTTATTAAGATCTGCACTCTAACTTGCAGTCACCATTCAGCACTCAGTACCAACACATCCATTGGAGCAGTCTAAGGAATTACCTGGTTATATGGGTAAAAGAGGGTACAGACAGCACAGTATGGCTCACTCAGAGCAGCAGCTGCATTGAATTTTCTTTCAGCTGGGAAATTAGGTACTTTATTCTTCCACTGGAGGGAAAGTAAAGATTTCAAAGCCTCTGGATCACTCATATCTTCCTCCCCAGAAAATGGGAACATTTCTAGAAAGAAAAAGTTCCAAAATAATGGACAGTCTTTAGTAGAGGCAAAACATAGCACAGTAAAGAGTTAATGTTTCATCAGCACAGGAAGTAGAATAAATAAGAACATGTAACTTATTCATGCTTCTTCATGTACGCCTAGCCCTGGAAACCAACAGCATCCTTTAATGAAGCCAAATTCAAAATACATGATGCAAGTGCAAGGAAATCTCCCTTTACTTTCTTTAAGTGGGAGCTATGTTCTGACAGCCATGTACACAGTGCATGCTGGCTTGGTTAGGCAAACTCCCAGCTCCCAGCTGTCAGCAGCAAGTCTGTTTCAACCTTCACAAAGTACATCCCATACCTGTTTCTACAAACACAGATACTGGTCATGAGATGCACTCAGGTCAAATTTTCATTTTACTTCTCTGCAACTACTTTACAATCAATCCTCTTCTGAGATTATGAACAGCTTTATCTCTCTCGCACTTAAATGAAGACCGTTTTCTAAAACATCCTTGCTTCCTTAAAACATTTTATTGTTATGTTGGACCTTACAGATTTACAAGGATGTGGTGACTTCAGCTACACTTAGGAGTCCACATCTTGTGTAGGGTACAGCTGGAATTAAAAAGATCAGTGACTCTGGGTATGCAGACTGATACTCTCAACGTGTCTTACTTTCAAAGCACAGCTCAACACTCACCTCTTAAAAAAATCAAGCACCTTCAAGGAATTTTTGAGACATGAGCCAAAACTAAAGCATATGTTTCTCCAAATTTTAATCAGAGCACATAAGGAGACAATAAAGGATTTACGGTACCAGTTAAACCAATGAAAGCAGACTGGTAAGCAGTTTCATAATCCATATTGACAGAGCAAGAGAAAAAAGAACAGTCATTACTGTTGGATATGATCAACGCCTTTGCTCATCCTAGGACTGAATCTAGGTGAGACTCAGAGTTCAGGATGCCTCCTATGTCTGAAAAGCAAGTTACACACAGAGAGAAAAGACTAGCAATTTGTCTCAACTGAATCTTAGTGTAGAATACTGTGCTCCTTTAATTTATATGTCAATCACCTCTGAAAAAAAAAAAAAGGAAGTGAACAGGAACTACATTCTCATATTTCCTTTTGAATGTAAATTTTTAATTTCCTTGAAAGCTGGGTCTGGAAGCTATTTCTTCATTTGCCTGCCCAGCGTGAAAAAGTTTACTATGGATTTTTCTATATCCTGAGTACTTCATAACATAGCCAGGATCCAGAAGTGACAATTACATGCTACAGCAGAAGCAAGAGTATGAAAAGTTGAACCCCAATATTCATGACTCAAAAAGCCAAACAAAAACAATTAACCTTCCCTAGACAGACACATCACAGCAGGTCTAATCTCAATCTCCACCTCCACCCGAGATGCAGAGATCTCATTGTAATGCAGTATCAAAGAGGCAGCTTCAATGTTATTTTCTGTTAACACTTATTTCCTTTTCTCCAAAACGTTACCTCATTCAGTATCCAAGAAGATAGAATGAAGGGTGAAAGGTGAGAAGGGACACCTCCCACAGATTTATTTTGTTTCTAGATGGGTTATCAAAATGGGAACATGCTGCATTTTCTACCAGCTCAGTATAACACAAACTTTCAGGCCATCCAGCTTTGTTTACTGGCTACAGCAACTTTTCACATTAGACAAGATGTACAAGCATTCTTCAAGCCATTGCACTCACCCTCATCACTTGAGGTCTCCTGTTTAACCACTGACAACGGGGAGCGGGTCGGTGGTTTGCCTAACGGGTGACGCCGACTTTTCTTTATCTCCATCTTCATTTTTGAAAAAGCAGCAGTCTGTAATAAACCAGAACAAGCTAGATGGGAACCCCAAAGTATCTTGGCAAGCAAGGGGAGAGTTCAGGACAACAGAAGCAGAATTCTTGTTGTAAAGAGTTGCTGAATTTATAGTCAACTTTTCAGTGCCTTTTGGCTGGAATCAACAGAGCTTTACAAGCCAATTACTATTCCTTAAGATGTCAGGTAAAGGTAAACTTCAGCGTTTTCTTAAAACCAGCTCAGAACAGCTTCAAATCTGACAGTTCCACTGGGTTACGAGAAGTCTGGTCATTCCCATAAACAGCTGGAAAATCTATTATGAAAATTATGTACACAGCATATAGGACCAGAAACATTTTATAAGAACATTACAGGGCATTTTATGACAAATATATTGTACTGTACCCAATATCCTGTGCGCCACCCAACACTGTAAATACTGCATGTATACTAATCATAGCAGCTCACAGTTCTCTTTGGTGAAAGGCAACAAACACATAAGCTACTTTGTACCAGAATCAGACAGTGCCATGCGTATTTTGGTCGTTCCATTTTTTCTCAGACATGAAGGCAAGCAGCAGTGTTAAAGGACTAAAAATGAAATCCAAGTACATACAATGCTATGTAGGAGAAAATGGAGATGAAGGTACAGCAGCCCATCACAGCCATAGCATCATAAACAATGCTTTCCCTCTCTAGTCTGCAGCCATTATGTGTTAGAAATACTTATATGTAACGTATTCCCTCTGTGTACCATCACATCAGAAAGGCATATTTCCCCTTGTTTGCCCACCCCCGCCCAATCTCTAAAAGTGCTTTGCCATTCCTTTGTCTCTCTCAGCACCATCATGCAGGAAAGCAGAGTTATGTAATATTTCTCTGACCTTCTGCTAATTCCTGAATATTTTCCTCCTTCCTCTTTTGAAAATTGTTTCCAGCTAAGTATTTGTCAGGGGAAAGAGATGCCTGTAATAGATTACAGGCCATAATTGTATAGTTCATGACACTATTCTGCTCAGGCATAATTTAGGATTCTTGTCACTCCAAGTCTGGTTCTCAACTCACTGCTTAAAACCAGCAAATCCAGTCACTTCCTTGGTCACATATACCTGTAAATCACTGACCTCTGTAGCAATCTCTTTATTTTCTGCTTCTGCACTCTCCTCTTTCACGGGGATTTCCAAAGGGACTGTCTGCTCCCGCCAACCATGACTCTTTTGAGTTGCAAACTGCTCAAATGCCTGCTGGCAGGACATGTGCTCTTTGTCAAACACCACCTTTTTGGTCCGTGGAACCACATAAAGCATGGGAATGATAGGACGAGGCTTAAAGTCATCTTCCTCAACTGATCCCTCCGAGGGCTGGACAACATTCAGGGGAGTGGTCAGCAAGCTCTTGTCTGCTGCGGATGCCGCAGGTGCTGCTGCAGGTACTGGCGGCTGTGCTGCTGCTGCCTCCTCCCCTGCTGGCTGCTGCTGTGCTGATGGTGGCAGTGGTGGCTGTTGAGGCTGCTGCTGCAGAGGCTGAGATGTTTGCAGGTGGTGCTGGTGCTGATGAAAAAGATGCTTCTTCTTCCTCTCACCTTTTACTTTTGGAGGACGAGCCTTTACCTTGCTGTCACCTGTTTTAAGAAATAGGCAATGTTTAGCTTCACATGTCAAGAATGTCTGGACATTTAATTTTTTTCTCCTTTCAAACTGGGCTAAGACATTACATTATAGCATTATTCTTCCCATAAAGCAGGCAGACTGAAGGTCCATTCAGCCATACCACATCACTGATTTGGAGAAGTCCGCTTTAGAAATAAGGCTGCCAAATGTATGCAGTCTGGAGGGAAAGCATGAAGGCCCCTAGAAACTGGACAGCATGCTAAAAAACATACAATATATTACATTAGCCCTTTTTATTTCAATGTTTCAGTATCAGTGACCCCAAAACAAGGTATGCAAATCCTTTCACTGGGACTCAGGAAGAAAATAATTTTGGTACCATAAATAAAATAAAATCTATCTTTAAAATAGTCGTAACTATCACTGAAGTGATAACTTTATACTAATTTTTACTATTAAATGAATAAATAAATAAAAAGTTCAGCCCAAATCATTGTTGTTGTACTTGTGAAGTCAGCCTCTCAGATAAACTGGTTTGTTCCTTCACAGAAAAAAGGAATATTGAATTTCCTTAGAGAAACAAACATATTGAATGAAAGTCAAATTGGATTTTTCTCCAGTTGTACCAAACCAGATCATATTTACTCCCTATACACTCAGCAAACTATCTACCCAACAACAAAACAAACGCCATTCACCAGCTTTATTGACTTTTAAATGAGTAATTGCACAACAGCTGTCATGCAGAACTTTGTTTGAAAGTTTTTTCACTAAGATGAACAAACTAATTTACAAGTGAATCTATAAAATCAGCAGACCAAAAAAGCGAAGCAAAATTCAAAGGCCTTTTCTGGCTATCATGAATACTTCCAGAAAGTAAAGTGATCTTTATGGACAAATCAATATGGAGAATCAGTAGGAGAGGAGTCCCTGTCAGCTGGTCCTTCACTGAAGGATGAAGATGCAAGTAGCACAGCTAATACGCATGGGGAAAAAAAAAAATAGCAGGATGAGGTTTTCTCATGGTGGAAAAAACTTGCTTGCCTGTAGATAGCTTAAAATAACTACACTGAGTTCACTGAAGTTGCAGATATCCAATACCTCTGAGAGAAAGGGTTGCTGATGGGGAAATCAAACCACTTACACCACAGCTTACACCATACCTTTGAGTAACGAGTCTATAAAACATAAAAATGGGAATGCCATTTAATGAAACGTGCCAGAAAATAATGCACTGCTGTGTTGCAGGTAGCATCTCATTGCTTCTTTTCACATCAATTTAGAAAAAAAACATCCTCTTAAGATATATGGGTTTGTAGCCCAAATCTGCAGGACTATTAATGCATAGAGCACAGCTGATAACACCTGCTGACTCACAGACTGTATTCATACTGCTTAGCACACCCAGAGATAAGCAGAGCTCAAAAACTCTCCTTTTTAATTTCGAGTCCCTAGACAACCTGCTAAGAATTCTAAATGCACTAATAGCTCTGTAATAAATTACGAATATAAAGCTGAGTCGTAAAGACAAAAAGAAAACACTTTAAGGTATCAGGGTGAGAAATCCTGAATTTATTAATACTCAGCTAGTCCAAATAAACAACATAAAGCGTTAAGACCTACTTCTGAATCTCATTTTTCTTCCTTCTCAAGGTCATCCCTTCTGATATAAGTAGAAAATCAAACCAATTTCAAGGCAGAGCATAAGAAAAAGGAAGTGATGGAGAGGAAAAAGCTAAATTGCCACAAGTAGAGCCATCAAAAAAGATTCTCTTTTCAGTATGAAACTGTAAGACATTGTGCAGACAGTAAGATGTAGGAAATTAGAGAATCCAGTGGTATTTAATTGCTATATTGCATTAAGAAACACGTATATTTGCTAACAGCCACATCACAACACTATGTCCCTCAGAAATTGCACTGCAAAGTCCAGTTACAGCGATGCTTTCTGCATTGGTTCTGAAAATAAATTTGTCCCTCCTCTGCTAACAGTTAAGGAGATCTTAACATGTAGCCTAAGTGGATGATTTAGAACCTACTCAACTAGAACAGATTTTTTATTGTTTCTCTGCTACTCTAAGGATCTCAGATCTGTCCTTGTCACTTATCTCGTCTCTCAAGGGATATCAGCATTTTCAGGCCATTTATTACAAGCATTAAGTATTAAACCTGTGTAAGAGCTAAGGGCATACAATTTAACACGTTGCTGCCATTTCCAAGATAGAGTACCACAAATTAACAGTTCACACTGTCCTACTCTTGCCTCACATGAGAATGATTTTCAAACTCCCAATCTCCTATGAAAGAAAGTACACTGTCGAGCTAAGATATCAAAGAACTGAAAGACCATCACAATTCTTTAACCAGTTTCCAGAGATCCTTTATAATTACCAAGATTCAACAAGCAGCATGTGGCATCAGTTTGCTTCAAATGCAAAATAAACAATGGATGTATAACACATGAAAATAAATTAACTACTATTTATGAAATGTTTGAGAGTGCCTCAACAAAAGAGTGCAACATATAAATACCAATCACTTAACCCATGTGTATTTAAAAAATAAAAAAGAAGAAACATCACAAAAAGAGCTCCCAGCAACACGGCTATGGTCAGACTTTTGGACTAAACACACACAAGGAACATGTTACCCACAAGACAATTCTCTGTTTTTGCAACAGGCACACTTCAGTCACACTTTCCCCAACTGACAAAAGTCATGGTGTTTTCCAACAAATAACATCAAAGAATCTTAAAGACAAGATTATAGCCCCTCTATAGGAAACAGTAAGAAATATGTCCACTCTACAGATATGTCATTGTGCAGGGAAAGGTTAATTGCAGTCTTATCAAAGGTTGCAGAAAAACTTAGCCATGGATTCATGACAACAACCCCGTCATTGCATCAGCTTCTGTTTCTCTTTGCCTTCTCCTCAATAGCTTGAAACCTCTGATTTTACACGCCAGAAGTCAAAAAGGACTGGGAGACATCATGGACAGAGCTAAGATGTAGCATGCAGAAACTGTGGATCCAATACAACCTAACACTGACCTTATGCACAGTATGTACAGTATGGAAGAAGGGTGAAAAAGGCAAAAAGATTAATTGCAGAAGGGAATGAACAAATCTCTTTACTTTTCAGAGGAAGACATAAAATGCATTTATTTTGTTTCTTTATGGAATACTTTAAAATATTCCACCTCTAGAATATATTTTTACAAAACCATAATAGTTTTGGCAGAACTGCTAAGCCCTGCCAAGAAATCTATTTGGTCTAAATCCTTAAAGAGAGGAAAAAATCAATTGCTGCTGTAAATGTGTGTTTCAGTGAGCACAGACTTAATTCTGGGGAAGCCTTCACTGAAATTTCAACAGAAATAAACAACAGTAGACAAGTTATTTACAAACACGTTTTAGAGAGATAGTTTGTCCTCAGTAGTTCTTCACTGAGGCAACCTGCCACCAGTGAGCAGGGCCCTTACCTTCTCCCTCAATAACTTTGCTTTTCTCTTCTTCCTCTAGGTCTGGCCCTCTTTTCAGTTCCTCTTTCACTTTCACATCTTCCAAGGCAGTTTCAATAGCCATGGCATCCCCCAGAGACTTTTGATCCTCTGTTTTATGTCTTCTGGGTTGACTTCTTTTTCTGTGAGACCTAGAAGTAAAAAAGTGCAATTTCACATAAAAAACGACCCTTCAGTATAAAAAACAATCACCAACTAAAAAAGCTGAATACAAAATAGAAGGATCTTCTTGGAGAGGAAACACAAGGTAGCTAACAATAGCTGCAGGGCAAAACAGATACCTGAAAAGAAACAGATGAACCTTGCATAACACATTTAAGATCCATTCACAGCAGCCATTAATTGTTCTAGCTTCTTAAAGACTATTTTCCACGACTGCTAATACAAGCTTGTGAGCTGCAGTTAAAATGGTTTTCATTTTATTTTAAATCTATTTTGCTTGCACTTTGAAACATACATGAGAACTTAACACGGAAGAAATATTTCTGACTTGTCTCTATTCCATCATTTTTTTTTCATTCTGTACTTGCTTCCCTTTGGCAAACTGCTGAAAGTCTGCAAGCATCTTCCAGCTCTCAAACACTACCCCACTACTGGGACTTTCTCAAATCACCACCTAATGAGTTCTTACAGTATAATCAATAGATTTTTCAGTAGTATAATTTTCAGGGTTCAAGGTCTACAAAGAAGACTAAATTTAGAAAAACAACCATGCATAGGAATGCAATCAGATTAATACTAACAAGCTAATTCTAACAGTGCCCTTTTGAAACAATCAATGTCACTAAAACAGAAGGATTGCAATAGTCACAATGCAAAGTCAGAAGGCAGGATTAGACGCCATACCAGAAGGCAAACACCTACAGAGCCACTTGCTCTTTCCCCAGCAGGACAGGGGGACAAAACAGGAAGAACAAAGAAAACTTGTAGGTCCAGACAAAGTCAGTTTAATCGGCGAAAGAAGAAAAAATAAAAAACATGAAGAACAGAGCAAAGCAAAGGAAGTGACTGCCTCCCACTGGCAGTGCCCAGCCAGCCTCTGAACACCACCACCTTAGAAACCCAACCCACGTGGGATCCTCCCCAGCTTTTACTGCTAAGCAGGACATAAAATGGCACAGAATATCCAGCCTGCTCACTGGCCAGAGTCACAGTGGGAAAAGGCCCAGACACTGTTTTAGCCTCGGTTCCAAAATCACAGCCCCACATGAGAGTTAATTCCACCTCAGCCAGTACAGACATTTTAAGATATCTACCAAACAGCCCCTTCAGAGATGGGTGTAAACCTACCAAGCTTTCTTTTTCAAGAGACTAATTCAAAAACCTACAATTTTAAAGCATTTTTAGCATTCAGAGATGTTTCTTTTTCCTTTGGATCTTCCATATGGCTTCCCTGTTCCTAGGCCTTTGCATCTATTACCATGTAACAAACTAAAACACTCATGCTGCATGCTTATCCATCAGCTTAAATATCTAGAAAAACTGAAATTTGGTTTCACATCCCCAGAAACTCATCTGCTAATAAGATTTGGAGTGCTGCGAAGTTTAGAGTTGTTAATCAGGCAACCAACAAAGAAAGAAGAAAAAATTCAACCTGAGATGACTGATTAATAGAAAAGAAAGTTGATCCATATGCACAGTAATTTATAATTGCTAGGCTCTAACCATATGGTAGCACTCCAAGTATAGATGTTAACTTTGCACCTGCAAGACATTCATCAGCAGGAACACACAGCTGAACCCAGAAGGATCAATTTTTCTCTTCACCAATATTTAAAGACTTCCCTCCTGTGGAGAAGGTGGTGTGTACAAGGTAAGAGGAGATGATAAACCTCGAAGACTTTACCATTACAGCTGGAATTTTCCATAGCTGGTAAGAAAAGCACTGGAGTAGAATCCAGCATCAAATGCTCTTTTAAGTGAGCATGTATGGTTTTATTGCCATTGTGTTGGAACATGAGGCAAAATTTGAGTTACAAAGCTTTATGTTCACAGTAGATAAAAAAGATTTTTTTAAGCACTCTTCTGGCTCTGAAGTTGTGGAAAAATGAACAAAGAAAGAACACAACCATTCAAAGAAACTGCTTCCACAACAACAAGCTAAAGGCTGTATGTTTCCAGAAGGGAAGATATTCTGTAACTGAAATAATCTGCATTCCAGAAATGGGCTTTTTGTGGACCAGACTAAAACACTCTCTTGTTAAACCCATAGAGTAAATACAATGGAGATTTTCAATGTAACTAAGTACAAATGACCTTATAGGAAAAAACATATAACTCTATGTAGAGTTTAAAAAGCTTTCATTTCCAGGAGAGGAAAAAAAAGCAGCATATATACTCTGTGAAGTAAAGACCACAGAGTGACTTCATTTAAGTAGATACAACTGCAAAGATGCTTGGGCTAAGGTGAATCCCATTCTTCCAGCAAAGTCCATCCTGCAGAGAAAGTCAGTCCTCAAGTCAAATGATGTCTTTCCAAGACATAAGCATAGGAAAGAAACTTCTACTAAGCAGGATTCAACAGCTTGAAACCTGCTCCATCATAATACTGAAAAAAATCTAGGGGCAATGAGTACATTAAAAAAAAGTGGCTGGATGTTTTACAATAGCTCAGCTGAAATAGAGGAGATTTCTGCTAAGCAATAGGTTCCAACAGGGAAAATAAACATTGGTGCTACATGGGCAAACATTAGATAAATCTGAAATACCCTGAAAATCCATAGGAAGTATTCCCATAGACCCCAAATTTCCAGATGTGGAAGAAAAAGATTAAGGGGCACAATGAACTTCAGAGAGTCATAGCCCCAAGAGCATAAAATCACACCTGCTGTCTCAGATCACCCTGCTTTTCCTAAAGACTGCAACAGAAAAAAGAAATGAAAACATTTCAGGAAAATAACCTCTGAAGTGAAGTGCTATTGCAGAGATCAGTTATCTGCCAACATATCTACTTACTATATTTTTAAGAGCACATCTTTAATGGACAACGTGCTTTTCCTTTTCAGCACTGATAAAATAAGGGACCGATCGTTTCACAAAGAAAAGGCAAGGCATGAGGATCATCAGTGCAAAGCAAAACCAGAGCACAACAAAGACCAATGCTAGAGAAAGAGGGACACACTTATTGCTATATTTTTTTCTTTAACATGAAACTCAAATGCATGCAATATAATTAAATTTATTAGGTCTGCAATTTTAAAACTCAATGTCACTACAAGTCCTTAGCAGGGATGGCCCCAGAAATCTAAAGACCGATTAAAGCTTTCATTTCTGGATTTCAAGAAAATTACATGCAGAATGTTACTTCTAGATGAAGCAGTTCAATTTCCAGAAATTGCCAACTCTCACATCAGAAATTCAACAAACAATAGATGTGAGCAGAAATACAGAGGAATTATTTTGGGTGGCAGACAGAATGGTGTTTTAAAAAAAAAGTGTAAAGGAGCATATTATTAATAAAGGAAGAGCACCCACTTCACATCTGAGTACCTTTAGAGCCCTCTGATAATCCAGTTCCCTGTAAATAACAGTCTTCAAAGAAGCACAAGGATGTTCTCACACTGGAAGACCATTTCTAATATGCTCCAGTCCAATTCCACTTTCCAAGGCAGCAGCAACTTTTTAGTAACTACTTACTTTGGTGACTAGTTAGGTTTATTCAGAACCAGTTAATCATGATAAAAACATCACATCACTAGCTTTGGTTTATTCAGGAAACCAAAGTACTTGAGTACTCAAGAATGGAACACAAGAAACAGCAGCTGAGGTTCTCCAATGGGACAGAAAAGGAAATCTCAGAAATCTACACAAGCACAAGATGAAGCCTGGCAAATCATGATACCCAAAGATTTTCTGTGCCCTTTCAAGGAAGCAGACATGAAACAACTAATTGAACCAGAAAAACACTTCAGGGGTACTGTTTTAAGAGACTTGACAAGAAGAAAACTGTAATTATTGAAGTTGATGAGGGAAGTCACATACCGGTGTTTGTTGTCCTCTTCCTCATCTCCTATCCTATAAAGCAAGATTCCAACAGTAAAAGGTTAGCATGCCAAATTCTCAATTCAAGCATGCTGCAGTACATAAAAAACACGATGAACTCACAGAAAATTAATACAAAGATCAAAGGAAGCTGAAAAAGGCATGCATAAAATCCCTTTTACAATTGATAGTTTTCTCTCATGCTTTCTGATAAGTGAAGCTATAAGCGCTTACTACAGATTTCTTTGTCTTCCAAAGATGGGATGTGACAGGGCACAGTGCCCTACTGTCAAAATAAAAAAAATAAAGGGGTACTTCAATATTCAGAAGAAACAGAACAGCGAGGGACTGCATCATCCAAGAAGTTAGAAGAGCAAGTATAAAAAGGTGAGTTTGAACTACCCCAAACTGAGAATTACATAGTTTAAATGTTTAGCAATTAAAATAAAATACAGTATTCAGTCAACTTTTTTAATTGCTGTGTCTGTTGCGCGGTTTTGTTTTTGTTTTGTTTTTTTTTTAAACTTGTTTTTACCTGCGAAGCAATTTGGCCTTCAAGTTTGCCTTCGTCTCATTCCAGGCATCTAGTTCTGGGCTAGTCAGAGCTGTGGGTTTCATATGGTCCAGGACAGCAATGTCTTTTCCTTGTTTCCATAAATCATAACGTTCTGGCTGCAGAACTCTCACAAAGACATCCATGGAAATCTTCACCATGTCTTTGCGGCACGTACACTGCAAGAGATTTCCAGACACCAACACCATGTGAGATCAGAGGAACTTTTTTTCTTTTTCAGCAGGGTTTGCCTTCCTCCAGAGGCCAACTGCCTGCAGATTTTGTCTGTTAAGGCCTACAGTGGGTTAACTGGGAATTGCATCGAGGTAAAAGAGGGTATTTCAACTCAATGACAAATGAGTGCATTGCCACCACCTGCCCTTGGCTAAAAGAGGTGGCACAAGCTGCTGTACTATCCCAAGGGTAGCTGAAGATTCAGTTCCCCAAAATTTTCTTCTCTCAGCCCACCAATGGAGTCAGAACTTTCTGATAACTGATAGACATCGTATTACTCATCTGCTTTGTTACAGTCATCAGGAAGTAATAACTGTGGTTGATACAGACAAGAAGTCTGTTTGATCTTAGACCTAAATTCCCCTTCCCCTCTTTGTCAGTCTCACCTAGAGTTTCTCAGGCTGAAAAGAGATTAGTAATACAATTTCGCCACTGAAAAAGCCTTTAAGGAGCAAAAGCCTAACCTAATGTCCAAGGCAGTTAAACTTCGTAATCATACATCAAGATGTGGCACGTAAATCCTTCTCAAGACTGTAAATTGCAAAGCCAAAAATTAAGAATTTTTTGCTGCCTACAATGTAAGATTGTTTGAATATAAGGACAAGGTCTGCCCACCTGTGTGTCCAGCTATCAAAAGTTACATAGCTACTTAAAAAACAATAGTTTAAATAAATTAAAAGAAAAAAATGGGGGGGGGGGGGGGAGTGGTGGTCATTGGGAAAGGAATCAGAAGAATGTATTTATGCCACTGGATGCAGGAAACAGCCAAGAATTGGCTTGGAAACACCATTAACTGAGAAACTGAACAGATACAAAATGAAGAAGAATAAAAATGCAGATGTGCAGCATGGAAAGCAAGCAGGCAGCCACGCTGCAGCAGAACCTTGGCTGCCCTCCATCGCTGCCTTGCTAACTCTGCAACTAACAAAAGCTACCAGCACGCTGAGCACACTTTCACAAATGGTAAGATAACTGCAGTGAACTGTAACTGGTGGCTAGGAAAATTCTTATGGCATACTACAGGAATACATATTGCTTGTATAGAAAATATTCCTCAACTTCTCTCTATGAATTGCAAGGACAAGACAAAGTTTCAGCTTTTGGAAGAAATACAAAGTCCTCCCAGTAGAATACTCTTATACAGCTATCCAATTTACTATCCAATTAGCTAACCTATTACAGACATGTTTCTTGAGTTCTAGTTAATGCTCACAGAATATAACACAAAAACTAGTCTGGGCTCCAGTTTACCTTGCTTCCATTCAGTCCAAACTCCCAGTTCCACTCAGAACTTGTATAGCAATACTCTCACAGATACCCATGTTTTCAGAAGTGATGAAGGAACACATAATTGCAGGTTAGTACCTTAAAGATGCATGACAGGTATTCCACAAGTCAGTAAGGAGTTAAACTTCAAGAAGAAAGAAAAAAACTTAAAATTCAGTTTGTGAGCTTAATAGTTGGAAGTTGAGGGCTTGTGGGAAGGAAGACGAGCCTTGACCCCCCGCTTCTACTGTAATTACAAGCATAGCTTTAAGTCTCAACAACAAACCAGTTCATTAGGAAACCCACTGGAAATCTTCCACAGAGTTTCATAAACAAAACAATTAGGCAAAGATTTCCAAGGACTCCCCCTGGTCCCTGGCTGCAAGGCATGCTTTCTCCTTGTTTGCTTCCTTAATTCGCTGCCAGAATGTTCCATGCAGATTTTGTGGGTGGAAAAGTTGAGTGAATGGCAAGTGGCATTAGCTGGGGAGTTAGATTTATTACACTCCACTAAACTACTCAAAATAATGAGGATTCTAGTTTAAGAAATAGATGCGTCATACCTCAGATAAGGCTGAAAGGTCCAGTGCTCTCAGTAATGCTAAAAAAGGATTCAGTGAAATACCAGCTCCCCTCTGTTTTGACACTCATTCCATTACGAGGGATAAACAAAATAAGACTAAATCATAACCACTGGGTGAAAGTCTGCAGAGAATACCATTTTGAGGTTATCTCTAGCCATTATTTCTTTCACATCGCAAGTCTTGCAGTTGGTGAAGGAAGTCTACAACTAACCACTTTCACTGGCAGAAAGCATGTCATGTCAGCAGGTCAGCGCTCTGTTCACGCATTAAGAAAGCTGCTACCATGAACTAACACGGCTGAGCGAAGTTCTACAGCTCTGAAGTGACAGATGTACTAGATAACTTGCTAAGTGAGTACAGTCATCCTTTTATCCTCCTGTTTGATCATCAGTTTTCTAGTCACTTCCTTTATAAATAAAGCCCAACACTGTGATATAGCACATGCTTGTAAACCAACAGATGAAGCAGTAAAATCCACCATTTTGTATACCATGACTAGGGAAACCTCCAGGCACTTCACAGAAACATGAGTACCTTCGTTTGGTGGAACATGAAGTGTTATTATCTAATGTGACAACCAAGATCTGCTTCCAGCACACTGGGAATTATTTTCCCTTGTAATGATGAGTATTCTTCTGTAATATTTTTCAAAAGAACAGGAAGCTGGAATTTATTTGTTGCATCTTGAAATGACACAAATAAGAATCAAGGGAGGGTCAATATATAAATAGGAGGTGAGAGGCTGCCTATCTATCTATCTATCCTAAAAGAAACGGAAATCAAGACCTCTCTGAAAACCACACACCAAACAAAGCACTTGTATCTCTTTTCAGAAATGATCCAGATCCACCTGCAGTTGGAAAGTGGTGAGTTACAGAGCAGACAAGATCTGAATCCTGATGAGCAAGATTAGAACACACCCAGCTATGAGCCAACCCAGCAGCAGAACTGCTGACTGCCAGCAGGAAACCAAGCTGCAAGAAAATTAGGAGCATGGCTATCAGGAAAGACAAATAATTGAGCAAAATGGAGTTTAAAAACAAAAATAAAACATTAACCACATCTGCCTTTCAGTACACCGAAGGATTTACTGAGGAGGACAATTAAGAGGTACCTGATGAGTACATGTGATGTGAACTCACAACTGCTTTACACTTTCACACTGCCTTTCAGAGCTCTAGTATCATAATTTCTGGAAGTCTTGAATGGAGTATACTGTTTAGTTACTTATTCATAGGTGGAACATAAGACTGCTTATGTCTAAGCTCTTGTGTGGGCCTCTCAAAGCAATTCTAGTGGAGTAACCCAAGCCACACGGAAAAGCACAATGCTCAGGCAGCTTTTAAAAGGGATTTCTGATGGCCTTGCAATTCGACTATCCCCAAAGTCAGATGACCCCAAAAGCCCAGCTCTGACACATGAATGACTGGGGCTTGTAGACTTTACCAGGGCCTCCAATGTGGCAGGCAAGCTGAGCAAACAAGCCGCAGGAAGCACATTCTTCACAGAGTTGTTTTACTTGCAGCCACAAAGCATGCAACCACCTCTGCACTATAAATCACAGGGTTAGTGAGGCAGAGGATGGGAGCCTATGTCAGCCCAGCAGCATCAGGACCCACAGCTTCAGGGCAATTTCCATCACAGGGTCCTGGAGAGTCACCCTGAGCCAGAAAAGTCATTACCAAGCAGCATTCAAAAAGTCAAGAACAGCATGCTTTATACCATACAGTAATTAAGCTAAGTGTAAATCAGACTGAGTAGCACAAATAGGCTTACTCTTTCACAGCAAATCCTTGCCAGTACCTCTATGAGGGTGAGGACAAACACTGAGCAGAGCAGGCAAGCTGTCTGAAGTCCTTTCTGCTCCCATCTGCTGCCCTTTGAATCAGGTCCTGAAGAGCTCACTGTTACCTCCTGTGAGCACTGGAGTGGCTCACGTGCCCCATTTCCATGGGCAGTGCACACATATGGGGCAAGAAACTGAGGCAAACCTCCTTCCTGAGGACTGGGATACTGAACACCTGTAAGGTGTCATTTTTTTCTGATGGCATTCTCACTTAACAAAAAATGATGTCAATCAACCTCCCAGTCAGAACTTCAGAACAAGATCGCAGAAGACAGTAATTGTTTGCTTTCCACCTCAGCACAATAAGAACTTCAACAATTCCTCTTCACTGCAAAGAATCAGTGGAGAGTAAAGTATTACAAATGTTCACATATAACAGAAGAAAAAATATATGTATTTACTACAAGAGCAACTTTTGAATCTGTCTTACAATAATAAACAATGGAAATCCCATTCCATACTGAAATATATATTTTTTGTTAGTCTTTTAAGTTTAAAAGGTCCACTCAGACTAAGTGGAAGTACACTCAAACAGTAATGCAAAAACACAATCCTTATTTCTCTACTTCAGAGACCAAGCAGTTTCTGCAAAAACCTCAGGAATTTTCTTTCTTGGGAAATAAGGACATCTTTGAAGAGAAAACCTAGGAGCTCATGAACAGAAAGGAAACAAGAGCTGCAATTTCACAATAGAAATTATGTGCCGGACAACTTATAAGTATTCCAAAAGGAAATCTGACATCTGATATTCTAATACTATATGAAAATAAACAAAAATCCACAGACAAAACAAAACAAAAAAACATGGCAGCAGATAGGTGAGAAACAATAAGCTGTGCAAAACAACACAGACAGAAATCCAAAAGGAACTTGTCTTGAAAATGCCTTTGTGCATCCGTAAAGTCCAAACAGAGAGTCTTACTCATCTACACCTCTCCTCAGAGAAGTAACTAAGCAGCAGAGAAGGACAGAGCTGCACTTCAGCTGAAGTGTTTATTGGAATACTATGCAAAAATGAGATAAAGGCTACTTTGTTCAGGACTCAAAATGTAGGATTTGGGAAGGAAGGGCAACTTGATCCCATTTTAGTGCCAGAATTATTTCTCTTGATATATCTCTGGAGTAAACAAGAGAAAATGAAGTTATGAAAATGTCAACCAATACTAACACAGATTCTATCATCCAGGAGTGTCTGCTGTTAATATAGAAGGAAAGTGCAAGTAATGGTTCCCTTCCCATCCACATACTTCTAGTTCAGTTTGCAAAAGAAATAGAAAAGTTGACCTGTGAGGTACACGTGAATTTCTTCTAAAATTTCACATCCTGAAAGTGTCTTCTTGAATATCAAGAGACTTACAGGCCACCTCAACTTCAAGAAAGACACTTTACTAAACAACTCAGTTTTGAAAAGCTTGATTCCAAGAGAATAAAAGTGAACCAAACAGCAATGCAGAAAGCAACTGCAGGCTCATATAGTAAAACAAAAATAAAATAACTTGATATTAGGAGGCAGACATTATTATTCACATGCTTTCATTCATCAGGCTTTTTTCAACAGTCAAACAGGAAAAACCATGACAAATATTAACAAGACAAAAGACTGAAGAGCTGCAACTATGGAGTACAAATGAAAGCATTTCTCTGTGATTTTTTAGTCTCTGCTTATGCAGGTAAACATTAACTTACAGCATACAAAACCATCCCTACTTAACTGTATTATTTAATTAGTAATCTTAAGGTCTAATGCAGAGTGTGCAAATTAGAGCCAACTCCTGATATTTAGCCATTAAAAGAGCATTTACTGACAGAGTTTCATCTTCCTATTTAACATAACAAAGAATTCTGAAATGAATTGCCATTAAATACTCGGAATGATCCAATGACTGCATCCAGAATGACCTATGGGAGCCCCAAGATTAACTGAAGGTCTTTCTCCCACCCATAGATAAGCAGCTGACAGATGTGCTATTCAGCCACACAGATTAAATGAAATAGGTAAACTGGTTGGTCTTAAGGTCACCCTGATTGGAAAACTGCAACACATGGTTCCTTAAGGACTAATGAGAGACATTTTTATTGGCAATAAATGGGATAGCAGTTGGAGTTGTTAATTCTTATAATTCTGAGCACAATGTCCAGCTGTAGGCAAGACATCTATTTCCTAGTGGGACACCACAATATAGTCAGAGACATGAGATAAAGGAGAATTCTAAAACCTTCCTCTGAACCTAAAGAGATTGCCATTTGCCAAGAACTGAGAGCAGCCAATCCTGAAGATTTATACACCCAGTGAGTGATTACACAAATTTTGTCCATCACATACCAGCACTGAGTCTAGAGTAGCTCTTAAACAGATCAAATCAGGCTTCAGAGGCAAGTACCTTCTGTACAGCCAGTAGTACCTCCCAGACCCCATTATACACAGACTCGTATCCTAGCAGTTCCCTTCTGTGAGCTTCTGCTATGCAGTTTGGAAAGAGACTCCAAAATCCCTCCACTAGGTTCTCAAAACACTCTGAACCAGACAGCTAGCTTGGGGTCCAACAAGCCAATGCCAATCCCCATTCTACAATGAGAGTGGAACCAGTACCAAAGAAGATGATCTTTAAATTCCATTAATTATTAACATATCTTTAAAGCCCAGTCAGAGTCCACTATAGTTAGCAGAACATTTTATCCGTCTGGCAGGCAATTAGAATGGTTCTGTCCATGTTTCTCAAAGGTAAGCCATTACTTTCTTACACAAGCTTTCTCTTGTTCTAAGCCATTGATACATATCATCTTACAACTCAACAGAATTCAAATTTAATCCTGAGGGTAAAGTCCAGGAGAGCATTACAACAGGCTAACTTTGAACCTTACCTTATCACCAATCTCATGAGTACTGTCAAGACAAGGAAATAAGAAGAATCATTTTACAACCAACTGGTTTCAGTGCAGTAATGCTACATACCTATAGAGTACTGCCCAGTCAGGAGTTTCTAAGAACTTAAAAAAAAAAAAAAAAAAAAAAAAAAAAAACAGATTACATGAGAAATACCTGTTCCTACATAGGCAAATACAATCTAATTGCACCTGACAGCACAGACATATTCAAAATTTCAGAAACTTGCAATAGTTAATAAAAAAAAAAAATCACACACTCCTGGATATTTCTCTCCACAATTTCTCTCTCTTTAAATGCACAGATAAATAAGGTGTACAGAATCAGCTGATGTTTCATTAAAGTCCCTAGTTAACTTAAAATGGTATTTAAATAAGCCTTTAGCTCTTACAGTGTAAAAGCATTCGTACCTCATGTGGAGCCTGACAGTAGGATATCAAAGGGTTAATTAACACATATGCAATGTGCGGTTTAGGTAATATGAAATGGAAGTCTTTGAACAGACAAGTGTTAGCAAGTGCAATGGAAATAAATTGGGCATCTCCTTTCACACTTCAACTTTCTCTCTCTAGATTTGCTCAGAGCTCTCTATGCTGCTTGTTCAGTAATTTCACGCTATGCTGCTTAACAATGTAAGCATGGAGGCTCAATCTAAAACTGCACTTCCCAAATGTCACTTGTTTGCAAACACATGGCTGAACCCAAAATTGCTTTCAATATTAGAGTGGTGCCTGCTGGCACTGCTGTAGTTAAAGGTCTGCCAGAATTTCCATGATAAACCCCATTTTCAGGGGTGTACAACCATGACCATTTCCAACAGATAAACCTGGTATACAAGACCACAGCAAACAAACTTTATTTTTATTTTTATTTTTCAAACCAGGTTTGCTTAGTCATTTCTGAGAGTAAAATACTTGACAGTGAGTTGAGGCCTCTTACAAGTCTAGGTTTTTCTTACCAACCCTGTAGCTCCAGAACAAATTCAAACGCATGATTCCCCCTTCACTTTCCACATGGCCTTAGAGTCTATAGCTACTGTCACATGGCGTGGTCTACTACCTTGATGGAATACAGAAAGACTGCAAACACTAACTCTGGATTCACATTCTTGAACACGTGCAGGGGACAGCGAGGACAAAATTTTCAGAATAAGGATTTTTCTGTTATGAGAATCATTTGAGCTGCCATTGCTAGCACTTTAGAGGTTTTATCTGTCTGGCACAGTGAATATGCATATTTTATACTTCATGGCACAATCAATAGCATGCCTAACAGGAGATGCTTTTACACCACTGTAGTTTCAGAAAAGAAATAAAATCTATGTGTTTATTTTAGGAAAGGAGAGAGTACAGATGCCACATTTCTTTGCTAACAGTAGAATCCATGAAACCATGGGCTGAACATTACGAAAAAGAAAAAAGACAGACACTCCACCTTTCAGTAACCAAAAGGGTTAAACTTACTTCATGAGTGATGAGCTTCTCAGAAACAGAGTGCTGTGACATTTTATAGTCAAGGGCTGCCTGCCTGCAGTTGCTGAGGCATTAATACAAGAAGGGGAAAAGCTGCAAAAAAAGGCTCCTATGGGGCAACAATCATCTTCCTTTCCTAGCTGGGTTAATTATGCTCACTTACATAAAAGGAAACTAGGAGAAAACAGGATTGGTTTTTCCCCCCATGATTCTAGAAGATTCCTTACTGTCTGCAATGCCAGAAACAGCAGTAGCCTCTAGAAGCAGAAAGCGATGACTGGCATTAGTCACAAAGCAACCACTCATGCCGATTAACACACACAATTCATCACTTCTGAATATAATTCTGCACAGTTTCAGCTTAGGTCAAACATGGCTGAAGACATTATAGCAAGAAGATGGAGGTTTCAAGAAGGTACAGTCAACAACCTTAGGATCCCAAAGCAGAGAAGAAAAAGATTACATTCAGTTATCATCTACCTCATTTAGAATATAAACCCTAGTCAAGGAAAATAGGTCAGCAATACATTGTTTCACAGACTGAGGCACAGAGGCACTTGCACTGCATCCTCAGAGAAGGTGGCTTTGCTCAGAACAAAGCATAGGGATGCATTATAAAAGTCATAGAGTCAAGCAACATAGAGTTTATGGAAAAAAAAATAAGTGCAGAAGATGATGTAAATGTGACTGTAGAGTGAAAACTAAGTCTGTCACTCTGAAAAGTAAGATCTGAGGTGATGTTAAGCTCCTACCCCGTGGCTATCATTTATCCTTTCCCAAAGACTGTGTAATATTGATCCCCAATTTAAAAAACTCATAAAGCAGTTATACCTCACTGCACCACATCTAATGTACCAAATACATCAATACATTAAAACAAACGCATTTACAACAGACTTAAAAAAATAAAAATTAAAAAAAAAATACCCCACATTAATCAGTTTGAAATATTAGCCCACAGCTACTAGTACTTCAGATTTAAAAATCTACAGAACACAGTAGGCATGCTGTCATGGAAAACTGCCACTGTCTTCAGAACTGTCAAAATTAACAAAAACTTACAAGAAATTTACCCTGATGAAATATCCGCACAGAATCAGACATGACTGAGACCTTTTGCACTGTGCATTTGTTAGAGAAATTAAAAAATGTTCAGGTTATTAGTACACTCTTATGAAAGTTTAAGATGTCTCCAACTTATCCTCTCTCATTCAGCACGTATACCCAAGGAATTGTATTCAGTTACATCAGCCACATTATTCACTCTGAAATGCAGTTTGGATGCTTCAGAAAACTAATCCAACCTTTCTAGTTTCAAAGCAACCTCTCCACAAGGTGTGTGTACATTCAGCATTCAAGAAAGCCATTACTGTGCCCTCAAAATGACATCAATTATCAACAGGAATAAAACAGTAACATGGAAAAACCAAAGAGTACATCTTCAAAACAAGAACATTTTCATTTTGTTCAAAGGGACAAGTCCCCCACTCAGTCATTACTTTATGAGCTGCTGGTTTTAAGTAACCCCTCATCCAAACAGATACCTACTTGGGTTGCCATTTTTCCGTAGTCAATCCATCGCAAAGTTGCAAAGTTGGTTGACTCAGCACAGTTGAAGCCATGATTGAAGCCAGCATGGTAACCATAAGGAAATGTAATCATAAACTCTCCAGCTTCCTGGGTGATCTGAAAAACAGAATTAAAATGGCAACCTACATCAGATCAGCAGAAACAGCACTTTGAAGACAGAGTTAAATCCTCCTTGTTAAATCTCTCTCAGCAAGAAGGCAGAACAGTCACTGCCAGCTCTTGGCTATACCTACAGCCATTTATTCTTAACTGCAGAAATACAGAAGTAGTTCTGCTAGTGAAAATAGACAGTACAAAGGACAGAAGCTGCCACAAGATCTTAACTCTTTTGAGACAAAAGGCTCCAGTTACTAAATGGGTCCCCAAGCTGCAGCATTCCAAAAGATCAACAAATCTTTCGTTTGCTGTCACTTCATCTCCTGTTATGCCCGTACCTAACTCCCACACCATGCTAGTGAGGCCAAACACTGCGTTTCCCACCTACACACGCACTCTCTGCTGCAGTGTCCTACTGAAATACACAATACCTTTCCATGTATTTATTTCCGCACTCATATATTTGTTCACCCATAAGTCAAACAACCTAAAACATCTGAGCCTGCCATTTGTCTAAGTAAAAAATAAAATGAAAAATAAGTGAAAAGGATTGAAAACTGCAGATTACAGCTGGAATTGGAGGCCAAAAAATTCCCAATACTTCCAGAAAATCACCTTTTAAAAACCTACAAAGAGAAGATGCTGGGGAAGAAAAGAATGTACTTGTTAAGCAACATAATACCAACTGGCAGCACCGTAACCGGGGTCATCCTGCTAGCTTCCCAAAACACGTGGTAGCATCTCCTCCCTTCGACAGACCAGGAATAAGGCAAAATTTGACCTTCCCCTGTCCTTCTAAATCAGAAGTTCTGACAAAGATTTCATAACACATTGGGCTATTTCCCACTGGCACTAACTCACAACACAGCAGCAGTCTGGAGCTTATAGAGCCTTCAAAGAACTTCCACATATAAACACAGGGATAGGACCAAACTGAAAGAGTTACAGAAATTAAACCACTAGCCCACTAGACTGAGCCTAAACTTCTTCACACTATGAACATCAACAGAGTACAAAAAGAGAAAATAAATGCAGACTTGACAGCACAAAAGCTTCCAGACGACGGGTGCTGAAGCACAGCCTGCAGCCACACAGTGCATCCCCCCACCCCTCTATACATCAGTGCACAGCAGTAGATTGCTAACTTCAGAAAACAGAAAGATTATGTTTCTGTCACAACATCTACATCCTGGTGTCTTCATTTTGAGCCCACAGTGTATGTCCTCCATGTCACTGCTGTCAACGTTATCCCTACAATAAATTAGAAAGCACTCAAGATGATGGATAGGCCATGCAGAAAAGTAATAACTATTGAAGAAAAGCCAGCACAAACTGCCACTCGTAGAGAAAGCCTTGAATTTACTGACTTCTGCAAGCTCTTGCAGAATAAATGGAGAAATCAATAGGAGATTACAGAAATACACATTTTTAATTATTAAAAAGCACCAGTATTGATCTGCTTCTTTCTTTCCAGAAGTAAATACCATTATAGAGATTTATAAATGTGCGCTTTATTCACTTCATTGAAATCTGCCAGAAATGTAGATGAAGGGATCCTATCTTTATTTCTACAGAAAAGTGGCACACATTCCCTGTTTCTGAATAATAGCCATCCTCCTTCAAAACCTACTATTTCGGGATAGGAGTTATTCAGATATGGGCTGCTCTGACTAAAGTGATCTCCTCCTCCTCTTCACATTTAAAAACACCCTTCCAGTGAGTGCCATAGAAAACAAAGAATCTACACACACACACACACACACACACACACACAAAACCACATTTGTTCCCCACACTCTGTAAAACAGGATTACAAATTATATTTCTTTGAGATGCTAATAAAACCCCTTTTTTTTTAAAGAAGTTTGGTTTTGACAGTGATATTGCTTTTCTTTGCATGCATTGGCCTCTATTTTGGGGGAAAAAAACAACAGAAAACTAAACATTCCAAGCGAGCAAGCGAAAATCTATACACAAAATAAGTTTCTTATCATTAAGGTAGCACACATTTTAATACCCAATATGAAGAAGGCACCGGATGTGAACCTACAAAACACCTTCATGCCCCAAATCACAAGATTCACAGTGGGAAGCCTAGCTAAGTGGGAAGACTTTACCAGTCAACAAATTAGAAATTCATCCATATTGAAGTACTTAATATCCCTTACCCGTCACTATACAGCTCAGTAAAGCTGACTTGGGATAAGCTTGATAGAAAAGCTTTCCTCTATTACAAACTCTTTTACTCCTCTTGCTCGGCTGTTGATCAGAAATTACTTGGTATATATAATTACTTGGTATATATAATCAATGCAGCATTCCAGGTACATGGAAAAGCAAACAAAGCATCACTCCAGAGAAAAATATGCTCACCTACAACATTCGAACATTTGATGTCTCGCAAGAATATTTCACATTTTGACTTCCTGCAAACATTCAAGAAGCATGTTTGGGCAGTGAAGTGGGAGAAACTAATTCCCATTTTCTATTCTATTTCTTAGGAGGATGAGATACCAACAGAGGACTGCACAACAAACTTCACTTACAATGTCTAGTGAGCACAGACATGTACTTCTTACTATTATTATTATTTTCAGCATCTTTAGATAAGCAGCAATCTCTTTTAAGGCAAGCAGTGATCCCTTCTTAGGTTCTGTTCAGCTCCCTCTATCAAGTCCCTCTATCTCACAGGGGCATTCATGTATTACACTGAGATGCTACCCATATTCTAATCTACCGATCGACTTTCCTGAAATTTGTAAAGCTAAAACTCCTACCAAAATAATAATAAGAAGAATAAGAATAATAAAGATCCCAAAGTCGTGTATTTTCATTATTATTTTCAACCACGTGTAGCAGATAACTGTGTTTTCACATTTGGGATTTAGGTTTAACAACAGAATTACAAGAAAAAATGGTTTGTTGATCCCTAAGAGCAATTTAATATCGACCATCAAGTGCAAACTAGGCCAAATCTAGCCACTGATACTGAACCATAAGCAGCACACACTGCTTTCTGTGAGTCTCTGCTGCATACATTGACAGCAAGCTCATCTGACAAGCCAGACAATCACACTTCAAATTTCATTCATCAGAGCCTTCCACTAGTAAAAATAAAAGTCTCTAGAGCAGTAAATTGAATGAATACTTAGTTTTTATGGTATAAAAGAACCCTGAACTTTTACTTCTATCTCGAAGAGTCACTAGGATAATCAAATAGGTCCTATATTTTATCTCCAGTGGACTAACTCTAGCAAAACCATGCTTAAAACATGATCAGAACTCAAGAGTTCTTACTTAAGAAAAAAAGACCACAATATCTAGAGCTGATGATGCAAGAGAGGTGAGGAAGGATGAAATCAGTTTAAATCAGGCGCTCTTTGACACTTCCACTGGAGTTAGAGCTGCAGGGCCTCCAATTCAATTCTGTTTTCTGCACTCTGACAGTATCATGCCCACAAACACTGTCCTCAACCAGCCTGGCAAGACAAGAGTTCTGTATGCTGGCAACACACAGAAGCAGTAGCTGCTTGATTGAATCTGCACAAATACAAAATCCATGGCGAGCATGCTTGACTGAGGAGATTTACTTCTTGCCCAAAGCCTCTAAGAATAAGCACATTAAAATGATCATACCAAATAAACATGACCCCTCATTTCAAATAAAAGGTCTTAAGAAACAGATGGATCCTTACTGGCTCTGTGTAGATAGAATGCTTTCACAACAGAAAAACTGCATGTATAACTCCACTTTTTGGTTCAAACAAATCCAGGAAAAAAAAATTTAAGACCATATTGAAGAACTACCTGAGAGTTATGCTGCCTATCTATAAGCCATAGGACATGTACCAAGTTGCTCCTGACCAGCTGCAGAGAGCTGTTGCCTTAAAACGGGGTGTAGTAGCCTGTGCATCTCAGCAACTTGCCAGCATCCTCAAAGAATCTTCTGTACATACCCGGTCAAAAGGAATGCCGTACTTCTTCAAGATTGAGGGTGAAATGAGGGTCATCTTGTGACGGAGGAAAGCATCACATCCCTGAGAGCTTCCAGGAAAAAATCCTATAGAGGCATTACAAAGAAGACTATCACTTCAGGAATATTATATCAAATCATTATTTAATCAGAGACAAGGTGACAAAATGAAAACCTGCCTAAATATTTTACATAGATCAAAGCAATTGTCATACTACTAAAGATGTGAGAAATTAGCACGTGACTCATTGTTTCAAATACCACATAAATTTTGTGAAAAAGACTTGAATGTTGAGGCACATAAGTGTTAATTCCATTCACAATGAGTGTCAGCATCTAAATCTTACATATGCAACTTGGCAAAAATCTCAGTAAATCCCTGATAGATTAAGAAACTGAACCTGGCTGTCTCCAGTTTCGGCTATAGCAACCCTTTTTCTGAATATGGACAAGGAAAAATTGACAAGCATGCACCATCTACTCCATACTGAGATGTCCTTTTTATACCTTCTCTGATGGGCAGCTATATTATTCCTGGGAAAGTAACACAACTGTTATCATACGATTCCAGAACGATCTGCCCTACATACCAGCCTAAAGAAAAGAAAAAAATAAGCATGCAGATGTTAATATTCAATCAAAAGAAAGAAACAAAACAAAACATATCCACTACAGTGTAGTGGAAGGAGGGACACTCATTCATTGGCCACAGAGGTCACTTGTAAGTCTGGCAGAGACACTGTGATCTACTTCAGCATCTCAGCAGTACAAACTGCAAGTTTGATCATAGCTATAAGATCCACACTGAGTCAAAACAAACCACAAATAATTAAAAATATTAACATTGGGGTAAAACCAAACCCCTTGATGTCAACACTTCCCTCTCAAAAACATCAGCTAGACTGTAAGAACACTGTGTTCAAGACCATGTTTCACTCCAAGCAGGTGATTCAATTAACAAATGGTGTTTATGGGATTAAAAACCAACACCATTTAGAGAAAGAAAGAAGGAAAGAAAGAAAGAATTTAAAAAAAAAAAAAAAGCAACCAAGCTCAGGATACAAAACTCACTGATGGGACACAATGGAAAGGGTTTCAGAAAGGGAAAAGAACTGCCAAATCCCAGGTTTTCTTATATTTTTGTACTAAAAGCATTTAAATTAAAGTGATGACTGTCTGCTGCCTAGTTTGTCGCCCTTCTCTGCAGTTCCTCTTTTTAATGCACAGTTTAAGTGGCTCTCATTAAAGCTACTAATAAAGAAGCACATTTTAAGTGATTAGCACCAATAACATGGCAACACATTAACATTCTCTCCATGGACTCCACAACTCTCTCAGTGAGCCCATTTACAGCTCAGCTATTCATTTTCCATATTAATTGCATGCTCATCTTTCCAGAGAGAACATCTTCACAGTATAGACCACTGATGGATAGGACAGGGAGGATGCCCAAGCAGTAATGCTGCTTCACTGTAGTTTTTAGACAGTATTCATCCCAACTTCCAAAAGGTACTAAGCAAAATAAAACAACTGTCTCAAAATAAAGATGAGATCATAGACAATATGTCTGGTTTATACATTGTCAACCATTGCTGCGCTTCAAAATTTTATTCTTTTTTTATTAAAGTATGAAACAGTCACTAGAATGTCAGACTGTCAGCAAGAAATGTCGTTACTATGAAAACCTACTTTTTAATTATTATTATTACTACTTAGCATCAGAATACAGACTGCCAGATCTTCCTGCCTTTCTTAGCACAGCAGTGCTTTTGCTGCATTAACTTCAACAACAGATTTCAGTCATTAGAGTATGCCTCACTGAGGATGGAATATGTAGGTTTGGAGTTAATTATTCCAAAACACTAGCTTTTTATTTTATTTTTTTTCTAGGCAACGTTTAGAACATTTGCAAGTATATGAAAATAGCAACAAAGCACAATTAAAACATCAACAAATAAAGACACATATTTCTGCCATCAGTTCTTTTTCCTGAAGCTGCCATATTAACAACTGGAAACCAGAAGCGTCAAAGCCAGAATGCTCATGTCCATGCTTGCTGCTCACAGGATGATCTTGGCAGGTACTTAAGCAAGAAGTGTACACATGGCTTTGGGCAGCTGAGGCTGACACTTGCAAGGCCAAAAATTACAACATGGGGGAAGTTTATCACAGGCCAAGCTAGCTCCACTAGCTGTTCTCCATGACTGCTGTTGTTGAATTTGCTTAAATAAGATCTATAGTAATCTGCCAATACTATATATGTAGCATTTATAACATAGGAAGAAATAATGGTTTTTAGCACACCTTTTCCCAGCAGAATGTGTGTATGCGATGAAATTATCACACACTGCACACCACAGAACTGGAGTAACAGAGTTCTCACTGCACTGCCACAAAACCTCCTATAGAGATGCATGATGAAATCTACTTCCCATACGTGGTCTCAGTGCTTGGAAAATCAAGCTTTTTCCACAAATTTTAGTTAGAGCCATGGTGTGCCAGAAGACAGGTTTTCAAAAAACTGTTGCACTATGAGGAACTGTGCACAGCACTTCTGACATGACAAGGTTTCTGACTCTGAGACCATTATACCAATGTAGGTTCATCAAGCAGCTCTTTCAAGAGTAAATTATAGCAATCAGTTCAAAATCAGTAATTCACATATCTTAAAATTCTTTGCAAATCTATTTTAAAATTAAGGGTTGGATCCTCCTCTGGAATGCTTTGGTTTTCACTAAGAACATATCCATGTATTTATCCAAACAGCGGTAACACGTGAAGAAGCCAAGCTTACCTTTTGCCAAGCGTTCCAATCTCTTGCCATGTTCTGGAGGTATGGCATACCTAGGACAAAGATAAAGAAAAACTTTTAGCACAACACTGTTACAATAATGTCCGGAAATGTAAGCAAAAACTTAAAAGTCTGGAAGGTATTGGTAAAGTATCTCATTAAAGCCCTTCAACACGTTACATGACGCGTGAGATTTTCCTGCCACTTTTCTAAAAACACCACCACAAGCTTCATGAAGTGTAAGGAGAGTGGAGGTGACAAACTGATAATGCAACAGAAATCAGCCAGCATGGGGAACAGAAGCCTTCTCTACTGCAGGAAGGATACGTGCAAAAGAAATTCATGAGGCTGTGCTAAAGATGAAGACATGAAATTTCAGATGGGCAGAGAAGGTGTGAAGGAGGATCTGTGTGCACTGACATATCTACAGGGAATGAGGATAAACATTTTTTTCAAAGAAAAGTGTGGAAATCTTTTTTGGTTTTCTTCAAAAAGTAAATACTTTTCCTATCAGCCAAAGCAGCCATCCTTGCATTGGCGTGGGATTGTACTAACTAATCTGAAACAAACAGAATTAAACTGTTAGGTAATTTTCTTGAAGAAGTGAATGGAAAAAGTGGAAAAGTACTTTAAAGAATGCAGTTAACTATGTCTACATTTTTAAAGACAGTTTTCTGAGTAAAGTGAGCACAAAAGAATGTCACTGAGATGAGAGGAGGTTTCTCTGTTTGATTTGTGCTGCTGCAAAAGTACTGAATATAATTCAGGAGAAACAATTAACTTCCTGAAGTCACACAATCCCAACTGAGATGTTCTCCTGTGATGTCCCCCAAAAAATCCTTAGTTATCTTACTGCTTTGAGGTTACACTGCCTTGGTATTCCCAGAAGGAAAAATAAAGCATTTAAGACTTTGATGTTCAGGTCATGATGTGACTGAACACCACAATGTACCCAAACACCTTTAAAAAGATGGCACAAATATAATGCAAATGGAATTTTTAAAATTGTTGTTTACACGCTGCATCAAATTAAATGTGACTCTCATACCTTTTTTAACAGCAAGAGAGAGTTTTGAAAGGCTATATTTATTACCAGCTCTAACTTTTGCACAATGTGAATAATGAAAAAAAAAAAGTTATATTTTCAATAAAGTTGTCAAAACCATCACGTCTCATTATAACAAGCTGAAAATGGGACACTGTAAGCAGACAGCTGCATGATCTCAACAACACAGAAAGAGTATTGCTGTTCTTCTGATAGGATCTCTGAAGATCCAACTACGAGAACTTTCTACCAGTCTTCTTGTTCAGCTTCTCAATTTTCAAGTCAAAAGTTTATCTACAGCATAAGGAGAAATGGACAGAAGTCATATCCCAAATGTCTTCTGCGCACTACAAAAATTTACCTTATGTGATCTTTGCAGGTTAGAAAGGATAATAAAGGAAAGAAATCCCACATAGCATGCCCCAAGATTTAGACATTAAGCCGATTTAAATTGATGGCTTAAAAAAAATCTAAGGGAAAATACTATGTAGCACCTCAACTTATAAAACAATAAATACCACAACAGGCTCCCAGCATACTCTGACCAAAGTCTGACAGTGCCTTAAATTGTATAATTATCAAACAATTCAATTTCATTTGTCTGGGACAAAGCTAGGAGCTTTCATTTTACAAAGACAATTTATCACTTACATAAACGTGATAAAACTAATCCTGATCCAAAGCTCCTTTGAGGGATTAATGTCCCTTAAAACAGGGAAATGAGACATTCCAGTCCTTGTGGGAAAAACGCTGAAGGATTGGGAAAGAACTAATTTATGGCTACAAGGCTGCTGCTGATTAATGTAATATCCCCAGTCTACAATGCAACCTTCACTTAATTAGTGTCTGTAATTGGGAGTTGTAAAGATAAGATTAATTGAATCTTGAGGATGTTAAAAGTCTAATATATTGGAACATGGTTACTGCGTTATCTGCAACTGCAGGCTACAAAAAGCCAAGCTGAGCTTCGGAGAATAGACCATGGAGAGACAAAGGACTTGCTTGGATAAGAACCAGTGAGAGAGGAGGGATTTCCAGCTTTTAAAAATGAAATATACGTAATAAGACGCAGATCAGAATACCCTACCACAGAACAGCTTCTTGGTAATAGCTGACTCCAGATTTATAAATTCACTTATTTTGTTTGGACAAAGCCTTTTAGGAAGCAGAGTAAATTCTTGAAAATTTATTCTCAGGAATACACAAAGTTAAATGTAGAAGAGAATTAGGAGTAAGTCAAATTCTGTTTTAAGTTACAATCAAATATCCAACTGATTTATGTAAAGATGAGCAATAAAGAGAGAATCTGGGCTGCTACTTAAAACCAGGAATAGAAACAGAAGACTTCTGTAAGCACCACACAGACTGAGCAAGCTAGCTTTATGCGATCAGACATAAAGTGATTGATTACAAGGTAGAATAACAATGGAGGTGACATGAAACAGAAACTTCCCATCAAAGGAGCACTGTAATTGAACATACAAGAACCCAAGGGGTGGCTTTTGTGTACGATTTCACAGTAGCATCTTCTTGTTCTCACTGATCTCACAGAACTATCTAAGCAATGACATTCAATACGATTTGTTACTGACCTTCCTGCACACACATGTTGGGGCTCAAATCAGTAAAGTATTTTAATTCCAGAGAGAACTAGGGAGACTATGCTTCAGTATATCCAATTACTTCCTTTTCTATAGGCATCCCTCTGAAAAATTCACCAAATACAGCTTTCTTCTTCCTTTAGTATCCCAGACATACTAAGAGAAGTTTCTTCTGGCTAAACACCAATACCAAAAGCCACTCCATCAAAAACTTGAAATAAAAAGATAGGAAAAACATATGTAAAACTGCTTCCCTTCTCTGCCCCATTAAATCCCTAGCATAAATGCAATCTATGAAGTCATTGAAAGAGTAGAAAAAGCATTTGAATACAACAAAAACGCCACTTGGACTTCTGCAACAATTGGTCAAAAATAGACTGTAATATCCAGTAAAGATCTCAACTTGAGAATATCAGACTGACAGCTACCCAATGCTTCATCACAGCTGACAGAAGCAGTTTTCTGACATCTATCTGCCCAGGTAGAACTGAACTAAGAGTACTGCAGACCTACCTTTGCTTCAGCCTTCTGCAGACACTTCTTTGTAACCACAGCAAAGTTGAAGCGAGGATTTTCTGTTGTCCCAAACAGTCATAAAATTAAAGGGAATTGATAATGGCAGCATAAATATTTTAACAGCTTTTATTAATAACTCTCCTTTTGTAGAGTACTACTGCTTCAGAGAAAACATCTGCAACTGCCAACAAAATATACAACAGTGCCAAAAACGCTGACCCTGAGCCAATGCTTCAAGCATAGTGTCTGTCCCTACTGGTTCAGCAAGCTGCCCCACTAAAGCTACGTCTACTAAACAGTACTAAAAGTACGTCTACTAACAGTACTAAAGCAGCCACTGTCTTAAGGCATATCAAACTTGTAATAAACAAACCAAGGGGCCAAACAACCTAAAAACTGCCATGCTGCAGTCTCTGGGATTACAACATGAATAATGTCTTGCTACTTTGCCAAGGAACACAAGATTTACAGAACAAAAAAGTCTCAAGATAAAAAAACATATATAGCTATATGACTCAAATGTCATCTTACGCTGAAGTCAACAATCTGAAAGTAATATACTGATTCTTCTAAATTACCTTTTCCTACACTTTCTACTAAAACAGGAGCGGGTCCCTGAAATAGATTAAATATCACTTCTACAAAAAAGGAACTTTGCTGCCCTACATGACAAATTCTCAGCTTCCAAACTTGTTTCACAAAACTTAAATTCTAGCACAACTGAACATCTCCTTCCACGTAATTTTCTGAGTTCTTGAGGATCCTGCCAAACCTGCTTCTGCTTGCAGTCACCACACATCAGGATCACAGGTCTAGAAGGTGAGCACCCCAAAGCTACAAATGTGTAATATAATCATAATCATAGATGATCTTAAAGGTTCCTTCCAACCTAAACCATTTTATTATTCTATGATTTCCAAACAGAGGTAGTCTGCTTTTGTTAACAGGCAGCAAGTTTGACTGGACAGTTCCCTTTTCATCCTTAATACAAAGGATCTTTCCTATTTGCCATAAAGGACGTCATTAATAGTATAATTTTCTTGGTGTTTTGTTTATTCCCCTGGAATGGTTTGATGGATGTGGATAATTATCAGACTATAAAAGCCAGAAAACGTACTATTTTCTATCGCTCTAAATCATCAAACAAATAAAGTGTGAAACAGCGTTTTTGAATACAATTTTCCCCTCTAATGGCTCAGAATTATTATCAGGAACAATGAAAATAAATAAGCAAACATCTTATGAGTTAAGAAATAAATGAGTATCAGTAAAAAAAAAAAGTACACCGACCATCCCAGGATGCAAGGATCAGTTTAGAAGGCATTAAAAGATGACACAATGGGGAACTCACTACTGCAATGACACCATTTACAGCATCAGATGTTCTTCAGGGACCTTCCAGGATAGCTTAGATTCTGATCTCCAAGCTGCTTCGTCCAAGCAGGGGGGGTGAACATGTTCAATTTTGTCTTGAAAGCTATTAAAAATTTCATCCATAACAAAGCAGTCCTGCCTCAGGCAATCCTCAACCCACTCACTCCTCCCCACCATTTCCCCCCCTGAGTTTAGGAGGCACTGTTCTCACCTGGAGCCATCATTAGCTTTGGCAGAGCACCAGAGCATCCCATCCCTTAGGTTAAGAGTCTCTCAAAGCTTCTGAGACCTTTACCGGCTACAGTTGTGACACACACGGATTTTGTTAGTTACAAAGCCTTGCCTCCCCACCTTGCACATCATGCAAGGTGCATGATGTGCATCACAGCATCTCCTCCACCAAAACAGAACAATTAAGCAATTACTAGATTACTAAACCTCACACATCTACTTTCTAGTAGAGCTTGGGCACCATGAGCAAGAGGTTTAGCTGCAAGGCTTCAGAAATGTCACTTCATTCTGATTCACATTAGAACTTATGAAAGTTAATTTCACAGTGTCCACACAAGGTCTGGCCAAACAGGGCCCACACAGTTTAATGCGCTATAATTACTGAAATAAGGAACAGAAAGAAAAAGCGAGCAGCACATTTAAAATATCTAAGAACATGTCATACTGGGGGTTAGTTATCTGTCTTCAAAACAGGTTTAGGCCAAAAAATGCTGACCCTTTGCAGACACAAATACCAACCTACTCCCAGTGGTGACAAGCAGAATAAAGAGCTATTATTCCAATCTTTTGTAAGACAAAGTGGGACTATAAATGCATATTCTGAGCTTTAACCCTCAAAATCTTTAGCTCCCACAACAGCAACAGTGCTTCCAAAGCCAATACATAAATTAAAAATCCCTCAGTCATCAAGTACACTTGTCGCCCAATAGAAGCCACGATGAACCACCACTACATGCTGGGAGTCCCTCATCTGCAATTCATATCCTGGTTCTAAGACCTAGAGTTTCAATAATTACAATATGACATCCCCTAGCAGTGTCAAACAAGTTTGACAAACAAACTGAAGTTGTTCTGCCCTATTCTTCAAGCTGGTTTTGAAACCTGTCTGAAAATAAGGCATTTAACACCAAGAACGGATTGTTTCTTGGACAGCACTGCCAGCTCCCTACCCTCTGCAGTCAACCTTTACTCCCTCTCAGTTTGTTAAAAGACAGCAATCGACTCCCTTTCTTCTTCTCATCAGTACCAGAGGTTATCCAGCAGTGAATTTGCTTTAAGTATTCAGTTTCAAAAAAAATTTCTGGCCTCCCTCATCCATCTCCTTCTCTTGTGGTTCCTTCGCATCAAGAATGTAAACACATGCTCTGGAGATAAGATCTCATACTGATCAGAAAGCCTCTTGTTCCTAGGAAAAAAACCTTTATTGAGTGTTTGTAGTTTTATCTTTAATGGAACATTATACAGGACAATAGATACTAGAATTCAGTAGCTTTAACCAGCAGTGTCAGTGATTCCAAATAATGACATTTCAATTGAAATACACATAGGAAGAAAGATAAATACAGAAGCTTCTGAGTATCTGCTTGAAAAACCATAATAAGGAGTAAATAGGTAATGACAGAACAAGATCACAACCACACAAGCACACCAAATCAGGCTATCTTCTAAAGCTCGGAGAGAAATGAGCTCTGCAGACAGCTGCTCAAATGCAACCCTTTGGGAACCAACATGGGAAGAAAATCAGGACAAAATCTGCTCAGATAGGGTCTGCATATCATATTTCCCATGATAAGATCCCTTTTCCATCAGCATCACTGTCTAATTATCAATTCTGCTGCCAAACATAATACGGAAAAATGACAAGTAGCTTTGCTCCTAACAGAACAGTACTCAAGATGGGAAACCTCCTCCTTCCCTTAAGAAACTGAAATTTGTGTAACTACTCACAAATTTATTGTCTGATAACATTTGGCAGAATATATCACTCTGGCCTTCAGACTGAACCACTATGGATCAACTTTTGGAAGAGTCAAAGCCAGCTTGTGTCAATCATATAAACTACCATGAGCACACTGGGCAGTAGCTTTTTAAAATTCTGATTTTAAAGCAATACAGATTTTTAGAAGCGGTACTTGAGCTACAGAATTTTGCCCATTAGGCCATTAACTAATTGCACACTTTCTTACTTAGAATTCAGTAAATATAAGAAAGAGGGTTTTTTTTCCCACAACTAAAATGTAATTCTTAAATACTATTTAAAGCGGGAAGTTTACATATGAACAACCATCTGCTCTTGGAAAGACTACAGATGTAACTGGCCAGTGAGCTTCGCAGCAACAAACACCAGGCACAGAGCACACATCCACAAATCACAATGGAGTGATGCTCCTCCCACACATAAAAAACAAACAAAAAAACACCATTGTTTGCTACTCTGTGCAGTGAATGGGTAGTGGGAAGCGAGAGCTTTACTAAGAAAAAGTGAAAAACACATGATAAAATCATTTATTCATTCTGTTTGGCGAAGAAGATAATTAATATACAAATTAATGGCAATGAATGACTGTAATATGCATCCTCTTGTCATTCTTTATTCTTTGTTTTGAAGAACCTGTTCACATCAGATTTATTTCCCGAAATTGGTAATCACATTATTAATTACTGGTTCTTTATATTGCTACAGTATCTAATACTAAAGGAAAAGCAAAAAATGTGCTTCAAAGATTTTACATTATGAAAAGACATCAACACAATTCAAGGAACGAGGGAGAAAAAAAATGGTATCCAGGGTCATCACAGATGTTCCCATCTTGGACCAAGCACCCTGTGCGAGCTGCCTCCTCCTTCCTGAGCACCGGCACATATCTGCTGCTGCTTGCTGCTTTTGAAAAAGGACATGGGGAACTTCCTACAGCTGCCCAAACAGAACGTGCTCTTTGGAAACAACAGGCATCTTCGGATGGGGAAACGCATTGCGCCAGAGATGCAATACCTGTACACATACTTTCCTTTCTGAGGGAAAAAACATTACAAGGATATAACAATCCTCATTCATCAAGCTACACTGTCACAACTCCAGCAACATCCACATTGAAGTAAGTGCCTATGTACTAGCCAGCATCAAAATGTACACTAAGGTCTGATAAAAATCAGTTGCACTCTACTGAAATTTTCCTTTATTTCTTCTCCCAGATCCCCCATGCCATATTGACTGATCTCTTACAAATGAAGTAGCTAGAACCCCAGCAGAGATATTACTCAGAATATTAAGAAGTTACCAGCCACAAGGGCATCTCAACAATGCAGAGTGCTATTTACGTGCTGCCACTGCTATAGGCTTATGTTATTTTAAACTACACTCATACTGTACTTGGCATCACCTATCATCAATTTTCTGTGCTGTGTAAAGGAAAAAAAAAAATCACTGGTGATGTCTGCCAATGTGTTAACAAAACATGAATAAAGACCAAGCTCTGCAGCACCACAGTTAGTTCCTCCTCACCCAACCAACCCATTTCCAGGGCCATGCCAAGCCAGAATTTGCAAGCTCAATCTCCCACAGGGCCCAAGTCAGATCAGGCTGAAAGAGTTACATGAAGCATGGAAGCACATCTCCCTCCCATCTAGTCTCAGTGGCAGAGTGCACTGTTCAAACAGCTCCGTTATTAAAACCAATCTGTGATCTTGTCAGACTTCCACAGATCTTCATTTCAAATCAGGCCTGAGCTTTGAGCAGACATTTCCACACCGCAAGAATGACTTTCAGTGAAAGCCTTCTCGGATCAAAGGCATGCTTCTCTCAATCCAGTCTGGGTCTACTGAGCTGCGATGAATTATTACTGCTGGTGAAATCAGCCACGCACACTGAACACTGCATCAGAGGTGCAGAAGCCCACTGGAAGACACTACTGCAAGGATAGGAATGAGATCACAGATGTGCATTATCACCTTTCAAGATCATTGTGGAAAGATGAGCCACAGATCAGAATGATCTCCACTTTGCTATGTTCACTACAACCACTGGCAAATGGGCTGCCCCAGATCCTAAGAGTTTTTAATTTCAAGAAACAAATTGAACACACACAATGGAAATAGATACAAAATGCACAGACTGAAAAATAAAATGGCAGCGTGCATAATAACACTGTCTTCTGCAGTGGATTTACGCAGGTATAAGGATGACAAATGGAAAAGCAAAGGACTTCACAGTTGGAGGGAGAAAGAAAAAAACCTCAAATTTAGTAGAGATGATGAAAGGAGTACCAGATGCACACAAACAGCCTGAGGATGAGGTCAGTTCATTTTTACAGAGCAACAGTCCAGGCAATTTCCACAGCTGATCCAGTTGATCTGAAAGTCCAACTTGACCCTCATGGCATTTTCTCTCAAAGTTAGATAACAGTGAGTGAAGAAAGGCTACATGCAAGTCCAGTCTCCCCAGAACAGTACGCCTCCTTTGCAACAGGAAAAATCCAAGTTTGTTAAAAAGAACAATTTCCACTACTTCAACTGCAAGCATCTGATTTGGAGGATAATCCCCTTAATACAAGCCAGAGCTCATGATTCTTCATATAGTTTGGTTTGATGACTTAACCACATTAAAGCCAATCCAGTCCCAACAATACACCAATCTGCTGGAATTTTATAGCAAATTATCAGTGTGCTCCTCTCCTGCTTTAATGAGAGTTACATCATCCTTCAGCCACAGCACCACCTGGAGGATAAACAGTACTCTCAGGCCCGGAGGAAGCCTCGTTTGAGAATTACTAGCAGTGTGGCTTGTATTGATTAACTAATGACTGCGGTATATGAAGCTTGAAAGACTGTATTAATAACTCACTTCAGCACTGGTCTCATTTATTGGTGAATTACAGGGGGATGTAACTCTGCATCTCAATACATCACTCCTTTCACAAATCTCAGAGCAAACCAACATGCACACAGATTCTTATTCTAGAAATCCTGATCCAAAGCAGCTTTCACCTCACAGTAGTAGAATGGGTAGCAGAGTGAATAGCTGCTCTGCCTGGTCATACTTTATCTCACTTTCCTTTTATTCCTTTTAATGAATATCACTGTTCTTTCCTCTATCCCTTTTATCAATAGAAAAGGGTCTTGCATTGCCAAATCTTCCCGAGAGTAAATGGTGTTGTTAATCTATAAATCAACCATCACCATAAATTCTACTCTTTTTCACTCCAAAACTGCAAAGCTGTAAAACAGATTACATGGGATAGCAGAAGCTGGAAGGAAATTTGTGAGCTGCAAGGAACCCATCACTGCCAAATGGCCTTCCCCTGCCTTTGCTTTCTCCTCTACTCCACCCCAACAAGCCTATTAATCTCTAATGTCAAGAGTGGAACACACAAACAGCAAAAAAAACACTTAAGAAGAAAGCAGCCCCGTGCACTTCCCATGGAAGGCTGATGCAGAGCTTTGGAATCAAAGGGGATGGGGGAGAAGGCTGCAGAAATAGGGTAAGTAAAATTTAAAAAATAAAAATCATATATATATATATATATAGAGAGAGAGAGAGAGAGAGAGAGAGATGCATCTATCCTCTGCACAGTGCAAAACGAAAAGTCATAGCATAACAAATTCAGAGTCTTGAGTTCCCTCAAGGGCAAAGTCCCTATATGATCCCAGCTAATCAACCTTTAAGAAACTCAAGGATCTCCATGGTGCAAGGGTTACTGAGATCCTAATAATCAAGACTTCTAATCACATCTGATCAATTCAGTGATTCAGCCACCTCATGCAATGGCTCCCTGGAGGAATGTAAGTTAGAAGGCAATAAATGATGCAAGGGACAAACACCCTTCCTCCCACTGCTATACAGCTCAGTATCAATCCAGCTGCTCTAAATGAGATTACATGAAGTTCGAGACAAACTGCAACATATATGAGAGTCTGTTAAAGCAGAGAGATGGTGCAGAATACCACACAAGGGAAATGGGGACAAGGACCCACTATCCTGCATTGAAAATGAATAAGGAGAGAACTTGAAGAGTTAAGCTCTGTGATTGTACTGGGTCATTTTATTTCCCCAAGCCAGTTTTCCAGGGATCAACATTTTCTTCCTGGGGGGAGGATAGGGCAAGATTTCTGACTAAGACAGCTGCAGTGCTTCCTAAGACAATAATGAAAAAAAAATCAGCAGTAAGATCCTCGGCACTTGCATATCTGCAGCTGCTTTAGGATATGCTATTAGCCAAGAAAAAGCAAGATTCCTCTCACAATCCACTCTCAGAGGAATAAACATGTTTTGCTTTAAATCCTCCCATTATATCACTCTCAGAAAATGTGATGTTTCCCTACTGACAGTGGCATCAGTAACATAATCTAAATTTACTAAAGTGTAGATGTTATAATGAACTCTGTTTTCCTCCCATGAACTTGTTTTCCTCATTTTATACAGAAAGATTTACCTGGCACAGGCAGCCCTCCAGAGAACCAGAGGGAAGAAAGCGCCAATTCTTTAACCAAGAAAGTTTTTAGGTAACTCTATGGATCATCAAGCAAATGGCGTTGAGACTGCTACAAGACAGAACTCTAAAAGTGGTTCTTAAAATGTAACTGTATATGACCACTGCTTTCAACTAGTCATATTATTTTAAAATTCCTTCAGTAATTTGTCCTGAATTCTTCATAAACTGTTGATCCAGCAGAAGTCTGCTATCTGATAGCAAACGGTTTAGGCATGACCCATTTTCAGCAGGGGAGTGTTTGGAGTGAAGACCATACAACTTGAAAGCTGAACCCATCTCCCTCTATCAAGTACAGGGGGATTAAGCATCCATCAAGATAAGGAAAGAGAGACATTTTATAAAAATCGATTACCATCCTCAGTGTCACTCTGATTTAACATCTGCAGTTTCTAAGAAATAATATAGAGTAACATCCCATTAATACTTACAAAATATATCAAACATTGCTGCTATATGGCAAGATTAGTCATAAAATATCTGAGAAAAGGAACCTGCACTGTTCACCATCCTCCAACGTTAGCAGTGACATTGCTGGTTTGCAGTATCAGACCACAGGGCCTATTTTGTTCCTCTAACTGTGATTATTACTTGTACAGCAATTCAGGAGTGTAAAACAATAGCCTGTATATAACACAGGATGAGAACCCATATAAACAATAGGCAAAACCATAATTTATACCAGGAGATAGGATGTTCGTGCACTGACACTATTTTATTGAGATGAAATGAAACAATGGCAGAGTACTTCAGCGTTTAAAAATATGCTTTTGAAGCCACAAGGGCTGAGATGCATGCATGCCTCAATAAAATGCTGCAATAAACATGAAGTATTAAGACTTGGCATTCAGTTTTGTTGCTTCTGTGACTATAAAAATCAGACTTCTGTTAGCATCGCTTCACAATACGCTCAATTTTAGATCTCAGCATATAAATGTATAAGGTAATTATATATAATATGTATAATTGATACAGTAAAGACTCCTACCACAAGAAGTTTAATATAGGGCTTCAAAATAAGATACATTCAAACTTTTTGGGGAAAAAAATATATAAAAAAAAGCAGAAGAAAACAGACTATGAAAAGCTCAATTACAATTGAGCTACGAATGTGAGAGGAACATTTCTTTATAATTTGAGGAATAAGCGACAGACTCCGTCTGGCAGCTCCCTTCCTGAAAAGCTTAAAATGAAGGTACACAATGAAATCGTGGTGTATTGGATGGACAGTGCCCACACCTACCAGATTACCTCTTTAGTCTAATCTGATTTATTTTCTAGTTAAATCAACAGAAGTGTGACTATGCTGTAGACCAGATGTGTATACCCCACAGAAAGCACAACAAAGAAGAGGATCAACTTCAAAAAGAGGTAAGTATAACTCTAAAGAGACAGAATTGGTATCTTTGCTGCAGCAGTTACACTGATTAAAGACAACAGTGTTTGTTCTTCTTGTTAGGAGACAAAATTTAAGAAACAAAATGCAGTCTACAGACATAGATAAATCATTTCATGAGACCGGAAGAAGGAAAAAAGCTTTCTTCCATTACTCCCCCCTTAGGTTTCCCCCATCACTGGGTGACCCTTCATTACTCAAGCACTTCACTTATCACTGAACAGTATTTTAACCTGAATCTCTAGTGACACAACATTGGGTAGAGAGCTCATTTTGCTACGCTTTGTTCCACTCAGTTTACGGCAAAGGAATAGTGCAAGAACGTGCTGGCAGCAGAAAGAAACACATATTAATCAAGGAGCTGTATGCCCATGCAGCTACTTCCTGGGTTGTACAAAGAAGCCATCTTCAGTTGCCTAAATACAAACATTTACATGAACTCTAATCCCAGTTCGAAAAGCTCCATTTTTTTTTTTTTTGTAAGAAGTATAATCTAGAATTCACAAGATAGAAATAAAAGATTCATGCAAAATAATGTTTTGATAGCTATCTTCTTAAATCTGAAAAAAGAGAGAAATTCCTCCAGTTTATCTTTCTCCACTGAGGTGGCATCTCATGGTATGTCCATATCCATACCTCCCTGAAAAGGCCCTTCATCTCTTCCATAGAAAGTAAACATGCTATTTCTTGCCAAACTCACTCAAATGAGGTCTGGGATGCAACTTCAGCTGGCCCAGATCGTTTCTTGACTTACCTTTATGACAAAGCAGCACTGGTGGCCTCTCACCATTCCCACTCACTACCCTGCAAAGCGGGGTTTTGGTTACACGGCTTGAATTAAAATAGCCTAAGATAATTTATGAGAGGACAGCGGAGTTACGTTTTTAACAGACAATCTGTGGGTAGAACACTAGCAATATACAAAAAGCTCTGGCAGCCAAACAATAACTCTGCCTCTTATTACAGAGCTCAACCCCAAACTGGTAGACTCTGTAACTCTCCACACTTCTGTTATTCCCTGATGTGTTTCTAAGATGATCACTGTCAGAATCAAGGAGTCTATAAAAAGGATGAAGGAAGCTGGGAAATTTCTACCTAGGCAGTGCCAGAAAAAAAAACCCTAACGTTTCAGACATCCTTAAGTAAAGCCAGGCTGGACCGCAGGCATTTAACCACTGAAGTCCAAGAGCTCCCCCACCTGACCTTCTGGATCCACTGCAATCGTATCCAGAAGATAAGCAATTACTTGTGTGGATGCAAAGTTCCAGGTCTGCTCCAAGAGGTATTCAGATTTACCCCTTAAAAACCAACATTTCTTTACAGAAGAGCTTAAGAACTCATTAACAGAAGTTGACAGAGTGAAGAAGAAAGAAATGACTTGGGCAAGTGGCATACTCTTGCCTCACGCTTAAGGGAACAAGACAAAAGGCCTTCCAAACCAGCAATGGCATCCCGTCACAATACATCTATTTTTGTTACACAGTTACGTAGATAAGAAGTTACCTTGAACAAGAAACTTGGTCTAACCTCAAAATCCTAATTTCTCCCCAGCTGCATAAGGTTTACATAACTAGTTACCACAAAAAGACCAGTACAACTACAGAACAGCTGCATAGGTCCCCTTCATTCCCTTTTAAGCTTTCTGTTCTCCCAAACCAGGTGCAGAACATATTCTTGCTTTGACTTCTAACCAGAAAGACCTGAGCTCCTTTCAAGTAGGGTTTATGATCTCTCTTCTCCATTTGTGAATACAAGCAGCTGAATTCTTCAACATCTGAAACTCTTCTCAGGGGAACTGTCAGGTGTTCCCCTAGCATGCCCCCAAACTGCTTAACAGGACCTGACAGAAATAAAAGCTACTGAGAACTTCTAAGATCTAGTATTTGTCAGATAAAATCTTCCACCTACAATTTTTAGTTCTTCATTCTTACCCTCTTCATACACACATACTACACGCAGGTGTTCAGGGATTTCCTTTTTGAAAAGTTTCTTTGTTTTTCTACACACAATCTGTATTTCCCACAAGAAAGAAAATAAACATATAAACACGTACAAGAACATAAGGAAAAGCTACTGTTTAGCACAGCTTCATGCAATGAGTTTATTATCCTTATGATAAGACACAATATGTTGGCAACCAAATACTGTCATTTAAATTACACAAAACAAACAAACAAACACCACCAACAGTGACAAGAGGAGTTCCTAAGATGCATGTAGGTTTAGTTCAGGCCACATCTATTCTCTAAGTTTTGCTCACAGTGTGTGAGTTTGTTTGTTCCTAAGGCATTAGTTTCATGTTGTATCTAGCTTTTCTTTTCAAAGTAACCTGGTTCTTACTTTTGCTTCTTGAAAGAGAGAACCCTGTACTGCAAGAACAGAATGAAAAGCAAGTAGAAGACAGGCCTGGCAAATTTCATGACATGCAGACATGGAAGGAGTGGTCAGAGGCAGATATGACCACACAATACTGATGCAAACCCCAAGCCAGCTGCTTGTACAGCTCTTAGAGCAGTTAACTCATGTGCACAGAAACACTCTAGGTCTATTTCAGCCCACAAGAGGTGTGCCTTGGCTGATAGTCACTGCACTGCCTGGGCAAAGAAAAGTGGTTCTTGTGTACTCGTGGCACCACCTACTGGAGATGAGTATCAAATTGTGATCTATCTGCTTCTGAAGATATATTAAAAAACTGAAAGTTAATGATTCTGCAAAACCCATGCACATCTGCCTGAACAAAGAAGACTAAGAATCACAAATACTGGCAAAACAAACTTTCTGACATGTTGGAAAAGATTCTTTAAGGGGACATTTATAGCTGAATGTTGCAAGTCCGGCCCCTCCTTCCACCCTTTTTCAAGACTGTAGAACACTATACCCATTTATAACAGCATCTTTGTTGTTGGTAGCTTTTATATGCCTGCAGGCACTAACAGCCTGGAGATATGCAGTGACACTAGGGACTTAGATTGGAGAGAGCTGGGAGGATCTTGTCTGCCAGTGCCAGGGCATAATGACAGCAGTTTCACAGTGACATTTAAGCTCTAATTTGCACTCAAATGTCAATATTTATTAGTCACATCAAGATCTTCAGCAAAGCTCTTCTGGGTTAGCTAAGTCTCTCTGGTTATATTTTTGAATAGGAGGTTTGAGAAAAAAAAATACTGGTTCTTGCTAACTTACTCCCGATCTCCTAGCTTCAGAATTTCATCCTTATCTATTAATTACTTCTGTGGAAACTGATTTCCAACCAGCTTATGTTTTCAAATGTAGATAAAGAGAGGAGGAAAAAAAAAAGGAAGTGAGAGATTAAGTAGGCGTGATGGAATAAGATGTGAAAAGAAGAACTCTGCAGGGGTCTCACTGTAGAGTACAGCAAGGCAATGGAACATAGCTATTACCTATGAAGATACCACTTACCAGGATTTTGGCTCCCCAAAATGCAAGTAGTTGATACTGTAGAGATCCATGTCCTCTGTATGCCAAGCAAACGTTGTCTTCCACATCCCAAAGTAGAGGTAGGGAGTGTTTACACCTTCTATAATAATACCACACTCGTGTTCCACCATGTCTAACAGGGTGTTCAGATTGCCAATATTCCATTCTTCCACATCCTATATTCAAAAGAAATATTTTGTACTGGAGTACATCAGGACTTGGTGTAGCACAGCAACAGCCTATAGCTTCCTTTTGGATATCATACCCAGTGGTATTCTGAAGGTTCATTTATTTGTATTAATTTAATTCTACCTGTTTCCAGAAGGTTTACTTTTAACTTTCATCAATAATCATGAAGAGGACGCACTACCATTACCCTTTGGCAAAGGGACTGATTACTACCTTCTCACTAAATGTGTTCTCTGAAGAGGCACTTTCACACTGTGGTACTTTACCATTCATTAACTGATCTAGTATTAAACACGAGATAAACTAAGGGTAAAATACGCTTCTCTCAATGACATTAAGTCCCAGTGTTCTTCACCTGGCGAGTATGTATCAGCTGATCAGAACCACTAGACTGAAATGCAGCTTTTGAGGCAGAAGCCACTACATGAGCTCAGTGCTTCAGATAACTAAACCATCTTCCCTACTCTTTATTATAAGTATTTAAGCAGAAAAAAAAAAGCAATAATAGAAAGTGTTCTAAAACTGGCTGTTGATTTTCTCTACTTAATATAAGAATAGAAAAAAAAATAAACCAATACAAATCTTTAACCTTGCGATTGCCTAAAGAGTTTTACCATCTCCAAAAGGAAACCAACAGTCTCCTTCATATCCCTTCTCTGATGTGCTTAACATGCAGGTAAGTAGCTGACATGTATGCAAGCAGTCCCAACTCCATGCTGCTTGCTGGAGTAACTGCTACACAATGAAGCTCAAGATGTTCAATCTTTAAACTTTCTATATCAAACTCAAACAAAGAAACAAAAAACATCAGGCAGAAGAGAACGGACTGAAGAAAGTGAAGAAAGGAAGCAGCTGTAAATGGAGATGAAAAGAAGTGCAGAGAATTTTGTTATTTCATCAATTTAATGCTTGCAGCGTTATCAGTAATTGGACAACTGGAAATGTTCTTTGGATGTCACTGGTAATCCAATTATTTAATTTCTGTTTAGAGGAACTTGAAGTTAACTGAAGGAAACAGTGTATATTCAGTACATGAAGAAACTACTACTCCAAAAACGTGTCCAAGAATGTGATACTCTAATCACAGTACCAAATGCTGGGTAACTTTGAAGTCTATGGCTGTGAAGACTTCAGAATCTAAGTTTATTACAATTAAATCCATACTAAACCATACTGATAATAGAAAGACACTTCTATACCAACACAGAGTTTATACTGTTGACAGTCAGACAACGCTCCAGACAACAGACCACATTCTACATAAAAGATAACTACAGAAGAGAGGCACAGCTTTAAGTTAATTGCCTAATCTAAATATAGCACATTCTAAATCACTGTTCCCTAATAGGAACAGTAAAAACACACATTAATGAGGAGTCGTTCACTTACTGTGTCATATAGAGAGCCACTGATATCAGCCCCATAAATTGGTGAGACAAAAGTGAGATTCTTCCAGTATTTGCGCTCCAAATCTTCAAAATCTTGATGGCGTGGAGTACAATACCTGAAAAGAACACAGAAAAGGAAGGATGCAAGAAGCCCTAAGGCACTCTCATTGGAGACAGACGAGAAGACTGCATTTCTCAGCACTGTGAAACACCTGCTAACACTCCTACTAGTTAGCATCAGGGAAAGACTACAGTTTCGGAAGCACATTCTATACAGCATGCAGTAAAGCTGGACACGTTTTTATCATGTCTTCCATTTCATTACCTCAAAGCAGCGTACATATGATCAGCAAATTATCTATATTTGTTATGATATAACAAACTATATTATATAAAAGTATAATAAATTCAGGAAGAAAAAAGGCAAAGAAAAAAATAAATTGGATTAAAAATATGTTGCAATGCATGGATACAGCAAAGCACACAACACAAGTGCTTTTGTTTCTAGTCCTGCAACCTATGCTTTTAAACTTCTTCTCTCTTCGTCTCCTAGTGCCCATAAAAATAAGTTAACGTTCAAAGCAGACACACTCAAGAAGTTGTTGAAGATGTATTCCATTTTTAATTCTATTCAGATTCATATAATTTACCACCTTTTAAATCTTTCTACAAAACCTCTTAGTGCATATTGACAAACAGGATGAGCACTTACATGAAGCATCAAATCCTCATCCTAGCGATGTGTGAGATGAAGTTATTACAGTTTGCTGAATACAGGTAAAGCACTCTTACAGACTGTTAGCAATATTTCAAAGTTGATTGCACGTTGTCATTAATGCTGGAGTTAAAATTCAAAGCATTTCAGAGCTCTGGGAAAGAGAATCTAAAAAAAATGATGCAGCTGCAGCTTGTACTGGTTAGCTTGTCCCAGCTAAACTAAGTGTTTTGTAACATTCCCAGGCTCTTCAGAAGACACTCAGACACAAAAATGTACTCATGTTTGTACCTGAGCAATGAAACACATTTTCCAGAACAACAATTAACAGACTGAGAGCTCTTCTTGGAGCCTCAAGCCATTGTTTTCGGGTACAGCCTTAGTCTGATGCTGACTTCAAAGAACCTTTCTATACCAACTCCAAGAAAAAGATCAAAGATGCACCAAAAACCATGAAGTTTTCTACTGGTTTGAGATTCTGGAGGTTAACTATATAGAAAATGTTGATTCCTCCAAAATGCCTCCTATTTAACACAGCTGACTATATTTTCTTTTCAGCTTGTTGTCAGAAAGATGTACTGCACTACTCTTCCATTCACAATGTAAGTACACTTGACACTGACATACTTCTCACTATTAGCCAGACGCCGATATTCTCCCACTGTCATGGGTTTCTTCTGTATATTGTACTGGGTGAATAATCCTGACTGGCCAGTAACCACCTGCTGAATGGGAGCTGGGATAACCATATCATCTATGTCATCATAGGTTTTTCGGGGCTTCCACTCCTTGGGAGGAATCACCTGGAAATAAAAATAAATAAATAAAAATCTTCAGAACAGGCAAACAATTTCTACTGAGTTAAAGAAGTTTAAACAGAAGGTGCTTCATCCTGCTGCTATATGTTATCTGATAACAGCAGCATTTCAGGTAACCAACAACTACTTTCACAGAAGTCTACATTACCAGAAGATCTAGAAGATCAGAAACACTAAAGGGGGGTTGGGGAGGATGTTGTTTTTGTTTTGTTTGTTTTTTAAACTAGGAAGGCTCGCAATCACAAACGTTATCATAGAATCATGGCATGGTTTGGATTGGAAGGGACCTTAAAGACCACCTAGTCCCAAACCCTGTCATGTGCAGGGATACCTTCCACTAGATCCTGTTCCATTATTCCTATGGGTGTTTCTGCATCACAGGGGACACATCTGCAAACATCCAGTGTGCAAGTATAATGAAAACAAATATATCTGCAATCTAATTTGGTTTAAAGAGTTACAAAAAAAAAAGTTACGAGAACATGAAGACATGTTAGCAATTTTTGTAGCCATGGTTCTTTTAGGATATGATGAGCCCTACTGCTATTGCTTGGCTCTGAAAGGTAGCTGCAATAAATTAAACACAGAAATTAACTTGCAATGTCAAGATTTAGTCCTACAGGAAGTCATTTCTCTGTAACATCTGCAATTCACCTTTATTAAAATAACATACCTCAGCGAACACACAAAACATACTTGCTAGTACACTTGAGTGGACAAGGAAGCATTTCACAGACAGTCCTTTATCAATACCTTGCTCTACTTACGACTGAAATAAAAACAGTAATTGACCTATTTTAAAAGAAATCACTATTATTTCATGCCTAAAAGCTTTACTTCTCTGATGTGCTTTATTATGTTTTGCTAAATATTGTGTTTAACAACTACTTTGTCAGAACAAATGCTCTCTCAGCTATTGAACATGACACTACCACAGAAACAATCCTTCTAGACAGCTTTTTCTTTTCCAAATGGCACGTCATATACTTCATATGTCAAGTACTGGAATTTAAACGCATCACATGAAGAATTCTCATAACGTTTCATCAGTTTCAATGTAAAGACGTGGATGCAAAGCAAAGCAGGAAAGATGTTTCAGAGCTCGCTGCAGAACTACTTCTGGAATATCAAAAAGGCTTTCAGGTACTTTTGGGGATCACACACCTACATGACACATTTACAGGTCCAGATTCAAGTTTGCACAAGGTAGTTGCTTAGGGCATAAAAAAGTTAAAGAGTAAGAAGCCCATTCCCATTCATATGGATGTGACTTCAGACACCCTTCCCTATCAAACCCTAAGCAGACCTGAAAAACTTGATCCTTTCCCAACAATCTGAGGAAGCTGAAAACCTCACAGCTCCTTGATGACTTTAGCTACCACTGTCTATATCTTCAGCAAGACTTGGGACATGGCAATACCCTTAACCCATCTTTGTAAGGGCTGAGAATGTTTTTGTTTCCTCACTAGGGATCAGAAAAAAATACATACTTTAACTAAACACTCATTTTATTCTCGTGAAAGGCTTGTAACTCCTTTGCCTCTACTTCATTGGTAAACCAAAATGTAGAGATTGCAAATACAATTTTTAAAAATCTGACTACACAAAAGAACACTACTTCTGAGTGCTATCACTGCACAGGCACCTTAGCAATGGAGCCTCAAGAAGGCAATTTTCAGAAAGCTTTCAACTCCCAGAGCTGGGCAAACTCACCTTGGCAAGCCCTGCTCGGTGAGCTCCTTGTGATTCAATGTAAGCAACATATTTTCCAAAGTCCCGAAACTCCTCAAGAGTGGGACGAAAGGTCATAATCTTACAGCCAGGGTTCTGTGGAGCTGGGTTTTCAGACCCCATATTTCCAGGAGGGTGGCAGCACCTAAGCAATGGAGAAAAAAAGAAGAGGGGAAAAAACAAACAAACAAACAGAATTAATCATTATTTTCCTTCTACATGCTTTAATGAATTTCATAGAAAGGCAGCAATGTATCTGGGATTTCTCTCTCCCCATTCTAAAACAGCTGCCATCACAGTGGTGACTTCTTACTTGCATACAGGAGAGTGCCACGCTACTGTGAGGATATTTATAATCATGTAACCAAACCTACACTTGAGCAGACCAGAGGAAATGACTGCATGAGGAATATGATAGGAATACCAGTATTACTTGAGAGTTCAACTACAGCCTAAATATAGACAAAATAAATAGACTTAACATTGGCCCCTTCCATTCATCACCTGAAATAGTGCCTCACCAGAAAAGCAGTGAAGAACAACAAACTTCTCCCTGTCTCCAGTGTGTATCAGTCCAGTGCAGAACTAGCTGCACCTCAAAGCCTCCCATCTGAATGCTTTTACATTTAGCTTCAGTGAAAACAAACAAACAAAAAAATTTATAACTCACCAATTCTGACAAATGTGTTAGCCACTATTTCTTTTTTTCCCCCTATGCTAGGCTATATAAAATATTGCAAAAATACAAGGATTTTTTTTAAATGTGGTGTCATTACACTTCTATTGCATTTACACAGAGAAAATTGTCAGGCAATTCATTAAAAAAAGAAAAAGAAAAGTTCATGTGTAACTTCGAAGTGCCTTTCAATATGAAAAGTCAAATTGCTCAAATTTTTCATAACTGGTAGGGAAAAAGAATCCAAAGCATCCCAGGACGAAATTGCCATTTTGAAAACAGACTTTTATAATGTTATCCTAGAAACTTAGAATGCAAACAACATATTTTAATGGCAGCTCAGCTACAGCAGCTCCGTCAGAGGATCCGGCACTGCGCTAGTGCTGTCAGCAGAGGGCACCGTGGGGCTTTTTCCAGGAGCAGTCGCACTCAAAATCAACGGCCCACATTGCAAGTGAGGTTGGACTCAAATCGATTCCGACTTCATGAAATAAGTATTCCAGATCTTACTAAAGTCAGTCTTTGTGCTAGGAAGAAGAGAGACAAGCTGCCCTATCACGGCTTTAATCAGTGAGCGCGGCACTGTCTACCAGGAAACACAGAAGCAAAGTGAACACTGGAGAAGTGGGACACGCAGAGATGCCATTCCCAAATCTGTGTTCAAACACAGTCGCAATGAGAACACTTCTGCTATTTTTAAAGCAGGAACAGAAGTGACACAGGCACTGGCACAGCCAGGCCGGTGTGCCTGGTCCAGAGAGAGAAACCCGAGCTCCTTCCCAAACAGAACCTGCGCCAACGCCATCTGCTCTGTGGATGCCTCTCAGTATTTGCAGTTCTACCCACAGCCAGGAACGGAAAGAGGAAAGGAAAAAAGGAAAAAAAAAAAAGGAAAAAAAAAAGGAAAAAAAGGGAAAAAAGGAAAAAAAAAGGGAAAAAAAAAAAGGGAAAAAATCAAAACCAGGTTTTATGCCATCTTCCCCGGAAAACTGGGAGCGATAAAATAAAAAATAAATAAACAATAGGGTGGAAAAAAGAAAATCAGGAACTCCTTACACAGTTTTAGCAATTAATGCTAGAGTTTGCTTGCCTGCACACATACAGCACTGCTCAGTGCTCGGTAGCTGCAAGGACACTGACACGGCCAGCAAAGCACACCAGGCTCTTTCACATTTAATTTCACTTGAGAAATTAAGTTCTACAGCTCTGTATACTACATAAGAGCAGGGAATTACACAGCCTTGTAGGGGACTAAGGATAACCACTCCAAAACAAGGCAGAAAAAGTCCCAGATGTTGTGGGGAAAATATATTTATATATTTATATATTTTTTCCAACTATATAAATCAGTTAGATCTCTCACTTTGTTTTAGCCTCTGAATTGCTCTGAGCTTTAGATGGCTCTGTAAGGTCTCAGCACAGCAAGCACCCAGCGCCAAGCACCAGCTCCTTGGGATGAGACAAACCTGAGCATCTCCCAATGCATTTTACACTTCCCCAGAACGACAGGTTCTCCAAAAGTCAAGCATGCATAACTCATTAAAGTAAAACAAAATCTTCCCCTGAAACATCCCCGTAGCTGTAAGCGCACGGTTGCTCACATCTTCCTTCACATTGCAGCAAATCTATTAGCCATCACAAACAACATTTAAAAGCAGAAAATGTTTGGATTTAAGATCAATAAATCCATAAGAAATTAAAACAGGCAAATTAAATCACCTCAGTCAATGCAGTCAATAGCTCATTGCAGTGCCTCCCTCAACTGAATTCACAATCATTACACAACCAAAATCACTGTCACGCTGACAGGGCAGATAAACCAATACTAGCACCAACAAACCGACGACAGCATCAGTGATGGCACACTGGCTGATCTGGAACCGCTGGTCTTAGAAATTTCAGTTCAGAGCACAGCTCAACGGTTATCTTTACTCTGTCTTTTACTATCTTTATAATCTTTAGTGCAAGGCTATAAGGAAAGGAAAAAAAAAACCAAAACACCCCCACACTTCATCTGTATCAGTCTTTTTGAGATTCAGACTTGTATCACACGAATTGCAACAAGAGGAACACCCTTTGAGTACAAATGGAACTAACTCCTCCAAAAATAAGACCAAGAACACAGCACATGGAGGTCTAAGTTGCTGAGGGCTGTGTGTTCTGATATAGCCATGCTTAGGGACTGCTGTCAGCCAGGGATGCTTCCACGGGAGAACACTAACTCAGGAGCTCAGCTCACTGCCTGGGGCTCTCTTTGCCTGAACATCCCAAACTATGGGGCAGGGCCTCAGCTTTCCTTACCTTGGGAGCACACAGAAAACACAAACCCCTTTCCAGAGTGAAATAACCTCTTTTCTGCTTATATTCCTATTCAAAGTCTCAACCCACAATACTTCAGTCCAAGACAGCAGCGCTGGAAACCTTAAAATATTGTTAAGTAACTTGTAGCCAATAATTTGTAACAGAAAACCTGACTGCTGCATCACTCTATACAAGGTAATTCCTATATCAGACTAATACCTTAATGAAGACTAATTCCCTTCCTTCCACACACCTGATAGAGTTCCGAGCTCACAGCAGTGTCTCAGCACCTTGCTCAATGTCTTCTCTGGGTAAGGCAGAATTTCAACAAATTAGTTATTTACAATATTGCTCTAATTAACGTTACTATTTTGCCAACTTAAAATCAAAATCTTGGGGGATTTTTGTTTGCTTTTTTTGGATTTTTTTGAACGAGGTGCTTATAGGTTCAGCACAGAGTGGATGTGACACACTGACCCAGATTCTCAGCTTAGGATCAGCTGCACCACCAGGAACTGATCTCCAGGAGGAGACAGAGCAGAAGGCAGCAGGGGGGAGCAGCACCAAGCCGGCTCGGCAGCACTTCAGCAAGACCACCGGTCCTCAGCTGCACTGTAAGTAACTTGACAAGCTCATTTCCACACAAATAAGAGAAAACAAGAGGTAGTCTGCATGTACACACTTCATATCCATTTCAAAACTGTGACTCAAAGAAGTGAAAGTTCAGAACCAAATTCGAGAACTGAGAGAAAAGAAAGGTACTTCCATATGAGCTTCAAGGCAACTTTTGACAACTTCAATCTCTCCCAGCTCAGTTCTGCCCTGTGGAAGCTGCAGCCCCAAACCTCAACTCACACCACAGCCAAAGCAGCACTGCTTGTTTTGCCAACACAGAACTGGGAACAAGCACAGCAAACTTCATCCACATGAACTGCTTATCCACAACAGCAAACCACAGAGGTCCACCAAAACCTTCCCTGTCACTCTGAACATACATCAGAAACTGTAAAGGAACAACAGAATTCCTCGGGAAAGCACGTGAACACCCCACCAACATCCAACATCATCAGCTCCAGCTGTATTTCAAATACAGTATTTTTGCCAAATGGTTTAGGAAACAACAGAACAATCCCATGTCTTTGAAGCAATTCTTCTGATACAGCAAAGAAGCTAAAAATGAATAAATAATTGAAGACTGCAAGCCATTTCTGCCCTGGCTGAAGCATAGAAAGAATAAAGATCTTATACAAAATAACAGAATGTTACACCCAAGTAGCACAACAGGACACACAGGCATTCTCCTGTGTCAGTAACTATCCAGTAAGAACATACAGGAGGAGCTCTTAAGTTATAAAACAAGGCAGTTCACTCAATGAAAACAAAATACCTTATCAATTAAGCCACGGTAATAAGTAACTATACCCATAAGCTGTGACAAGGACATACTGGTCCAAAAGAAAGCTAGAAACACATTGCTAAGTAGTGATCAATTTACTGAAAAACACGGAAAAGGGGGAAAAAAACACCTCATCCCACAACAATGTTATGCAGATAAAACCACCACGATGTTAACATCATTGCCAATATTCTGCAACACCCAGGGGTTTCAGTGCGCTGTCAGCGACAAAACAACCTTTGATTCCTAAACCGATGACAATCATTTCATGCTGTGCCCAGCACAGCCATGGAGCACGCTGATGGCATCCACATCCACAAAGCAAATCACTTGCTGGCAGTGATGTATTCTGCCATCATCTATCTTTGAAGTTAACAGATGCTGTATTGCAAGTAATACTGTGTACAGCACAGTGAACAGACAGTAATGGGCCCTGCACATCCATTTCAACAGCACAAAACTTTTCATCCTTCCAGCTCAATTTATAGTATCTCTAGTTTGTAGTTCTCTACGTTGCCTGAAATAACTTAAAAGATATCAGAAGTTTTTAATTTGTCTAACTGCAAAGAGATTTTCACAATGCGTTATGCGATGCCTAGGTAAGCCTGCAGCAAGTTGATGCTGTTATTTCTACGCATGAACTTCCCTATTCATTGAAACAAGATGTAAATTCTGAGCATTAATTACTCTTATCGAATGACAACAGACTGTTTAAAGTATTAGAACTAGGCATTCCAAAAGAGAACAAAAATGTACCAGTTGATAAGCGTACAAAGAAATACACAGCCAACACGCTCACCCAGTGGGGCCGGACGAACTGGTTTTCCCAACCCATATAAAATTTCTCGTTTCTTGTTATATAAAAACAGCCCCAGGTTCTCAGAAGTTGCCCACGTTTGAGAATTCATGAAGCCTGCTGTCTGCAGATCTATAAACCAAATCTTTATTTATCTGTTAAGTAACACAGCCAATTGCAACACTGGAAATAGTTTTCAGTGCATTTCGCTCCAACAGTAGCCAAGTTCCACACATTGAGGAGAAGCCTGGGGCACTGGTCTCTGCCTGAGGCCAACGATCAGCACTATCTGCAGCAAATAAGTGCGATTCTCCCTCGAAGTATCATTTGTTATAGACTTCTCACCAAAAGCCGATGAAAATTTTTACGTGAGGTCTTAAATACAAACATATACTACTTAAATACTTTGTATATTTAATATTTAAATGTATGTCAAACATGGAACAGCAGATCTGCACAAAAACTCTTTCCCTTCACCTGCATGTTCTAATCCCTTGCTATAACTAACTTCTGACATATAGGACTACATATATGTTGCTCTCACTAGGTTGGTTAGGTGAATTATCTCCTTTCAGGGAGCTAAAAATGAGAATTAACAACACATTACTGAGCATTGGACAAGACATTCATGGCAACGAAAGTTTCAGTGTCTCATCCACAAACAGTTGTTCTGCAGCAAAGAACCAAGTGTGCCACCTACATGCGCTGTACGCAGGAGCAACTCCCACCACTTCTGAGATGGAATTGGTGGATTTCTTTGGGCTCTGCAGGAGCCAGTCTCTCTGTCTCAATTTTCTCTATTTATTACAGGGGAAGCAGAGAACTAGGATCTTGCTATCACAAAACCAAATACTCATTTTATGTAATTGCTAAAAAATAAACAGTACGTTTTAAACTGCAGTCCTAACAGCCCTAGCGATTACAGGGCTGCTAATGGAACAGTAGAAATACAAGGAAATAAGCATAAACCTCTAAATCAGAGATATCCTTAAGAAAGAACTGATTTACTGTGTGTGAAAAGAGGGGGAGGAGAAAAAAGAAAGAAAACACCGTTAGGTTTCCAACGGACAGAGTTCCTGAAAACTCACTTCTTTTGGTTAAAGGAAAGTAACTTTGGAAAGGCCACGAAGACTACCCGGTCACACACCAAAACCCAATACTCTCAGCCTAACCAATGCAAAAACACTTTGGTGTCCATGAGCAGAGCCCATTCCCCACAGCAGCTTTATTGAAAAAGTATAAAAGTTAAACAGCATACGTAAAACTAGATCTGATCTGGGCCTTCAACGCTGCGAAACAGATTAGCTTAAAGCACTTTTGCTTATATCCAGATCCAACAGCTATATATCCAGATCCAACAGCTGTGTATCCCATCTTATAGAACCAGAACCAAAGGCAGTGCTGTAGGGAAACTCTCAGTGGCGCCTTCAGATGATTTCTGGAACAGTTTCACCTTTCACCGCGTTCATCACAAAAGAATAGAACCTCTCACACGCCCTATCTGGTTCTTAAAGGGAAAATTAAGTACACGGCAGCCACGCAGCAAAGGGCCGCGGAAGTCACCACAGAGCGGCCCATCGCGCTGCTCCGTGCAGCTGCGCGAGGGGGAGGAGGGACCTGGACGCACCGACGCCAGGAGGGATCGGCACACGTGAACACGGGCGTATTTATACTGAAACGGGAGAAAGCCCGCTTCTGACCCTAAAACCTGACAGCGTCTGGAAGTTAAATCAATTATTAAAAAGATGAAAATAAAACTAGCGGCGTCGCGACAAAGCTCTCCGCGGGTCGCTGTACCCGGGCCCCGATATCACAGTGCGCAGCCACGGGCAGCGCCGAGCCGGGCTGCGGCCTGAGCCCCGCGGGGACAAAGCAACGCGTCCGGGAGGAGCGGGCCAGGCCCAGGGCCGCATCCCGCGGGGCCGGGCCGAGAGGAGGAGAAGGACGAAGACGAGGAGGAGGAGGAGGAGGAAGAGGAGGAGGAAGAGGAGGAGGAGGCGCGGCACGCCGCTGTCCGGAAGCGAAAGGCAGAGACGGGCCCGCGACGAGCAGGGGAGGGGCCGGGCACGAAGAAGGGGCCGGAAACGGAGGGGAAAAGCTGAGGGCTGGAGCGCGGCGCCCCGAGGGGCAACGCTGAGCAGCGGGGGGCTCCGAGCGCCGCGGGCCCGGGGGCGGAGCCGAAGGCGGCGGTGGCAGGGGAAGACCCCGCGCGGCGGGCGGCGGTACCTGAGCCGCGGGCGGTCCCCTCGGCGGCGGCGGCCCCCGGCTGCCGTCAGCGCAGCGCCCGAGCGGCCCGGCGAGGGGCAGAACGGAAGGGGGGCGTCCGGAGAGCTCTGCGCTCCGGGCCAGCACCTGCCGCCCGCCTCCTCGCCACGAGCATTGGGTGAAGCCGGCGCCACCTTCGCACCGATTGGGCGATTGGTTGCCGAGTGACGGTGTCCACAGCCCGTCGCGTTGCCGGGCAGCGAACAACAAGGGGACCGCGAGCGGTGACTGGTGGAGAGCTCCGCCGGACGGCCCGCCCACCTGAGCGCTGTTCAGCCCGTGGCCGTGCCGTCACTCAGCGGTTTTCCTCCAATAGGAAGCGAAAACTCGGAGACGGCGTCCCGCCCTCAGCTACTATTGGGCGAGAGCGGGCTAAGACGGCCGTCAATAGGCGCCGGGGGCTGCCGATCAGCACGCCGCGGGGCTGCGCTCAGGCGGGGGCGAGGGGCGGCGAGTACGTGAGGAGCCGCACAGCAGCACGCGGGGGGGGGGGGGCGCTGCGGTCGCCCTGCGCCAATGGGGCGGAGGGCAGAGAGGGACCGCCCCCCCCCCCCCCCCCCAGCGGTGTGTGCTGCCTCCGGCCCTAACCGGGGCGCCAGGGGTCCTCTGTCTGGTCTGTACCCGCGGCCTGGTTTCACTGTGAGGTGCAGCCCAGGCCCTTGTGCAGCCTCCTTTCACTCTGCTTCTTAGGACACCCATCAGAGGAAATCGTCGTAGTAACACCTCTAGTGCTGGGGTGTGAAAAAGAGCGTACGCTGATTGCATTTCAAGGTAGTCACATTGCCACATTCCCAACCAACAGCATCAGAGGTGGCGGTTCTGGGCACATTCACCTGCATACACCTGTTCTGGGCCACGGGCCACAGCGCAAGATCAGCCCTCAGCAGGAATCCATAACAGGTTTTAGGTTATCCATCTCATATCAACTTGGTTTTTAAAAACCTTTTTAACCATAACTGCTCACACCAAACTTCTTCTCAGTTACAGTTCATTGCTTACTCCCTTAGGCTTCACCAATTCCCTAGCAGCCACCAGTTCCACTCAGTGAAGTATGGATGTGTTCCCACCCCTCACTAAACTGCAGTTCTGCCCCTCTGCAGAGATGCTGTGGGTTGGGGTGAGTAGTGCTGCGTGCACCTGCACAGCGCTGACCACCTCCTGCAGTCACCACCTCGAGCAGTTATAGCACCACAGACATCTACCAGGATAAATAAGTGCTGGGCGCTTTTTAGTCTGTGCTTGATTAAACCGTGCAGACCACAGACTTTGTACACTTACTGGGAAGGGACAGGAATACACAAAATAAAAGATCCGCAGGCCGTTCTTTCAACATTTTTCTTGCTTCCTGGTTCTGTATCTGTAAAACAGTTACTTTACCAAATCACATACTAGATAATTACTCTAGAATTTCAAAACATCAATATACACAGATTGTACAGCAAATGAAGGACCATCCTACTAACAAACAAATGAAAAAAAAACAAATCTCATTATAGCCACAGCCACGCACCATCTCATCTATAGCAATCTTCCTACTGGAGCTCTAAGTTTTGAGATCTGTAAGCCTAAATTTCAAAGCATCTAATCTGCAGTAGAATTATCCTACTTTTTATTACATAAACAGAAACTCAGAACAGTACTCTTGTGACTTACGTGGAAGAACAAGCTGTTTCCTAAAATCCAAATAATTACAAGAAACAATAGACAGAGTCCATCCCAATAGATTCTACTTAAATATACACATTTCCTGAATTTTTCCCAACCAACAATTCTTCTCAACACAATATAGGCCAAAACGTAGAACATTTTCAGTAGAAACTAAAGACCTGAAAATGAAATGTTTAAGTGTTAACACTAACAAAATAAACTAAAGAGGGCAACTGAGCAACATTTGAAAACCAAAGTTGTGAAGCTGTGCAACATCTTAAATGTCTATATTTTTTCCATTTATTTTAGCTGCATTTGAGTAGGGGAAAACAAAACAAAACAAAACAAAACCCTGTCTTTTTGGGTTTTAGGAGCATGGAATTCTAACAAAAGTTAACTGCCCTTGAAATTGAAGAGATACTAAGAATCTTATTTTGTGTGTGTTTTAACTGGATATACTATATGCCTTTCACTAGTGCCAACTATAAAATATTTTGAGTACAAGAGTATCAAAGTTTTTCCATAATTTCTTTATAGTGAAAAATAGTAGGTATTAAAAATTTAAAAACTATAATAGGCTTAGTGTAATGGGAGATGAATACAAAAGTTCTGCACAAGTGATTGGGTCTGGAAACCTGCTTCAGAATAAAAGGAGAACAGCCAACACCTTCTTCTGAAAAGATATTTATTTTGAGAACTTCAACTTGCATTGTACAAAAAACGACAAATTCAGCAAAAAGCCTATAAAACATTTTTCCCTAACATATTAACATTAAAATTTTAAAAGAGTAAAAGTTAAGAAAAACAAAATGAGGCACGTTTGTTCCAGTATGTCTGCAGTCAAGTGTGGTTAAAAACATCTCTGTCTCGTTGAGGTATTAAACTGCAAACTTTGGTTATGATCGAAAAAGACAATCCATTCACAAAAGCAAGCCTTCTTGGTGTCATATACAATAACCAAATGTTTCCAAAAGTCAAAATTAATTATTCGCCATTTCTAGGTAGAAATGCAGTGGGGAAAAAAAATAATATATATATATATATAAATTCACGTTACCATCACACACCTAGCATTAGGAGGAAACCTGAAAGTTTTCAAATCCATGCTAACCATATACAGCTACAGTGTTATATTTTACTCAAAAAACAAAATCCGGTTGGCAAGTTTAAACAATTTAGTGCTTATGAAAAAAAAAAATAAAATTAAAAAACATATATATATATATATATGGTGACTCAGGGCCCAATCTTTCCAAAAAAAAGAAAAAAGGCACTTAAGAATGGCTTTAGTATATTCCATAATGGCATTTCAGGACAGAAGACAGCACCCGGCTGAACAAATAGTTCCCTAATAAGAAGTCCAACTGAGGTAGTACTTCATATTGCTCTATCTACTTGAATATAAACCAGCAGGTTTTGTTGTTTCTTCTTCTTCGACATACAAAAACAGTAGGAAATGGCTTTGATAACTTTTTCAAATGTATAAAAACAGTTGTTGAAGAACTAACAAATACCCACTTGTGTTAGAAAAACAGAAATCATAAACCAGGAACCATCTTGTACAAACTGAGCACCAAAATGCTGCCAAAGTGACACAAATCTACCTTTCTGGCCAAATCCCAAATGCTGAAGATTGTTCTAGCAACCAAGCCATATCTTGGAATAAAACAAAAATTAAAAAGTGAGGAGAGGGGACAGAGCAAGCAGAGAACTTTCACAATTGTCAGCAGCCTTACCGGAAGCACTTTGTAAATCCCCATTAAAAAAAAAAAAAATAATCTGTATTGATGGATGGAGGGGGAAGAAAACAAATAAAAGTTCAACATTTAAAATGAAAATAAAAACTATGAACATACACAGAAGAATATTCCTGAAATTCATAGTTTTGTGGGTTGTTTTTTTTTTTTTTAAGAAATACTTTGGGTTGTTTTGTGGGGTTTTTTTGTTTGTTTGTTTTACAGGGTCTGGGAGAACACCAACTACTTTTCTTTTTTTTCTTTTCTTAAATTAAGCCCATGTAAAATCCGTTAATAAGTTTGAACAAAAGAAAATCAGAAGTGCTTTACGGAATCACCGTCCATTGCCATATCCAGGAAAGAGCTGAGTCAGAATGGTCTGCAGTGTTTCATTCACTTGCATAGTATAGGTTTTGCCAAGATCGTAGCGGCAGGCCGGACAGCTGTACACATCAGCTTTGAAGGACCTATCCAAACAATCCTGGTGAATATTGAATAAACAAATTGGTTAAGAGTAGAAAGACTTACAGTTCAGCTTATTCTACACAGACCTCACTTGAAACTGAGGTTCCTTCTACATCCTAGTTCACCTAGGTACTGACAAGAGCTGAGAAAGGCCCAAAGCCCTGCCACTGGAAAGAAAACTTTCTTCATTACAGCCAATAGTACATGTTCTTCAGAGTGTTATTAGTCATGGACTCAGTGTTTAAATGCATGGCAGAGGCGTTAAAGACTATTCTAGTTTCCATAAGAACACATTATTCCTCAAAGGAAAAACAGACTAAAAACCTATATACTTTGTAACACTGGAGTCCAGTGTCACCTAGCAGAATTACTCAATCCACAGATAAGCTCTCATTACCATCTTTTAAAATTATTTGATAGTAGCAATACAGTAGTAGAGCTTTCCTTAAAGCATCAACTTTTCTGTACCAAAGAACTATTACCAAATCACAACTTTTCACATATATACCTCAATCCTGTTAAAAGACTAAGAGTCAAAACAAAATCTCACCACTAAATGAGTCAGTTCAAGGTTTGTTGGCTCAACTACTTAACAAGAGAGCTGCACCAACTTCTCACCTTGCACACATTATGTTGGCATACAGTTGTGACTGGCCGAAACACAACCTCTTGACAGCAAATACACAAGAAAGCCTCTTCAACTTTATTTAGAAATTTCTGTAAAGAAAACATTTGATCAACTTATTATACTATGAAAGATACAAGGAAAAAAAAAAAGAAATGCAGAGAATTATATTAAACAGATAGTTTTTCTACAAAGCTCAACCCCAGAAAAAAAAGGCAGATAGCCAAGTTCTTATCCTTCCTACTGGTCTCAAACACCAGTAAGAACCAGCACTTTAAAGTTATGCCTTGGATGCCCACACTGAAACAAAAACCTAACAATCTGAGGCTATTTCTTTGTACTGACAAGAAGTTTGTATCTAGGGATAAATTAATTGTCACTTTATTTCTGGAATGACAAGTGTGATTTACCGGTCCATCTTTGAGAGCATCTAGTACTTCATTCCACAGTTTTTCATTGGCTTCATCACTTCTTATGAGAGATTTTTGCTGAGATGTCAATTTGTATGGCTCAACTTTTGTTTTCTTTGGAGTCCCTGCAGGAGAGTTCATGACTTTTTCCTCCCCACCTGAAAGAAAGCAGAATGACTTAAAACAAACAAACAAAAAAACCCAAACAAACAAAGCAAACAAGGAAGATTAAGTAAAATACACAAAGACCTACAAGGCTGTCTATATCCACTTGCCTACTTCACAAACCTGCTGATTTTCTCTTCCTCTTTCCTTTTTCTGGAGTATCAAACTCATTATCTCCATTATTTTCTTTATCTTTGTTTGCAACAGCTTCCAAATACCCCTCAGGATACTGTAGGAAAACAAAAACAAAAAGCATCCCATGTAAACATGCCAATTCACAGACTTACAGACTATTAGCGATTGAAAAGGTAACCCCTGGAGCAATTCTCATAACGGATCACTGCTCATCCAAAATGCTAGGCTATAAAAACACAGTAGAAGAAAATGAAGTTTGTCAATTTAACGTGCTAATGTAAGAAGGAAAGCAATCCACAGGACTGAAAGCACTCCTATCCCCTTCAGTCTAAAGGGGGCTGTCTTGTTTCCTAGATTCTTACACAGTGCAAAGCAGATTATCCTCTGTATAACAGAAAAAGCCCTGCTCTCCATCAAGTTCATTGTCCAAGGGAACCACAGCAATGTTCCAGAAGCATACCTGCATTGTTAGCCCAAGCTTCTTCATCCTGTCCTTTCCTTCTTTGGTCCAAGGAGCAGGTTCTTCATCATCTCTCCTGAGCAAGTAACGCCACACTAGAAATCCAGATTTCCCTGTCTCGGGCCAATATTTCACGACCTTAAAAAAAAAAAAAAAAAAAAAAAAAAAAAAAAAAGCAACACCAGACACTATAAAAACTTATTTGCCATATGCAATGTGTCTTTTCTTAATTCAGAATTCAAATCCTAATTACCTTATATATGCCATCATATCTGTTCCCTTCTACAGGAGCGTATTTGCTGTGTTTGCCTCCTTTTACATTCCTCACCACTCGGACTGGCTTTCCAGCTCTCCAGTCCTTAGCTTCAGCTCCATTTTTGTCATTGATGGGAGCACTGCAGTTCAGAGCCAAAGCTCTGTAAGAGAAAGTCCATTGAAGTTAGTGTATTTACCAGACAGAACTCTTCAAAATCAAAGAGGAAGGAAAAAGCAAAACATAATTTGCACGTAATCCAGCTACTACTAAGAAGAGTTCAACTACACTGTTCTACTCAACACTGCATTGATACAGTCATGTGCCATTACTACAGGGAGTAGCAGTATACTGTCACTGTGCTGAACCTTAGCTTGGTTTACAAAAAAAAGCTTATGCTATTTTACTATGCAGTTCCTTACATCTCAACTGATACTGAATGTGTGACTAGTATCATTTATAAATATAGAATAAATTAAATACAATTATTCTATACTCCAAAAAACATTTCCATTGCAGTTAATATGCAGCCTACAGAAGTAGTTTTTGCAGTTAGCCAGTTTCTTTTGATTACAAGTAGTATAAACAAACGCTCAGGTTGACAGATTGCCAGCTTCTAGGTCAGAATGGAGCGCAAATTGCCAACCTGTTCATATTGGTGAGTTTTTGATCACAAGACTGTTCTGCTGTACGTTTGTTTCCAGAAAGATCACGACCTCCGCTCCCTGTATATGTGAAGGAATTCCCGTGATCCTGAAACATACAGATTATTTCAATATATTCAACAAGAGTAATTCAATATAAGAAGGAAAAGTTTTTTAATTGGGTAGCTATAACACTGCATTCTGGAAGAAAGAAAAAAAAAGAAAAGATGATTCCTCCATTTAAGTGTGGTTCTCTCTTATTTTGAAAGGAGCAGAAGAAAAATCAGGGTTGCAACCATTGTCTGAGAGGCCTCTGCCAAGAGAGTAGCACACCACCTGCACAGAACCTGCATGGAAGTGCATGGCACGTTCAAGATAAAAGATCATTTAACTTCTGTCTTGGTACTTATACAGCTACATGAATTAAGACTCAAAACAGCAAACGAGATGCATTCTGCATTCATACATGTTTTCCATGAGGTTCAGATGGGCATTCAGGGTGTAGTACTACACTGGTGAACTGTAAGGAGCAGTAGAGGCTGGTAAAGCCCAATAATGATTACGTTTGGCCAGATGAATAAACAAATATATTCAGCAGTAGCACTTCTGTCCCAGGCTTTGCTCTAGATCTTGCAGCACATGCAGAGAATCTGCTGAGATAGAGACCCAGAAAAAGCAGCTAAGGACGCTTGGATTAAAAGCTGACATAAAAATGTTAAATTTAATTCAGGTGATCTTCCTTCTTCTGGATTGTAGCTTTCCTACTTATTTTACTCTTAAGATCTTAACTATCATCAGGATGGAGAAACATCTGAGAGAGAACGTAGGATGTAATTACGGCTATCGCTGCAAGTTAGTTTGATGCTCAGACATAAATAATGAAGATTCACTTACTACATCATCTTCATAGCCTCCTGCCAGAACCAAGGAATAAGCACCATCATTACTTCTGCCATGTATGCCAGCCACATGGGGCCTGTGAACACCAGATTCGCTCACCTGGAAGAAAAAATGAAAAGAAATAAAAAAACGAAAAAAACACACTCCATAAGTTTGGTAGGCAACTGCTATCAACAAACCACAAGCAACATGATCACTCATTGGTCTTGGAACTAAAATAGTAGTATTACTTCACAGTTGTTTTCCATATGTTACATGGAGAAACTGTACTCCCAAAATATCCAGATAGAAGAAAGAAAACTGTATTCTATTGAACTAAGCACAAGGATACTTTTTCTGATGTAAATTCAGAAATGTTGATTTTTCCCATGTAGATTGCTTATTAAAAACTCCAGAAATTTTATAGTAATGTAGGTACTAGAACGACATAAGGGTAATGGTCTTAAAAGATTTTCAATGGCAGCATTCACATTCTACTTGAAAAAACAAGTTTGAATAGCTCACAGCTTTCTTTCCACTCTTTTAATAGATGATAAAACTGCTTAACATATCCAGATTCTTAAAAGAGACTTAGCAGCAGAAGTAGGAGATACTACACACCTCCAAGGCAAAATTCTGGAAATATACACATTTGGTTTGGATTTTAGGTCACCAAAAAGGACCCACACCTGAAAGGCCTGGAGAATGCAACATCAGCTATGGAACACACAGTACAGACAAAGCCAGAATTCTTTCTGCGCTTATATATCCACTGACCTACATACACTTCAATATTAACCATTTCAGGTTTCACATATAAGTGCTGGATCATTTCCACTTTCCTTTGCAGTGGAAGAGACCAAGACTCAGCTTCATACCTGAACTCTGAACTTCCACATGGTGCCAACTGGAACCCCAGGAATTGGTCCATAGTGGTTAGAGGGGACAATGGTACATTCCTTTGTGCGACCAACACATGCCATACCCTGTTTCAAAAGGGAAACCGGTTAGCCAAGAATTACAAGAAATGTACACCAACAGTATTCTTCAAAGATAAAACCTGACCTTGCCCCAGTCTCTCCGTGATGATGAAGTAGCAGATGCCATCTTTTGTTTCTTTTTACTTTCTTTTAATTTCTCTCCTGCCAGAACCACCTCACTTGCATCATTTCGGCATTCAGGGCAATACCTAAAGTCATGAACCAATGAAAATTAACAAGCAGCAGAGCTTAAAATTTAAGACCAGAATGTTCTCAAACACAGAGTTGTAATGTTAAAATTTCCCCATATGAACACAGACAGGACACTGAAGCAACTCTCCACACACAAACTTGATCTGTATTAGCCAGTGGCCTTGCACCATCTTCTAAACCACTGCACGTGCATCAAGAAATCATCTGTCATAAGAATTATTGCATTCTGTTTCAGCCTATTATACATGAAATGAAACCACATATTTTCCTACATATGAGGGCTGCTCCAAAGTAATACCTCCTGTTGTTATGTTGGCCCACAACTTAAGGGGCGGATGTCAGTGGGTTGGCAGTAGAGGTGGAACCTTCCCACCAATATCCCGTTACATTTTGTTGCCATGCGACAGGATGGCAGCAGAGGGGCGGGCGACAAAATGGTGTCTGACATGGGAGTACAGATGAAGCAACGGGGTGGAACCAGATTTCTCCATGCAGAAAAAACTGCATCCATTGACAATCATCACTGCTTGCTGAATCAGTAAAAATGCACAGCTAATGGTGGTGACTGTGTTGAAAAACAGTTGTTTGTAGTCTAGAACTTGCTCTATCAAATAGTGTTATTGTGCTTTTTGTAGTTGTTATAGTTTCCATGGGAATAAATAGGAGGCATTACTTTACGAGATATCTCCATTTTTCTTTGAGAAGCTATGAAGTTTCCTAACAAAAACAAAATAAAAAACCCAACACACTCAGAACACCCATAACAGCAGCACATTTCTTCACCTTGCACAGTCCCAATATCACCACCTAACATGAAGCCCTAGTCCTCACTTACAACTCAATCCTGACAGCAACTGTGATACCACACAGCACCATTAGAACTTACCAGTCTTCATCATCTGGTATGCTACTAAGGGGAGGATTGAGGCAGTAGATGTGGAAAGCCATATCACACTCATCACACATGAGCTGTTTATCAGGATCTTGTTTACCCCCACAGATATGGCAAGCACAGATCCTGCAAGTTTTGTTTGGATTGTCCTTACAAGCTTTACACACAGGTCCACTTTGTCCTGTTAGCAAAGAGAAACAACGCTCCAGGAAGTGCAAAGATATATTATGAATGGTCAGAGGAGTCACAGCTGTAAGTGTTTTAGAATTCTGATGCTCGCAGATTATTAAGAGAACATCACAAGATAAGACAACAGTACATACAAGAAAAATGCAATACTCACGTTTTAATGGTCTGGCACTAATTGGACAAACACTGCCTGGTTCTTCAATTTTATAAATGTCATCCACAAATATAATTCTGCAGTCATTCAAAGAATCACCAGCCTCCCTACAATAAGTTGACAAAAGTTAAAGATCAGAAAGTATCACACAGCATGAATTCACAGATGTGCACATACACTGGTAGTGTAGAGTGATCTGACATTATTCCTTTATCACAGGATACCTGTTGTAGCACCATGAAATCCAGGACAGTAGCATGACAGCATCACCATGGAACACTTTCCATGTAATTAAAGCGTGCTCCTTTTACTTCACTGAAAAATCAGGTACCCATAAAGTTTAAATTGAAATATTTTTTGTTGAGAACAACCATCAGACTAATTCCTCTCTTACTTCAGAAAGTCAAAATAACTATGCTGAGAGAAAGGAGGAACATTCTGGCAACCCTCTGAAAATCTACTTATATGAAACATAAGTTGAGAGTCCTTCATACGTATGCATTAGAAAGGAATTGAAGATTATCAACTTTATAAAGTGAAAGCTTATGCTATATTTTCATACATAGCACAAAACATTATCCTGAATTTTGCGTTTCATGACAGAGTTAACCAGTAAACCTTGAGAGAGTTAACATAGTAAAAAGAAAATTCTTCACCTCCTAGCAAATATGGGGCTTTTCCTGCCAGCAGTATGTGAATCCACAGATCAGTACGTCTTGTGATTCCCTGCAGTGCTCATTTCCTCTAGTTTAAGTCAATCACCCCAAAAGACAGTTCAGCTTTCCATCTCTCCTCAGCACTTCTGTTGCTATATATATATATATTTTTTTTTTTCCTCCAGGATTTGTTGCGTTGTTTTTTTGCAGTCACTCAGACCTCAAGAAAGTTTAAGCAGAGCTGGAGAGTTCAGTTTACCCCACATTTCTATTCTGAATTGCTTACCCAAGTAGTATCTTCGCATTTATCTCCCTGATCAGTTTTGTTTCCCTTTTCTGCAGGATCTCAGCATCATACCAAAAACCTCTCTCTGTTGGTTCATCAGGATTGTAGTTGACCATCACCACCTGTCCTACTTCCAGCTGGTGCCATTTCAAGATAGTCCGTGCACGAGACCGTACATCATTTGAACTCAGTTCCACAACTCCGTTCTCTGGATAACTTGAGGCAGAAGGAAGCCATGAAAGAACAGGGAAGAAAAGTCAGATTCATCATCACAGTTTATTCACAGTATATTTTATCTAGACAGGTTCACTTAAGAAATGATGCCACATAGCATACAAAAGTAGTTAAAAAAATGAAATCTCCTCCCACAAACACAGCTAGAAACAGCAGCCTAAGTTAATTAGTATTGTGACCCATTCAAAACTTGGGTAATAGCATTTCATATCTCTAAAATCATGATTCCAGCCCATGCGTTTTGTCTTACAGTTCACGTGGATAAATCATATAATTACTGTGCTAGCCCAGTTCTGTTTTACCTCAGTGATCTCTATAATCAAATTCCTCACTGACATCACAATCCAGATTAATTTATTAGCCAAGAAATCAACAAAACTCACTCTTCGTATTTCACATGATATATTACATCTTCTTCAGAAATGGTTGTCTTCTGATCAGCACAGCTGCCATTTGCAGCTCTTCTTCTGGTTACATTTACAACCTGGGCTTCAAACCATGCTCCCATATTCATATCACGAGCATCAACCAAGTCATTGATCTACATAAAGTAAAATATACAGCTCATCAAAATGCATTTTCAAAGTAAGCATTTTCCAATCTACTTGAAGATTTGACCATCTCTAGCTAGCTATTACCAAGATATTTAACGAAACATCTTAAACATCTCCTTTACCTTCCTGTTCCCATTATGCATCCCCCTACGGTCTCCTCAGATTGCACTTGTAAGGTTACAGATCCATTGTACACCAGCATGTGTACAAACAGCCTTGTTATCTAGTACAAACCATTGTTAATTAATCTACAACAGGCTTTCAGAATAATTTTGCTCATAATCTGACAAAGACAACTCTAGATCTGTAATAAAAACCACTGAAACAGAAGTAAAATGACTCTGAACAGCTGGTTGAGATTTCCTTTTATTCATCTGAGTTTCAGCTTTGAATAATATAGTGTCTCCAAAACAAAACAAAAAAAACAAAAAAAAAAAAGGGGGGGGGAATTTTAAATTAAAACAAGCACTTATAATGTGTTCCTTTTTCCTTTTTTTTTAAACACATTGTAGTTTTTATTAAAAGGGTAAAATGAAAAATAATTATTTAACCCAAAACACATTGCATTTAATTAATTTGTGGGTTGACTGGTATTTTTTGTTTGCTGTTGGAAGTTCAAAAAATAGAAAGCAATTGTATCATGATTTTCCAAAGTTCTCAACCAAGGAAAAACCCTTCATCTCCCAAAGCACAGCTCTAAGCAACATTTGTTCTTCACTGACTTACCTTATAGAGGCCGAACCCTGGGTCAGCCCAGTCAGCCTGCGCCGCTGTGCTGGGCTGTCCCTCCAGATCTATGGCACCTTCTCCATTGTGAGAGTTTTTGTCAGATTCACTTTGACCTGAGCCACAGCCAGAGTCTGTGTCAGAGAGCTCTGAATCCTTCTCCTTAGTCACAGCAGGAAGCACTGCTGGGCTTTGTCTGACCAAGAGCTGAACAATATCATTCAGTCCAACGCTGTAATCAAAAAGGGAGTGACCATCCTCCATCTGCAGGGAAAGCAACAAAATCATCTGGTTATCGAATTCAATAGAGATTTTCCAATTCAAAACCATCCATCATGTTCCAGCTGCCTCTATGCACCAAAACTAACCACATTTCTTGAACACCATTAACAACTGGGGATCTGGGAATTCAGCAGCAGCATGTCAGTTACAGATTGTTACTCTATTTTAAAACATTCATTTTTCTCCAACAGGCACCACGGACCTTCATGAAAAACAAAGCTTCCACAGTGTGGTGGACTTCTACCCAGATGGAACAACTGTGTTCCACAAGATCTGGAAAAGTTGCTGCCACATTCCTTAGAAATGCAACTCAGAAAAACTTAAAAAAAAAAATTCACTATTTTCTATCAAAACTTAAAGATTATTCCACACTACCTAGGAACTGTGATGTTAAGTCCTTAATTCAGACACATCCCTTAATATAAGTATTAATACAAAGCAATCCTTATACTCTGATAGTGTATGCTCCAGATTATTGATAGAGCCTCACTCCAAAATGCAGCATTAAGTACAGACCAAGGGACTGAACACATGCTTTCTTCCAGACAAGCTGTTTTTCCATTGGAAGTGCAATCAAGGATTCACTTCAACTTGGAACTGTCCATTCACGTCTTAGCATAGCAGGGCATGTCTTAATTTCATGCCCTCTATAATTTTAAGGATATATTTTGCAAGTATGGCAAAAATATGCCCTACAAAGAGAGGGGCACAAAGGGCAAGTAGGGCTCTCACTGCCATTAGAACACTGCACTTGAGGCCATGGCACAGTCAAAAGCTGAGACAAAAGCTTCATCGCATAGTTAAGGTCTGACTAAGAAATTATACAGGAAATGATCATCCCCTCCAGCCCAAACCACCAGAAGCAGCAATTCAAGAGCTTTGTTCTCTACCAGCGGGAAACAGAGTAAAGCCACAGAAATTCACACTTTACAGGAATCACTATGATAACTCAATTCTGATTTATGGCACTGAATGGTTACAGGACAATCCCTGGAAATCGGAGCGTGCAGGAAGTGATCTGGGCTGGATCTGCTTGAAAGACAAAGGCTCACTGCAATACAGAAGAATGAACCAAAAGCGCGCGCCGTTTCTTCTAAAAAAGCGACAACACAGCGAGCACAGCGTGCTGCTCGTGGCAGCACAGACATGTGGCAGCAGGTGCAGGGGACAGAGCAGCAGAGAGCCACACTGGGACACCAAACCACAACGGTTCAAAATGCTTCTGGTGGAGGTGGCAGCAGCTGTGCGTGCACCTCCAGCAACGGGTACACTTTTTTAAATTAACAAGTGTTTTCCTGACTTCTTAAAACATGACCATTTCTAACGATTCCTAATTCAGACAAAGCATAGATGGGCGCAGTGGAGAAGGAAGTCTGAAGAAGGTGGGAGCACACAGCGTAAATGGTTCTGTTGCAACAAACCGACAAAAACCTTAAACGTGCGTGCAGAACGAAGGGCACAGGAGTGCAGACAACGAAACTTTGTGAAGCAAAGCGACTGCATCTACTCGAAGCGTTTGGTGCCACTTCAGCGTGCAGGAGCAGCCCCGCGGCTGTCAGTGTCCCGCAGCCCCGCGAGGGGCGATCGCTGTGCTCGGCCCAGCCAGGGCCGCCCAATCCCGCGACTGCGGCCACCCCGGGCTCCGCACACCCCAAAATGGTCGAAGGGATCGAGGGGGGTGGCACACAAAGCCTGGAGCTGCATCGACTCCACGCCCCCGGTCCGCAGCACTCCCAGGCACCGCTCCCGTTTGTATCGCGAAGCAGCGCGGTGTCACCGTGTCACGCTCCACCCCCAGGGCGGCACAACCCCACCTCCCCCCGCCCCGGGAAGGCCCCGTGGCCGCCCCGCGCCGCGTACCTGCTTGCCGCGGTAGAAGAGGCGCTGGCGGTGGGGCTCGATGCCGAACACCTCGTGGATCCGCAGGCGCAGCCCCTCCACCTTCGTGAGCTTGGAGAGCGAGTCCACGCGGTGGGTCTCCCTCCCGTCCATGGTGCGGACCTGGATCCACATGGTGCCGACCCTTGCGAGAGCAACGCGGCGTCACGCGGACGGCGCCGGAGCCCGGCGCGGCAGCTCCCGACCGCTGAGGCCGCGCTCAGCCCGCCGCCAGCCCGGACCCGGCCGGCCCGCCCTCCAGCTGCCCCCGCGCCATTGGCCGCCGGCCCGGCCGGTTCTGGCGCGGATTGGCCGCCGGTGCCTTAGGCCCGCCCCCTCCCCCGCCGCGCCTAACGGCCCAACTCGCGCCCGGGCCTCCTAGCGCCTTGCGGGCGGGCGCCGCGCGCCAACTGTATCTCGCGCCACAATTGAAACGCTCCCTCAGCTCACGCGGTGGCCTCCTCCCAGACCTCGCGAGACTATGTAAAAGAGTGGGGAGCCGGGGCTGTAGCGGGGGGGAGCGGCTCTTAAAGCGGCCGCCGCGGTCCTAACTGCTCGGGGCGGCGGCGTTCTTCAGACGACCATCCCCGGGAGTCGTCGCTGCCATTCCCTCCCCAGAAAAAGTAATAAAGAAAACGGGGCGCTCAGCGGCCCCCACCCGCGGGACGGCGGCTGCTGCCAGCCCCGAGAGCCGACAACGGTCCGCCGCCCGCCCCGCTGCCTCCCGCTTCCCCCGCCGAGCGCCCGGGAGCAGAGTCGCCTCCCCAGCACCGCGCCCCGAGGTGACGGGTGCCGCGAGCATCTGGCAGCTGTCACCAGCGCGGAGCCGCCGCTCGCAACGGGCACAACGCGAGGGTGAATTCCCGCCGCCGCTACCACCAGAACCCACCCCTCCCAGTGCGGCCACCGCCCCGTTGGCGGGCCTAAGCCAGCGGGACTCACCGGCTTGGCTCCGCGGTGCTGGAAGCCGCTTCCGCGCTGCGCCCCACCGCCGCCCGCCCTCTCCCCGGGCTTTGGAGTTTGGCGCGGAAAAGCCCCGTGCGCGGCGGGCGCCCGCCCATTGGTCGCCGCTGGCGGGAACGAGCGGGAGGGGTGGGGCCGCCATTGCCTCCCGGGAGCGCAGAGCCGCGGGGGCTCTGGACGGGACACCGGGGTCTGAGGGCGCGGAGTCGGGAGGGCCGCGCGCCGGACAGCGCTGCGGCATCCCTGTGTGGGGGCAGCACGGAACTTGCTGTAATGTCTGTAATGCTGTAATTGCTGTAATGTAAAACCGAGAGCATCACCGTCCCGGAGACAGGTCCCCAAAGCCAATGTGAGAAGGATGAGACCCAGAGTCTCCCTTCTTCGTTCCTCTCTAGCAGGCGTAACTCCAAGCCACGCCATTACCACCCAATGCCCACCATGCAGTGCACGCTCCTGGGCAGCTTGAAGGACCATCCAGACCGGGAGAGGCCTCCAGGACCCCCCAACTCCAAAGCCCCTCCACTCTGAGCTGCAGAGCTCCCGGGGTGGGCAGCAGTGCTGCAGCATAGGGCTCCTGGGAAATATGGCCTCAGGTACCATGAGTGGGGCTGCTCTAGGGAGTCTTCCCCCCAACAGGGAAGGAAATAAAAAAAAAGGATAAAATTTGCTGAGTCTAGGCACCAGGTGGAACAAACTGTTAGCTGGGGATTACCAAGAGGTTTCTGAGAAAATAAGGCGGCTTGGAAAGAAGTAGAAAAGAATGAAAACTGGCAAAGGTGGGGACGAGGTGCTTGGCTGGGAGTGTGGTCGCAGCAGGGGGTGGCTCCAGCAGAAGCAGCTTCAGCAGCTCTGCAACCCGCCCGGGCCTGGCAGACCCGCTCTCCGGTCCTTACAGACAAAGAGAGCACGAGGCGCGCTGGAGCTCAATGCAAAGCAGGACTTCCCGTGCTACACCCCCCACACCCGCAGAGCCAATCTGTCATGTGCATGTTAAAAAATACAAAATCCGTATACACACACACACACACACATATATACACACACACGACCCCCAGTTTGCAGACTGCTGTAGTGAATGCATACAGCAAGAGTGCAGCATGTGTCCCTCCCTTACCCCCCTGCTCTCATAGGATCTGCTGGGGATCCCACAGCTAAGCCACAGATCACAGGTTGAAAGTCACTGGCCTAGATTATGTTAGAACCAAAGGTTAGGCATGTGTCAGTGCATAAAAGCCTTGGATGTGACCTGCGACCTGCAGCAGTCAGGCTTCATTTCCTCCCAGATCTGAAGGCTTTGCCTTGCAAGAAAATCATTTTCCCCCTGGAGATGCATTGAAGTCTTAACCTTGACCCACTGCAGCAGCAAACTCCACAGTCTGAAGAGATTTTCAGATATTACAGAGCTGGCAGGGAGCAGGAATAAAGGTTGTGCATTGGGAAAACAGTTTTCACCCTTAAGGACAGGTCACACATCTAAAGCATCTCATGTTTGGGTTTTCTGGGTTGAAGTCTCAAGTAGTGTTGCTTAATAGTGTACCTGGATCCTTCTAGACATTCCTTTTAGAATCCTGATTGAAAACATTTTTCTTCACTGTTAAACCCTCCATGCTGAGAGAAAACAATATCTCAGCTCCTCTGCCAGCAGGGATATCCAGCCCAGTTTGTGAAAATTTAAAGCATTGAAAGCAAGAGTGCAGGAGTAGAGGGAGAAGCAGACCAGGCATGTTACAAAACCACCCTGAGTGTGAAAACCTGCACAAAGCTGAACTGGAAGACTGTAAGAGCAGCCAAGAAACACCCAGGATTTTCCCTATAGTGAGGGCAAAGACAGCCCTGGGCAGGGACCTGCTTGAGCTGCTGCTGCCTGCCCATGTGCTAGGGTTAGCTGCTGGAAGGGAAGATGAGATTGGGAAACTCTCCAAGGGACACCGGCAGCCAGGCTTCAAGAATACATGGAAGTACAGTTTTGGCTGATGCAGGGCGAGGGCAGCAGAGAGCTGCAGCATGACTCGAACAAGGAAAACGTTTTGAAGGCTTAGAAGATCAAGGTTGGGAGGTAAAAGTTAGGCTGAAGCTTTTGGTACCTCACTAGCAAATTGTTTTCAGAAGGCCACAGCACTTTGAAGACCATTGCCTTTAGAGGCTATCTTGCAAAGTCATACTAACAGCTGGGTGGAATAAGACAAGATCCAGCAAGGAGTCTCTTGCCACGGCCCTACCTCACTCTGCTCTAGATCCAAACAGCCAGCACTGCAGGACTAGCACGAGGACATCCAACATTTGTTCATAGTGTGGTCTTGGACAAAGCTGCTGTGAGGAGCAAGAACTACTGCTGCAGCAGACCAGAAGTTGGAGCAAGAAGGGTTAAGTGCTTTGAAGTGACATTACCAGCTGAAGCCATTTTTGCACTGCTACCCAAAGGATCAGTCACTCCCATCAAAGGGAAGTGGTGGAGGATACAAAGACAGGAATATGAAAGCAGAAGTTCCAGGCATGGAGGGGCACATGGCTATCAGTCTCACCATCTTGTGGACCTTGCAAAGCAACAAATGGCAAAGACCACAGGCTGACTTGTCCCCTCAGCGAGTTCCAGACAACTCTGTGCTGCAGCTATGAAAAGAGCTAAGCAGCACAGAGCTTCTCAAGGAGTTTGATGGAAGCCTGAGGGCTTTGCTTGACTTAAACAAGGAACAGAAATCACAGCAACACATGCCTCACTCTTGAATCATCTCTTCTCGTGCCTGAATCTGTCCTGGGGAAGGTGACCATGGCATCTTGGCAGATTACTAATGGAGTAAAGGCCATTAGTGAAGATGAACAAGATTGTTTCTGCTGCAGCAGATGAGCACCGGCAGATGGAGTGTCATGCATGGCTTCTGGTCCCCAAAGAGATGACGCTGAGCTGTGACACACCGCAGAGAAGGGATAAGAATTGAGACTAACACAGGCCTGATCCTTCAAATCCTCCATACTTCCGCTATGTTTTGATGTCATAGCATATGCACAAAGGCTACAGAATAACACTGCCTGGTTCCAGAGGGTTTTTTTGCTCCAGCCAGCATGACTCTCTCTCTCTCGTCCCCAAGCACATTTCTCTGCTGCCTCCTACACCCTTCCCACACCCACCAAACTTCTGAACTGATTTTATCTTTGTTTTAGTTATATGGTAGATTACAAGTAACAAGAATCACAGAAATTAGCATGCAAACCTTTGCTCTTAAAGTACAGTCTCCATAATTTCAGAGTTCTGACAGTACAGGCCAGGAGCTCCATGCATTACTATTTTTGCCCTGGGTCACCAAAGTCACACTTTAGATATCAAACATTGACACATTAATTATAATTTCTGGTGTTAACTCGTGCAAATCACCTGCCACTTACAAGGCAAATGGGAATTCTCACTTCTACACAAATTCATCTGTGCTACAAGTCACATGAAGATGTGTCGTGCAGATTGCGAGTGCTGTTGTACCCATTTAGAAGATGAATTTAGGCTGTCTTATGAGACTTTCACCATCACCATCAGATCTAGCCTGCTTTGACCCTTCACACCCCTGGACCAGCTTATGTGAACACACAGCCTACTCTCCACATACAGCCCAAATATTTAAAAAACCACAGGACTCATTTCTTGATTCCTGGGTTCCTGAATGGAAAATGTTTTCTCAGATCTTCAGAGGATGGACAAGAACATCCATCCTTTCCCCTGTGCACATCACAATATAAAAAAAGTGATCATGAGAGGCAGACTACAGATCTCCAGAGACCATCACAGACTTGTTGCCTGAAATGTCTGACTCAGGTAAGGAAGGGGATTCCTTTTAACCTCAAAGCTGCAAAGTGATAATTGTCAACATTTCTGTTAGCTTAACAACTACACATTTTCAAAACACATCGATGCTCCCCATCTCCTTCATGGTTTACCATAGGCAATGCAGAAATGAGACCTGAGGTCTCCTGCATGCACAGGCCAAAAACAACGTGACTCAATCAGCTGAATAGCTTTAGAAGACTTCAGATGATTCTTACCTGTGCCTCAGTTTCCTCTCCCTCAGATCTCGAAAACAGACAACAGGAAGCTTAATTAATAGCTTCAAACTAGCTTTTGAGATCTGAACATGAAATAGCACAAACAGAAAAACAAAACATTAACTGAAATGTTTTTTATTTTATCTATTAAAGAGCCCATATTTCTCCCAGCCAAGCTGAGAGTCCTGTATTGCTGAGCATTCTGCAAGTATAAAAATGGGAGGCAAGTCCTACCTCGAAAATCACAGCAAACTGGAGAAGCAGCACCTTTCCTCATTGTGTATTTGCTGTGCACAGGCACAGTCTGTGGGTGAGTGTGTCTTCTTTTGCAGTTCCAGCACTCATGCTGCAGGGGAGATCTGCAAAGGAAACACGGTGGCTGAACCACAGACCCTCTGCCCTGCTTCTCTGGGACTTCTGGGCAATGCCTTAATGCCAGGCAAAGCATGTTGAGCTACCCAACACAAGCACTTGCCAACCATGTTACTGGCTGCTAACACAGCTTTGGCAAAAGCCAAGCACGAGCTGCCTGCTGGCAGTGGCTGAGCCCCAACCTGGGAAACCGGCTGAGCTTTTGCTCCCAAACCACAGCTGAATGAGAGCTGCAATCCTGTTTGCACCCACACTGTGGGTGATGGACAAGGCCCATACATGAATCCCTGACAGCACAGACAATTCTGCAGCAGTTCTTTGTTGGAGGGTTTGCATAAATAGCTCTCAACCTGCTTCTGGACCTCTCTGGGCTCCCAGACACAAGGCAGAACGTATGGCACAACAACTTCACCCATCTCCTGCTCCAGCAGGGAGACTGGACCAGGTTTTTTTTTCAAGGTACCTTCCAATCCCTGACATTCTGTGAGCTCCAGCTCGGAGCAGCACCTGCAGGCTGAGGGCCAAGCACCAGGTGGGCCCCATGGTAGCACCTCCAGCTTCCACTCCCCCACTGCACCACTCCCTACCAGGCCAAGATGCACAGTGGGAACAGATTCCCTCCGATGGGTCCCCCTGTGAGACCCCAGCCCCAACGCTCAGAGAAGCCCCCTCACAACTCCCGCCTCTCTCTCCCCATTGGCAAGGGGAGCATGTGCCATGCCTCCATTGGCTAGTTCGGCTGCTCATCAGGCCCATGGGGTATTTAAGTGAGGCGAGAGGTTGGCTCCCTGCCTGTGCTGTTGGAGTGGTTGGACTGACGGGTGTGCTGAGGTAGGTGAGGCAGGGCTGCTGGGAAAGGTGTTGGGTTTGTTTCCATACTGTGGAGCTCCTGAGTCTACCTCTTGCTTTGCAGCCCTCCCAGGTATGGAGGGCAGAGGCTGTGCCCCAAGCTGGCTCTTGCTTCTGCTACAAGTCCCAATGTTGTCTGCTGCTTTTCCCCATGTTTGGCCACAAAAGATGGCTTGGAATGGACTACTGGAGAAATAAAGTGACATCTTGGTGGCAGTACTGCACCTGGTAGACCATGGGAAGAAGATTGAAGGCTTCTTCCTAGCCCTGAGATAAGTTCTTGGCAACCCTGCAGATTTTAGCTGTGGTTTGGACAGCTGTAGGTTCAAAAGCACTTCCCTGGCTGGTGAGATTACAGCAGGGCAAGGGGTTTGCAGGACATGACTGTGTGTGATGTGCCTGCTGCTGACCTGTGATAGGGTGTTTGTGCCCTTCCTGTTGACAGTACTGACCATAGCTATTTCCCTGTGATGATTGCTTGGTGGAGGCATGATAATAGTGTTAACAAAGGGGTTAGCTCAAGTGAGAAGGGAACTTCTTGCTCGTGGGCAGACAGAGGCTGCAGCTATGCATATAGCCCTGCCTGCTTGAAGGAGGACTTGGCAAAACAGCGCGGTGTTTCTCAACACTGACAGAGTTCTGCATGTGGCTGTGGCTACCTGAAACTGCATAAGTACCAAAGTTGGTTCTGCTGAAACTGACAGACTAAAATACCTTTTTTAGTAGTCTGTAGGGTGTGTTTCTTGCTCTGGAAGTTCCAGCTGTGGTCCAGAGCTGTGGGAATTCTGTTGGTGTTACAATCAGGAAACAGCAAGTACTGGAAAGCCCACCTACTTTAGGGTAGAAGGAGCAGTTTTAATTATTTCTGAATAATAGGAACTCATGTAGCTTGTATGCTTCCTGTCTCAAGGAAGTACTTACTAATGACCACTGGCTGTGGTGTTCATTTTCCCCTGGGATTCTGGGAGTGAGCAATTCTTGACTCCCGCTGCAGAAGTAGTTTTAGCCTTTGAGGCTCCCTAAAGCTGATAGCCTTTTTAGGAAGGTTGCAGATGTGTACTTCTGCCACCAACTCTGTATCCACTGTCCCAAGGTTAAAGTCCAAATTGTCTAACCCCCCATTCTAGATCTTGCTCTGCCTTCAGTGTTTGCAAACCTCTGTTGGTTGTGGGCACTGCCTTTCCCTCCAGCAGCAGAAACTCCTCTTGATCATGTTATGCCAACCGCATTTATGGTAACCAGGGTATCAGTGACAAATCTGAAAAAGAATGCAAGTCCTTCAAACACAAATCAATACCTCTGTCCTGGATAGTTCTCCCCAGTCATATCTAAATTGCAGAATATAGCCTTGTTTGTTAATGTTCATTGAAGAACTACCAGTTAAGCTACTGAACAGGGCACATTGGTGTCACTCAATCAGTCTTCCATAGATAAAGTTTAGAGGGGAGAAAAGATTCCTGAATGAGATCCTACATCTCCATCTGTAGGATAATGTAACAGCTTCCCTTCTTTCCAGAAAAGCCTTGTGTAGGCTTAGAATGTTTTTTATTGTTATAAATGTGTATATACTGATTGTTGTCAGAGACAGAAATGGGGGGAGCTGCTTACTCCAGCAAAGAAGCACTTTTGTGCCAGGATGCTCCATTGCAATGGCTGTAATAGGCTGAGGTAGAGAAAACAGGTCACAGCTCAGGAGTTCTGGTGCCTTAGCCCTTATTTCTGCTGAATTCCAAGTTGTGCCAAAGTGGGCAATGTGATTGTGCCACACTGGAGAGATCCAATGAGAGGTTTCATCTTTCTAAAACTGTTCTGAGAATGTTCTCCAGCAGTGACCTGATATCTTGGCTGTAGTAATATGAAATCATCTGCAAGACAGAGCTGCCCTGATAAGGGAGAATTAGTTTGCTTCATGCATTTAAAGCAAATGGTGATGCTACTTCTGTTTTCTTCCCTGGGAGGCTGCCTGCTGGTGGATGTGACTGGGATTTCTGCTTGCAGTTACCACTTACCTCTGCTTGCAGTTCAGAGTCATGCTTCTCTCCAGTGAGCATGAAACAATTGCTGAGTGCTAGTGCTTCCCAGTGATGTGGAACAATGTGAGATCTGCTCCCCACCACAATAGGCTAGAGCATAGGAAGAGAAAACAAAACTGCACTATGACTCACAAAAACAAGTCCATGCTACAAGCACTAGAGTTGCAACACACCCATTCCTCTGGAGGGTGGCAAATGATGTTCTAACATGATTGTGCTGTGAGGATTGTCACTAACAATTGCCTTCATAACTAAGAGTTCTTAGTACTTCAGAGGTTGATTCTAACCTTATCCTGGCTTTTTTAATGTCTTTCATCATCCAAGGAGTTACTCCTGACTTATGCTTGCAGCTAGAGTACTGCTTTTGGCTGCTCTTTGTTCTGTATGCTAACCCTGACACCAGCCAGTGAGACACTACGGTACAAGTGTTTCTCACCTGCTGAGAAGTGAAGCAACTCAGTAAAGGAGTTGTTTGTAATGGTGTTGAAATAGCTGTGCTTCTCAGCTTCAAAAAAACCCAAATTTATTCCTAAATAGTGTGAGAGGAGTAACTACCGACTGAAGAAATCATGTGGGCTTTGTGCCTGAGGCATGCATTCAAGCCTTGCTTTTACTTGCAGCAATTTTCTAAAAAGTTTTCCTAGTCTGAATTCAAGATGCACCTTTGTGGTGGTGTCAGCTGGCCCTCCAGAAGTGTGGGGGGAGTGTCCCAGTTTCTGTGACAACTTATGCTGTAGACATGTACTCTGCATCCCTAATGGCCCTGCTCAGATCTCACTACAAAGCCAACTAATTGCTTACATAACTTGCCAGGCTGTCAAACAGTGTGGCATTGACTTCTGAGAAGTCTCCCCAAGCTCTGTCCATCATCAGTTCAAAGCAAAAAAAAAGTCTGTTTCGCTGTTTCTGTCCCAACACTCTGCTTCTGTTTCTGCAGCAAAAATGTAAGCATTAAACAAGACAAAGCTGACAAGAAAAAGACAGCAGTCTTTGTTGCATATCAGATGGCAGGCATTTTGGATAGTCTGCCCAGGGTCTGATTCTTGGCTTGAGAATCTTGTTTATGAGGAATTCTGGTTTGAGGGTTTCCCACTGGAAAAAATGCTGTAGGAATTCCAAGAAGAGAGACTAGCTGGTAAGGCAGGGAGGCAGAGAGATACTGAAAGGAAGAACAAGTATGCTCAAGTCTTTGCTATGCCTGACTGAGGCAAAGTGTAATCATAGATCTGTTGTGATTCTGGTGTGTCCAGATACCAACCTAGATCTAGGTTAATGAGATCAATACACATTCAAGCTATTGCATCACTTTTATACTTCTAAAATCCAATTATATAGTCAAAATACTTCTGAGACTTAGTATCACAGGAGGTAAATTTTGCTGTCCAGTTCTACTAGCTGGCTGGTAGGATAAGAATTGTGTTTTTAAGTAGACAGTCAGAATGCCACAGCAGGAAAACAGCAGGTAAGCTCCAGAAAATCTTTGTATTCTTCCCAGAGCTGTGAGACTTTGTGTTGCTGAAATTGGTATAGAGGCTAAAGGTTTCCACACTATAAAGAAGCTATAGTGGGACTATTCTTAATCATTAAAGGTTTTTGAGCAATTATGAAACAGAGTAGTTATATTCCAGCAGGGCTTCTTAGTACAGTAGTAATATATGACTGTGATTCACACTACTAGCCCTGCTTCTGCAGGGCACAGCTTTCCTTTATGCCAGTCCTTGAAAAGTGGGAAGCTGAACCAGGAGTGCATGTCTTGCACAGAAAATGCACAACTGAGATTAAAAAGTAGTTCTCATCCACTTCTACTTCCTTCTTTGCTGGTGGCATTTGACTAGCTTCAGTAAATTAAGAAGGTTGCTTTCTTTGAAGTATTTCACTGTTTGGGATTGAGGGAGGTGATGGAGTACAGTAGTACAGTCTCTTGTTCCATACAAATACTTGTACACTGTAAATCATACAGCCTCTCAAATATCTTCACATTCCTGCAAGAAAGATGAGTGATTCTGCAAAGTTTCTAGGCTGTTTTGGATCTCAATTTTGTTGCCCTCTACTTCCCACTAGTATTGCTATGACTGTAATTCACTGGAAGAATCTTAAGTTGTACATCTATGCCCTTTTTTAACCTTTCAGCTGCAGCTGACTTCACTATGGCATCAAAGCAGATCTCAAAAAGAGTTCAGGAGGCCAAGGAACAGCAGCAAGAGGTAGGTGCTGTGAAGCCTGATGCACTATCACATGGCAGTTAAACTACCTGTTGACATACAGGGTTAGCAACTTCTACCAGCACCTCAAAAATGGGCTAGAGGTAGCAGAAGGAATGACCAAATGAAGCTGTGCCTAAACATAAACTCAGCTGATGCATAAGCAAGCTTGCTCAGGAAATATTCCATGCCTGGCTCAGGTAACACAAATAATTCTGAAACATTAGCTATTATAGGTCCTAGTTCTACATTTGAGCTTGATGGTGCTGAAACCCAGTGTGAGTCAGCAGTGACAAACCTGGAACTCCAGCTTCTAATCCTGGCTTGCTATCAATAGAGACTAGTCTTTGGACAAGTCTCCTCAATTCTGAGCCTAAAAAGGATGATGAGATAGACTGAATGTTGCCTTAGAATCTTTCATGGCTTGTATTCATACACCAGGTTGAGGCTGGGTCTCTGACTTCAGTCATTTCTCTCTGGTTTCAGAGTGCTGTCAACCGGATAACCAACCTGCCCTTGCTCAACTCTGCATTCAACCTGGTCTCATCTGCCTACAGCTCTACCAAGGAGACACATCCTTGCCTCAGTGGTGTCTGCAGTGTGGCTGAGACTGTGGCTGCAGTTGCAGTAGGCAGTGTTGTTGGTGGGGCACAGCCCCTACTGAACCAACTTGACTCACAAAGTAAGTGAAGAGGGAAGAAGAGACTCTTCCTATACAGAAGGAGTAAAAGGGGAGGGAAGATTCACGGACCTGTTTAGTGACAGCCATTTCCTATAGAATGTTCTAGTTAACCATAGCACTGAGTCCCCTCCTCATTTGCTCTCAGGAGCTCAGTAAACTCATTCAGTTTGCTGGGTGTATGTGAAGTCTGACCTCTTGACTCCACTTTAATGCTATAATGTGATGGAAAGTACAGCAGTAATAGCAGGGTGGTTAAGTCTTTGGCTGTAGCAAACAAGGACAAGCCCAAATGCAGCAGCCGTGGATATAGAAACAGGGGAAGAAAACCTGCTTACCTTTTAGAAAACCTCAGATACAAAGGATCTCTAGCAAGATACACTCACTTCCACTGCCATCCCCTAAATGATGTCTGGGAAGGTGTGGATCCTGGCTTCATCCCTTCCTGTCACTCAGATACACTGCATGCGCCTGAGCTCCCCTGGGTTGGCTCTGCCTTCCTGACAGGTGCTTAATCACTGTTTCAGACTGACTTGATATATCTGCTATACCCCCCACATGCATTTCATCCCCGAACAGTGATTTTTTTGTTTGCTTTTATGAGTACTCTGTGTTGGCCACTGTAGGGTCAAAAGCCCCTCTCCAAACTGAAGACTAAACTGGTACTGTCTTTTTTTTTTTTTTGTCTAGTTGCACTTGTAAATGAATATGCCTGTAAAAGACTGGATCAACTGGAGGAGAACTTGCCTTTTCTTCAACAGCCAGCAGATAAGGTAAAAGTTTTTCCTGGGGAAGTCAGGGGTTGATCTCTTGCTTGATGGAACTGTTATGGGTACAGGGGAACTTGGAAAAATAAAAATTTGGCAACAGTGCTTTATCAGGTCAGTCCCTGGTATGGGCTGGAGACTCAGCTAGCCGATGAAAGCTGGGGATATGCCTTCAGCATGTGGAAACAAACGTGTACTTCTAGATAAGTTTACTGTTTTCCTGGTCTACCACGAGTGCAAATAATTATCTATTTGGAAAAGCTACTTTGAGGAAGAAAAAACTATTTCAGGAAAAAAATAATCTTTTATCCCCTTCCTATTGTAGGTATTTTCAGACACCAAGCAGCTGGTTTCCACCAAAGTGACATCAGCTATGGATGCTGCATGTGAGGCAAAAGAAGCAATGGCTGATAAAGTGACTGAAGCTATGGATCTCACTAAAAATGCTGTTGGGGATGGTGTTAATCTGACTAGGTCGATGGTTGCTTCCAGTGTTAACAGTGCTGTGGAGGCTGCTCAGGGTGCAAAGGACCTTGTCACTAACAAGGTGACTGAAGCAGTAGACCTCACTAAACACATTGTGGAGGACAGCGTGGGACTAACCAAGTCTGCAGTTGCCAATACTATTGTCAGTGCTGTGGAGGCTGCTCAGGGTGCCAGGGACCTTGTCACTAACAAGGTGACTGAAGCAGTAGACCTCACTAAACACATTGTGGAGGACAGTGTGGGACTAACCAAGTCTGCGGTTACTGCCACTATTGTCGGTGCTGTGGAGGCTGCCCAGGGTACCAAAGACCTTGTGAGTAACAAGGTGACAGAAGCTGTGGATCTCAGTAAGCACATTGTGGAGGACAGCGTGGGACTGACTAAGTCTGCAGTAGCAAATACTATTGTCAGTGCTGTGGAGGTTGCCCAGGGTGCCAAGGACCTTGTGACTAACAAGGTGATAGAGGCAGTGGATCTAACAAAAGTGGCTGTTCAGGATGGTGTTGAGAAGACCAAGTCAGTGATTACTTCAACAGTCAGTACAGCTCTGGATGCTGCCTATAGCTCCATAGCTAGAAAAATAAATTCAGCCCTTGAGCAGAGCAGAGAGGCCATCCAGGAGAGTGTGGAGATAACTAATTCAGTGGTGACCAACAGTGTAAGCAAAGCCAAGACAATGGGACAAGCAGTGGCAGGTGGTGTTGAATCTGTCCTGAGTGTATCAGAAGATCTGGTGGATCACTACCTCCCCATGACTGAAGAGGAACTAGGTGAGGAAATGTTGAGCTGGCGGTTGTAAATGCAAAGTCTTTCTCATGTGGCTGTAGAGCACCTGATGCTGAAAGAGTCCTCTAAATAGACAGGTAGCTCTGAATTTATTACCAGGGTGGCTTTCTGTCAACACTGCCTTGCTGCTTACTATGGGATGGAGTTCAAGAATTTGCTGGCTACTCCTTGCGCTACAGCCTCAAGACAAATGTGTGGGTGCCTGCTTCAACCTGTCTGTCAAGTCTGCTTATCTGAAGAGAACACTCTGACTGGGGACTAGCCCACCTTTAATATTTGAATATCTGCAAACCTCTACTGCTTATACAGCAACATCAGTCTTCCACTTTTCCATTGTGGGATTTTATACTCCGTGCCGTTCCTTACAGCTAGGGGAATGGAGCACAGCTACATCTCTGTTCTTGTTTCCTCCAGGTGAACTTGCCACTGCTGTTGAGGGATTTGGTATGGCTTCTGTGGAGGAGCAGAAACAGCAGCAGAGTTACTTCGTTCGACTGGGTTCCCTCTCTAACAAAGTCCGCCACCGAGCCTACCAGTTCTCCCTGAACAAGCTGCAGCATGTTAAACAAAGCACTCAGAACACACTCTCACAACTACAGCTGGCAATAAATCTGGTACAAACATGCTTTTTTTTCCCTTCCATTTGCAACCTTTCTGCTCTAGGAACCAGATGTAGGTGCTTTTCCATCCTGCGTCCAGCTGTGTCCCTCCCTGTCTGAAGTGCTGACAAAAGCTTAGCTAATTTTGTGTATGCCATACAACTATGCTTCTTATTTTTCCTATCAGATTGAATCTGTGAAAAAGGAGGTTGGCCAGAAGCTTCTGGATGGGCAAGAGAAACTCCATCAGCTGTGGGTGAGCTGGTGTCTGACCCAACCCAAGGGACACCAAGTTAAAACAGCTTCCCAACCGGAGGTATATGTGGGTGTATGTAATTGGATCTCTTGTGGATAGTGTGCATCTCATCTGCTACAGTGGCTGAGCTATATTTCTTTCCCAGCAGATAGAATCACGGACTCTATCTATGCTGCATATCACCACCCAGCAGCTACAACCTATTTATGAGAATCTGAAAGCCAGCATCCATGGCCTCCCCAGGAATATCCAAGAAGTTGTGCATCAGGCAGCTCGAAGTATCAAGAAGCTCCATACTTCTTTTGCCAGTGCTAATTCTTTTCAGGATCTCTCCAGCACAACTCTGACCAAGAGCCAGAACCGTGTGGCTGAAGCCCAAAGGTCTCTGGATGTCCTGTTTGAGTATGTAACTCAGAACACCCCTCTAAACTGGCTTGTGGGTCCTTTCAAGGCAATAGCTGAAGTGTCACAGGATAGCAGAAGAGGTAAAAAGGAGAAGAGTAATATAACATCATTTGCCTTAGAAAAGGCTGCTTCATCAAAGAAGGTGACTAAGAGATCTGAAGAACCAAAAGGAGCAAAAATAATTCTGGGGGAGGCATGTGGAATGCTAGAGAAGCTAGAAGAGAAGATAGGTGCAGAAGAGGTGTTGGCTGCAAAGGAGATAATAACTAATGCACTGAAGGAAGATCCCTGAGAAGCTCAGCTCTTCTGGATGAGGCCCCTTGAGTAGAACATCTCTTAGTCTTTTAATCATATGCACAACTGTCAGTCATGCTGGGTCTGTGCCTTCTGCTCTCATACTGTCACAGGATGAGTTTACATTAAGATGTAGTTTGCAAGGGGGCTTGATGACTAAGGTGGGGTGATTCCAGATTTCTGTGTATTTTTTTTTGTTCAAGCGTGCTAATCTGAAAAGGGGAGGTAGAGGGCCTGTATTTTGTATTTTTTTTAATTGCCAGCACAGATGTATGTGTGAATGGCAATTCTTGCTGAGACAAACTGAGGGTGAGAAGTCTCAAGTTACTTTTAATATTGAATTATTTTAATGACTTAATCCAAGCTGCAGAGATGTTAAAGATTATGCACTTGACCTCTGACAGTTTTCCTCATGAAGTTTTAAAACGTGTTACAGACACTACTTCCTTTCTGACTTTAGTTTCCTGAGAAACTGAGCCCTGCAGCAGACCAGGAACAGCTGGGGGCAACAGGCTGCTTCTCAGAAGCGACTTGTCTTTATCAGCCAAACACTTGCTCTCTTGTACAGGGATTTTCTTGTAAGTATGTAAATCTGCGGAGGGACTGTCTTTTCTGATCATAAAAAGGACTACAGCAATTATCTGCTTGTGTCTAAATTAACTCAATGAGTGAAATATCCTGTGGCTTTATCCAGGAGTTACTCTGCTGTGTTTGTAGGAGTATTCTGTGAACAAAATGGGGAGACAGGTACTGTTCACTTCTTCCAAGCAAACAAGGCTTTGTAGCTGTTCCTGGTGTCACTTGTTTTGTCCTAGTATGGCAACACGGCTAGGGCTGGTGGAACGGAAAACACTTCAAAATAAAACTTGTTTTCTTTTCTTTAGCTGGAGCAGGTAGGGAGCTTGTGTTGGACAAATCATTTCTTGCATGATAAATGTTTGTAGGGGAGAGCTGGCATAGGAGGAACGTGGTTCTCCTGCCTCTGGGTACTGCTGCCCCCCCTCGGCTGCCCTGCTGCCTCCAGCCGCTCACTCGTCGTGCCTCTGGCCCCTGACGCTGGGAGGAGTGATGCCAAAAGCCTCTCGCTAGAAGAAGACGCAGTCCTAGTGGCTGTGCTCTTGGCAGCTTGTCTCCAGGAGCTGTTACAGAGAGTGACAGCACACGACGCCGTGACTTATCCTCCGCCGGGCGTGAGCGCAGCAGGGTCGGTCGACGGGGAGGAGGGCTGCTGGGGGCCGGCCTTCCTGCCCCGGCTGCGCAAGTGCTGCTCCCTCCCTGGTTCCTTTGGGCCCGCCCCAACGCCGCGGCCGAACTCCTCCGCTTCCTCGTGTGGAGGCGGTCCCTGTCGGACAGCGGCGGCCCGAGTGCGGAGTGTCCGTCTTCGGGCCTCGTCCGCGGCTCCAGGCCGGGCCTGGGGCAGCGTCGCTCGGCGCGGCTGGGAGTAGGGCCGAGGGCTCCGAAGCGGGAACGGCGCAGGTAGGGCCGCACAGCCGGGGTGGGGCGGCGGTGAGAGAGAGGCCGGGGGTGACGGAGAAGCGGTGCTCGTGGTGCGGCTCCGCGGAAACGCTGCGCATCGCGGCCCCACCTCGGGACAGCGGGCGGCCCGGGGCATTTGGGGCATTCCACTGACTCACAGAGCGGAAGGGTATCGACGGGTTACAAAGGTCCTGCTCTGCATTTCTTTCCTTCCCTCCCCCCATCGAGTGTTTCACTGAATCAGTTGTCGTTAAAAGAGCCACAAACTTCCTCAGGTTCAGCTTCAGGTCATTCATTAGGCAATTAAACGATTTTTCTGAGTGAGAAAAAAAAATTAAATTTAGACTTTCCCCAGTCAGGAACTATTTGTAAACGCCCCAGTTTCCTTTAAGTGCAAAAAGCTGTTCTGCCAGGCTGTGTGCAGAGCAGCAGCCCTCTGTGTCCTGCAGGTCCACTATTCAATCTAACCCCGCTCAGCCAGTGCTGGTGACTGCAGTGGCTTAGGAGAACCAAGGGATTAGATAAAGGAGACCACATCGATGTTCACGTTGACATGAGACAGCCCAGCAGCAGATGTGTGGGTGTTCTTGGCCTTCCTGGGGATTTGTTTTTCTGGGCTTTATTTCCCAGCTGCCCACTGCAAGGAGCAAAAGAGCGGCCAGAGGGGCCCTGGTGGAGACAAGTTCTTGACTTTACCTAAATACATGATTTGTTTAGCAGTGACTTTAAAATAGTTGTCAACAGTGTGAAATGAATGTAAAGAACTTCCTCTTTGCTTGAGGTGTGTAGCGTATCGTATGCACTGGCATATCTGTAAGCAGTGAACCTGGGGGTGAAAAAAGTTCATAGAGCCTGGGAGCTCTCTGCCTCATTTTGTTTCTCAGTGTTCTCAATGTCCCATGTTCTTCTCACAGGCTCATCTGCTCCATTCTTCAGGACAGAGATGTCTCACTTCTGAGAGGAGTCTCTGAGTTGCAAAAAGCCACTGCTTGCATGGTACAGGAATTATGACCAGGACATTGCAGAGTGCTGCAGGGAAATAAACCTTGAACCTGAATGCTGTAATACGCTTTTTCCATTCATGCTGCTCCACTCCGTCATCTTGGCCACCAGCTGATGAGATGGCACACAGTGCTGAGGTCCAGCCAAGCTTTGAGGATGTTTTTAATATTCTGTCTCGGGTCCCAGCAGAAAAACTGCTTAGCCTCAAACATAAACTGAAGCATTTGTTATTTGCACCCAGCAAGAAATTACTGCAAGCCATGGTCCTGCTTACTCTGGGACAAGAAGCAGATGCACGAATTTGTCTGAATGCTCTGGGTGATAACCTGGCAGCCCTGTACATCCAGCAGACCAGACTAGGCACTGCAGGAGCGCAGAAAGGTGGTGAGAATTCACAGCACCCCCAACTGGATGCAGGTGCCATGGCACTTTTGGCACAGATATACTTGCTGCTGGCAAATGAAAAACTGTGCAGTCACGAAGCTGCGGTCAAAGCTGAACAAGCTGCTAACAATGCCAGCAGGGATGCTCAGAGGGAAACACTCAGTAGCATCCCAGTTGGAGATCAGGAAAGATGTGGGTCAGGTGTCAGCATTGTGGATTCAGATAGTGAGTTTCGGACACTGAGATCTGATGTGAGTACAGGATTTTTCAGGATGACCAACCCAAAAAGCACGGTGAAAAGTTCCCCAATGAAGATTAGAAACACCTCAGACCTTTCAGGCCCACAGACCTTGCAATCCTCAGGGATCTCCAATTCCTTGACCAATCTCCTGATCAGTCAATCACCAACAGCTGTTTTTAACATGGTAGCTCCTTCCTGTGAGTCCAGTCAGCTGTGTGAAGAGAGCACCAGTGATGCTGGACAGCCTGATGGAGGCAGACAGAGCCACAGCCTGCAGGAAACAGGCAGGACCAGCAGCCCCAGCAATCATCTCAGGAAGGACACAAATCCCCAAGTCCCTCAACTGAGGAAGACTCTGAAGGTCAGTTCGTGTCATCCATCTCTCCCTACTTTTGAAACACAGCTGCCCACACTAGGTGCTGTGGGCCAACCTGTTGAAAGTAATGATGTTTCCAGCACAGTGATAACAGATCAGGTACCAAAAGAAAGCAGAGGCCAAAACCAGAAGTTACCTGCAAGTCTTCCTTACTCAAGGACCACAATAGATACTGGTCCTGCCTGCATACCCATAGAAAACTCCTTCATTCCAGCAGGCACTTCCAGCTCTGCACCTGCTTCTACTTCAGTTTGTTCCATTCCTCCTCAAACCTATTTCTCATCAACCATTCCCCCTCCTCTTCAAAGAGTTCCTTACAATGTACCATTTCCTGCTCCCCTCCACTCATCCCCCTCTCCAACCTTTGAAAGCTCTCCCACTTCCAAAACTGTGGAACCAGCATTGGCACCAGAGCCCAATGGTGGAAAGAAAAAGTTCTTCACTTTTGTTGTTCTACATGCTAGGGAAGATGAGCATATTGCCTGTCGCATCAAGGACCTGCTGGAGAACATGGGAGTTCCCAATGGTGCCACATTCTGCGAGAACTTTCTCATTGCAGGACACAACCAGCTGACTTGCTTTCAGGATGCTATGGAAAACTCTGCTTTCCTCATCCTTCTGCTGACTAAGAACTTCCTGTGCCATCAGTGTATGTTTCAAACAAACTCAGCTCTGATGGAGTCCATCCAGCATCCTTCTAAGCACAACTCTGTAATTCCTTTTGTACCTAAGGAGAATCCACTGGAGCGGAGTCAGATTCCCAGCATGCTCAGTGGGCTGGTGGCCTTGGATGAGAACTCCCCTGTGTTTGCCAGGACAGTGGAAAACACCTTTACCCCTGGGAAGATCAATGAGAGGAAAGCCATGTGGTGCCAGATACAGCAAGTCCAAGAGCAGAAAAGGAAACTAGATCTGTATCAGGATCACTGCCAAACACTGCAGAACTTAGGTGCTCTGTCCCTTGGCTCCCTTCCCCAGATGTCTCCATCAGCAATGCAACTGAATCAGTCAAGCCTAGAGCAGCTGCTAGAACAGTTCCTGCCTCTCCACTCATCCCAACAGTGCCATCCCCCAGTGTCTCTCTCTGCTGCCACGTACCCACCTCTGTGGGCTGGTCATCCCACATCTGCTCAGCTGGGTCCCTCCCCTTCCCAACCTTTTAATCTTCAATCAGGCCAGCACTACAAGACTGCAGACCCAGGAGGTGGCTGTCCCATCATCATTCAACATGCTCGAATGGTTCAGATTGGGAACCACAACACAATGCATGTGGAAACCACTGCACCAGGTCCACAGGACGGCAAGGAAGAATCCTGGGAGAATGCTTAAGAGATGCAGGTGTTCAGCCAGAGGCACTCACACTTCGTTTCAAACCCTAGACTACAGAGATCCTGCTGGAAATGGAACTATTCTGATTTCACTGGGGTGTAATAGCTTCTATTTCACAGGAGAAAATTGCCTTTTTTACAAAGAGAATGCCATTTCCTAAGACTGCTATCCATTTGCTTATTTTCGTTTAAATGAAAAAACTATTTTCTTGATTTTCTGGGGATTAACTGAAAGGTTTTATAAATAAATTTTAATTAATTTATATTTACATTTCTCCAGTTGCTTCCTGTAAAATCTGGAAAGGGGTAACTGAGGATATCTCTGTATGTCTGTACCTCTGAAGTGAAGGAGGCTGGGAGATGGCACATCTAGATTGTGTTTTATAATCTGCTGCTGACCAAGTCATTTGAGGGAAAATCTTCACAGTATTCTTTGGGGTGTCACTGTGGCCTCCTGTGAAGGTGCTTTGCGCTGCAAGGTCACACTGTTCTCTTCAGGCAGCCCTCTTTGCTCATGGTTGCAAAGTAGCCTTTTCATACCAGTGCCTACTTTGTGTGAATGGCACGCTCCCCTTGTGCAGCACCATCTCCCCCAGCCTCACATCAGACCTGTGAAAATTCATGGAACTTGCTTCAAAACTTTTGAGAGGCTGCAAGCCTCTGGGCTGTGGCATCAAGAGAACACTATTCTGAGTTATCCCCTAAACTGCAATGAGATAAGCTTTGTGTTCGTGAGACAGGGCAGCTCACCATACTCCTCACCCTTGGAAGAGACACAGAGCTACAAAGTGCTCATTAAAGACAGCCTTCAGGCCAAGTGCAATTGATAAAGGGGAGGTGACCTGGTATTTGCTTGCTTGTCACTCTGAATACTTGCCCTGTTGTATTACTGCAACACTGTCACACTACAGTCCTTGTGCAGCCAGCAGGACAGCCCCTCCCCTCTGGAGAAAGCATATACATCACTTTTTTTCTCCATTTATTACACTTTCTATAAATAAATGCCATGCAAAACTGGTTAGCTAGAAGCTGCTCTAGCTTGTGAACAACCTTAACACTCACAAGAAGTTTGGAGTGGAGGAACTAAGAAAGACACAGCAGCAGGCTGTACAACACTCTGTGGGGTGTTTTTTTTTAAGCTTATTATGCACTGATTGCCAAGTGACCCAAAGGGAGCAACTGCCACGTAACAGGCAAAGCCCTATTCCAGCTGCAACACCAGGTTCACTCATCCCACGTTTTCAGGGCCCTCTTTGCTCTTGCTCACCATGGAAATGAAGCCTGTCACCAAGGCTTTGTTTCCATCATGACAATGTACATGTGCTTGTGACCCTGATTTTTCCCCAGTTTCTCTAAGAAGCTGAGAAATGCTGACAATGTCCCCGTCTTTACACTGTAAGGCCACTTTGTAAACATTGATCAGATGTCATCGGGAGACTCCAGAGAGCTCCGCAGACGCCCACAGAAGGGCACCAGTAACTGGAAAGCCCAAAGTGAGCAAAGATCAGCTTCAGTCCCAAGTCTGACAGGTTTCTTGTACCTGCCGTGGCAGCTGCTCTCCTACATACCTGAAGATCACTTATAGCACAGCAGTACTGCTGGGAGAACTCATGGAACTGCAGACACTGCTTACGTGTCATGTCTAACACTTTGAAAGAAAGCAAAAGAAAACAAAAGGCATCAACAATGATCAAGCTATTGAGAATTATTTTTGAGGAACAATCAGTGAAGGGAAAAACTTTCAAATATTTTATCCACCTTTTCTTGTCCTGCCCAGAGAAGGCCAAGCATTTCTGAAATCCAAATCCTTGCTATGAAACTAACTCCAGTAACTTTAATTCCTTTGTCTGCTTTTCATCTCCCACTCATAGCTCGGAGGCTTAAAAACAAATTAATGATAGCCACACTACATCACTCTTCTTGTTTGTCCCGAGTGCTTATGAGGCAGGTAATACTTACGTCAAGAGAGTATAATCCCTTCCCATTTCATTTATATCAAAAGACAAAGCAGAGTATATAAAGAGATGTCATTTAAGTACCAGTCTTATCCTTTTTCAGGGGAAATGTCTACATTTGCAATGTAGATTAACACTTCCCATGAGTAAATTCAGATGAAATGAAGCAATAATGCCCATGTATTACCATATCCACCAGTGTACCATCCCTAGGAAACAAGCAAGAGCTGAAAACAGAGGCTTACCAGCAAGAAGTCCAAGGCACTTACATTCTAGCAGCTATTTTTTGTTTTATTATTTAAAGTTAAGAGCACTCATCAGCTCACAAATTAACAAATTCCATTCCTGAAGTTTAGATCAAGTTTCAGCCAAAATGAGGGAAAAAAAAACACAGCTAAACTACATCTGAACTTTACATCTCAGTAAAAGTTAGAACTCCTTACGTTATAAATAAAAGTTATCGTTAACACTGCAAAAATGTAATAGCAGATCTCTAATATCTTTAAGGGACAGAGAGCATTGCATTATTGAAGCTTATGGATATGCTGGCCTGTAAATACAAAGAGAAGCTTCAGAAGCATATAGTGCATGGCTGTTTACCAGGATTCTGTACTCCCAGTCTTGACATTTCCCAAAGCTGAGGCAGCTGCTTCACCCTTAACTGTACTTTCCATTCTGCCCAGGCCAAAAAAAGAGCCAGAGGGTGCCAAAGCCCAGTACCTCCCCCTGCAAGAAGATAAACTACTGGAACAGCATCATGTTTACCACCAACAAGGGTTTTGGTAATGGAAGCAAATACCAACCCCAAGACTACAAATTCCAAGAGAAAAAAAATCAAGTTGCATGCAGATTCTAATTAGGGAGATGAGACTGCTTAACAGTAGCCAGATGAGATTTCAAATTCTATCCTTGATGTAGCACCATCCTCAGTAAAAATACAGAAAGAATCAGAACCCAAAAACAGATGTTAACAATCAATTTCATGTAGGTCTTCAGAATGAGATACGAAGTGCTCTGGGTTGATACCAATAATCTCAGAAGGCACCTTTAAATTACATCTCTTTCTTCTTTCTTCCTTCTTCTTTTGTACAAACACGCCACACTCACTGCCTCAATTTAAAAACCCCAAGCACCACTCACACTGCAAGTACTTCCCATCCTAAAAGGGCTTGCCAGAACACATTCACAGTGATGGTTAAAAGTTTGGCTCTGAAACCTGGCTATATCCATTCTGTACAGCTCCATGTGAAAACCTGCTGATCTCTGGAGCTGAAGGACCCCATTTGGGGAAGGGAGTTAATGTCTGCAGAATGGGCAAGGCAAAAGCTTGAATTCCACATTAACTTTTTGTTTCCGAGGCCACAGGTTTTCCTTCCCATTCATATCAGTATCTACTGATGAAACTATGTAACCAGAACTGACCTTACTATATCTTACTGGATTGAAGTAGTCCTGCAGCATAGATAGGGCTTGCCTCTAAAAGAGAAAAAAGAACCCATGTTTATGCACAATCACTGAAATCTCAGGCCTTTAACATCACTTGCTACATGGCCTACCAAGGAAAAAGGAAACCAAAGTAACCAGCATACCCAGACCTACCGTCATGCAAGGCTACTACCTCAACAGAAAATAAGCCACTTTGCCCTTAGACTAGTACTGTATCAAGCCTGAGGAGGAGGCAGGGAAAGAACTAGCTGGAAAATGTTTGATTTTCCTCTTGCATTCCTATCTGTTCAGTATTTGGGATGGAAAGGACTAGAGCACATATGTGACATGTAGATCCAGCAAAGCTTAATGCTGTGTTAATTCAGCACTAATGAGAGAGGCAGCAGGTCCCAGGGATCTCTGTTTTCCCTCCTTCTCAGGATAAGATGGTTCATACGGGAAAGGGTAGAGGCTGCAGCACTCTCTGGATACAGTACTCTGTGGAGATATCTAGTACCTGAACATGTCAACGAAGGACAGCCATGAGTTCTTCAGCCTTCTCCTCCCCTACCCCTGCACACGCCAACTTGATGGTGACATATAAGGACAAAGCTTGCAGCCCATCTCAGCACAACGATGGCCTTCAACACTAGATGAAGATGGCCTGAGATTACAGGCTATGCTACCTCCTGGGGTGAAACAAGTGCCAGGAAAAGCTTGGGAATCCAGCTCTCCCACTCTAGTGTAGTTCGATAAAGGCTTCCAGCTCTTCAGGGATGAAGCCCTTGTAAGGAATCTTGTGCTTGTCCAGGGCACGAGCAGCAAGGCACTGGAGGGTGATGTAATTGAAAGGCTGCATCATGCTCTTGGTGAGCAGCTTCTCATCCAGCAGCTCATAAGCGGTCTGCTTGAAGGCATTGGTGGCATCCATATGGGCTCCAGCCTCCATCAGGGCACTCATAATTAGCGGGCAGTTATTGCGAGCAGCAACATGCAGCGGGGTATTGTTGTCATAGTCACGGCTGTCAGGGTCAGCCCCACACTCCAGAAGCAAGTTAACAACATGGAGTGATGGGAACTTGCCCACTGGATAACGTCCCACTGTCGTGGTGTCTTTGTCCACAGCCATATGCAAAGGGGTGAAGCCATTCTTGGCTCGAGGGCTGCACTTCAGCAGGCGGTAGACAGTTTGGCGTTTCTGGTGCTCCTGCTCTGGGGTGCACTCCACCTTTTCCAGCAGGAAGACCAGGTGGAGGATAATGGCCAGTGTCTTCGTGAACTGTGCTGAGTCAACTACAGGATCCTTGCCATGCATAAGTGCTCTCTCTACCTCCCGGACACCTTTGCTCAGTACTCCCATGAGATCAGAGAAGCCTAGCTGGGTAGATAAAGTGCCTTTGGAGCGGTCCTGAAGCACGTAAGAGAAAAGCTCAGCAAAGGAAAGGAAACTACTGGCCGTCATAGGGCTGAGAGGCTCCAGGTTGCCTTGCTGCATATCTAGAGCATACTTCCACAGGTTAATGCAGCGTTCAAAATTGCCTGAGTCAGCATAGACTGCCCCTCGATAGCGGATGTAATAGGAAGTGTCTGGGTGTGAAGGACCCAAGATGCGCTCTCTAATGAGCAGTGCCTGCATGCGCATCTCATCTGGATCAGTAATCAAAGCTTCTAGCTCCTCCAGCGAACTTACTTCTCGTGAGTAGTCATATGCCAGCACCAGCTGCCGTGGTTCAGGTTTAGGCAGGTACTGCCCACCCTCATATCGAAGCTCCATTGCCCTTCGCCAGTACTTGTGGGCTGCCAAAAGGTCACGTTTCTTATCCACAAAAGTAGCACCCAGCAACTCCAAGGCTTCCACAGCAGCCTCTCGAGAGCAGAATACATTAGGAACCTGCTGGTCATCCCGAATGGAAGCTGAGGCACAACATCTGTCATGCTGCTCTTCATCACAGCCCTCAGGAGTTTTCCGACCAGCACTGCAGCACCTCTGACAGCTCCCACCCAAAGCACAGGTCTCATTTTGGTTCCCTGCAACATCCTCATCCTCCTGCTGCAACCCTCCCTGGATGAGATACTCTACAATATTGGTGTGCCCGGTGACACTGGCAGCCAGCAGAGGAGTCATACCATAGCCGTCTTTCTCCATGCGGGCTTTGGAGCGGAGCAGTAGCTGCAGGATCTCCAGGCTGCCTGACTCTGCACAGTCATGCAGGGCCGTGTTCCCCTTCACGCTCCTGCGGTTGACATCAGCCCCTTTCTCCAGCAAGTAACGTGCAATCTCTCGGTGCCCTTTGTAGCAAGAAATCATCAAACAAGTGTGTCCATGCCGGTTTGCAACCTCCAGGTCAGCCCCACGCTCCCCAACTAAGTAGCGCACAATTTCCAGGTGCCCATCGAAGCAGGCAGCCCTCAGCGGTGTGGAGTTGGTCAGCGTGGTCTGGTTCACTGAGGCACCGTGATCCAGGAGGCTGCGCACCACCCCCAGGTGCCCAGCGGCAGATGCGGCCCACAGTGGTGGGGCCCCCTCGATGGTTTCTCCATCGAAGTTGACAGATCCGCCCTCTTCTACGCGGGCCCCACAGTGATCCAGGAGGTAATCCACCACCTCCAGGTGTCCGTGGCGGGCAGCGATCAGCAGCGGAGTGCTTCCACCCCCGGGGCCGTCACCTCCACCGGGCCCCGCTGTCAGCGCCTCCAGCTCCTCCCGGCTGCGGCTGCCCAGCAGCTTCTGCAGCAGCTTTAGCTTCCCATCGCGGGCCGCGTTGTACACGGCCGTGCGCAGGTCCATGGCGACGGGGGCCGCGGTGTACGCGTTGGCCGCCTCCTGGCCATGGACCGGTTCCGCCTCCACGGCCCTAAATCAGCCCCGGGGCGGGGGACGGGTGAGGGCGGCCTCTGGGCTGGGGAGGAGCCCTACGGGAGCGGAAACATTCGGCGACACAGCCCTTACCCCGCGGCGGCAACCTTCACTCTGTTCGCCCGGCCGCCATCTTAGGTTGGAACGCGAAACAAAATGGCGCCCGACCAGCTCCGGGGTCGGGAGAAGGAGGGGATGATGGGAAGTGTAGTCTGCACTGCAAGAGCTGCTTCGCACGGGGACTTTGTTTTCCGGCACGGAGCGGGAAGAGGCCACTGCCTGAGCCCGCGGTCTGCGCCGAGACTCCGTGCGGGACAGTGTGAAATGCAGGGCTACTGCGGCACAGAGCTCTGCCCCTCCTTGGAGATTCCGAGAGCGCCGAGGGCGCGTTTCCCAGCGCTCCCCGCGCCCCATCAGCGCAGGGGATTGTGGGGGAGCGGCGGCAGCGAGTGGCGCCGTGGGGCTGCGGTCGGTGCTGGGGTTTCCCGGGATCGCTGCCGCGGTGTCCGTTCCGCGCTGATACCGCAGCGCGGTTCAGGGGCGTCCAGCGCTGAAGGCCGCGGCGCTCCCAGGGAAAGGAGAGCGGCTGGGGGAGGTGGGCCCGGCTCTGGGCAAAAAATAAAGAGTCGCTCTATGCCGGGGTACGCCGAGAGCCCCCCAGCACCGCCTCAGTTTCTGGGCAGAACCGATAGGCCCTTGGCGTTCAAAACCCTTCTGTAACTTTACACGTGCAAATTTCATTGGAGGTTTTATTCCTTGTAGTGATGGAGCTCCGGAAGGCAATAGCTGCCCAGTGTCGGGCTGTGGGTTGCAGCGAGCTGCTCGAGACTGGCAGTGCTGTGAACGGACGGGGTCTGCCCACGGCACGCTGCTGTCAGAGCAGCACTCACACATCTCTTCCCTGCTGCCCTCGCTGCAGGAAACAGCGTACAGCTTTGTCTGTGCCCAAATGGTGACATGGAGAGAGATACAAATATTTAAGGCTATAAACACCCTGGTTTAGGTTAGTAAAGCTTGGGTTACCAGAGCCTATTTTTAGGGCATAAGGCAAGTTTAAGTTGCTCAAATCTTTATATGGGGAATTGGCAGCAGGTTTCTCCTGTTGTGTTTTATTTATAGTGTTCTCTTTTCCAGGGAAATAATATTAGTCTCATTATTTCCATTACTATTACTCGATCTGTCACTGTTGTTATTCAGTCCATCCATCCTTCCACCCATTTAGGTCTTGTATGGAATTACCTAGGATTATCCTGCTAACATGTGTTGCCTTCACACAGGACATCATTTTTGTTGCTAAGAAACTGCTTTTGCGTACCAGACAGCATGGGCCTAATTTTCACTTCAGCAGCTGTTCAAGTCAATGGGAGCAGCAGGTGCTCAGCACTCCTGAGAGCCAGATGCAAAGTGTCTGTGGCAGAATTCCCACACAAAGTTAGGCTGCATGCATTTGTGTCCTCTGCACAACAACATGCTTGGGGACAGAGCAGCTTCACGTTGAAAAGAAAATGAGCAAAGGATTCTGAGCACCTTGGGTGTGTATGCTGTGCAGATGCTGTATGAGGGCAGGAGATGTGTGCACTGGAATGTTCGCTATGTGACTGTTCTCATGTTCCCTCTGCAAATCCACACCTGTATTCACAAGATAAAAGTTGAGTCCTCCTATGTAAATAGTTGTCAGCAATGAGTGGTCCATTTTAATATTATTGTGAGGCTTTGTGTGTGTGTCTGCATGCACTAGCCAACTGTGAAACTGAACAGCTGAAAATGTGAACAGAACATGTGCGTGCATGGCTGTGACGTGTACGCAGGTTTGTATCCCTGCTGGTAAACATCTGTGTGGAAGCTGGTGTTTGTGCAGCAGGTCAAGGCACAGATACAGGCGGTGTGACACTTCCTTTCCCTCCAATCTCTTTGTGTTGCTATGGTGATCAGATGCATTCACACTTTTATCTGAGGAATATGTTAACTAAAGCATCCTATTAATTTCCCCTCCTTACAATGTATTCAGAATTCACCAAAACACTAAGTAATCATTTTAACCTCCAAATGTACCTCAGAGCCTTTCTCCAGTTCCTGGGTGAGCTGTCAGAAACATCACAAGACAGAAGTACAGCTGATAAAAATGTTTTTTTGTTTGTTTTTGCTTTGTTTGTTTGTTCTGTTTTTTTTTTTTTTTTTTTTCCCATGAATTAGTAAAGATCAGAAGCATGGGTCTGAAATAGATGAGACATGTATGCCCTTGGCCCAGCTGTGAGTGAATTATTTGGTTTGAGAAGTCACAGAACATGCTGGTGGCCACCTTACATCAATTTGTCTTGTGTTGATGTGCTGTACTGGAGCAGGATTTGGTCTGAGAGAGAGGCAGAAACCAGAAGCATTCTGATCAATTTCCTTCATCACATTGGTTTTCCTGTTTCTTTTTTGACTTCTCTTACTGAAGTCACCACCAAAACAGTTAAATCTCAAACTAGGGTCCCTCTCAGAATGCCTGGAGACATCACCCAGAGATTGACACTGTCTCCTGAATCAGACTGGCATCAAAAGTGCAGCTCCCACTGATAAAACACTGAAGAATAGATCTGCCAGCATGTAACATCCCATCTAACAGTGTGATCCTGTTGTGTATCTGGGTGAGTTGCTCTGTTGCATGTGGTTCCTGCATCCTCGTGAAGAACTCACACTACTCCTTGTCACAGAATCTGTCAGGTAATCTTCACGGGCTCCTAATGCCATGTGGATCTGAAGACCTAGCATTGCAGTGAAGGACTGGAGGGTATCACATCCCTTCTCCACGTGGCCTTGGAGACTCCGTGATGATGTCTTTGTAGGGTAATGCAAATAAAGCCCCAGCCAGTGTTCTGAGAACATAGAGGAAACTTAAATACCCATCAGAGGAAAAGAAGATAAAATATAAGACATTTTGACAGGGCTACCAGATTGTGTGGCAAGAGGGTTTGTTTGTTTGTTTTTGAAACTGCCATTTCATATTTCCTTTCAGACAAGCTGAATTATATAGTACTGGCTGCTGGAGGAGTTGCATAATTTTCTTCACAGAAATAATGAGAGGAATGGCAAATGAATGGATGGCTAAAGTGTTGGGCAGAGGCTTTGGAAATATAGGTTGAGACCTTACCTTTGCTTGAAACTCTTTCTGACTCTGGACTGGTCATTTAATATTCCTGTGTCCTATTTTCCTACCTGTAACATGGGAATGAGAACTGTTCTCAACCTGTCTTGCTTATCTAAAACCTTAAACACTGAGTTTACAGGTTGCATCTTCTGTGCTTGGCAAGCAAAATCGAAGTGTTTCAATTCTTGCTAAGGTGTCTCTGGCAACCGTAATATACAAAGTAGATAACAATAGAAGAGCTTGGATATATGATGTGGAACACAGTTTTAGCATGAAAGGATGAAATGATCCCCATCCATTGTTTCACATCACTTTCCTCAAAATGTGGAGAAATTTGGATCTGTGCTAACATATAAGCAGTTTAGGAACTAAGTCCATGCTGATTTACTGAATCCCTGAATTACTTCTTGAACTGTGAATGGATAACTTGGATTCCTATAAAATTTTCTGTAAGGTCTTTGTGCTTAGTCTGTCATTACACTCAGGGCTAACAGCAGACTGGGTCGAGATCCTCATTTTTTCTAAACTTAAATTTAGGTTTAATTTTTTTTTTCAATCTTGCAGCTTTTAGGGGATTGTCTAATTTGCAGAAGTCAGAGGAAGACAATCTTTAGCTACTAAGTCCAGAGAAGACAAGATCTGTATTTTTAAGTAACTATATGAGAAATTTTCTGTACAAAGAGAACAATTCTAAAAATAGTGAGAAATGAGACCATGACATTAGCAGGAACAATGACCCTTGCTGCAGAGGCCTTTGTCCTATAACTACCTTCATCATTAAGGCTTGTGATGACATTATTTTCTGTGCTTATACAGGGCATGAGGCTATTGCTACCTGGAAGGGAGAATTTTTATCAGACTGCATAAAATGAACAAGGGGGAGAGGTATGTTGAGTAACACTAAATCATCAAAGTTCCATTTACGTTAGACACAAGCCCAGCAATTTCAGCATTAGTGGTTGCACTACTGCCCTTCGATTTTTTTGGTAACTTTAATATATCAGTAGAAGAGTGAAATAAAGACAGAATATGTCATTCAGCTTATGAAACATGATCTTTTCTTTCATGCATCATTGATAGGCAGCAATTTGTGGAGTTGTTAAATTCCTTTAGCAATAAATTTCCTGGGAAAAGAATTGCTCTTCTCCTACTTCATGGATTATTGAGATGATAATAATGGTGTCTTGGACCCTTCCTATTCCAAACTTAAAGAACAAAAGACTAGCTTTGAGGCAAATGGCAAGGTATGTGATCCTCCCCCTCTACTCTGCCCTGGTGAGGCCTCACCTGGAGTATTGTGTCCAATTCTGGGCTCCCTGATACAAAAAAGACAGGGATCTCCTTAAAAGAGTCCAGTGAAGGGCTACAAAGATGATAAAGGGCGTGGAATACCTCCCTTATGAGGAAAGATTGAGAGACCTGGGTCTGTTCAGCCTTGAACAAAGAAGACTCAGAGGGGACCTGATCCACATCTATAAATAGCTAAGGAGTAGGAGGTAAAGGGTCGAGGCCAGACTCTTCTCAGCAGTGTGTGGCAATAGAAGAAGGGGAAGTGGCCACAAACTGATGCATAGGAAATTCTGCACAAATGTGTGTGGAAGCTTCTTCACAGTGAGGGTGACTGCACTGGAACAGGCTGCCCAGAGAGGTTGTGGAGTCTCCTTCTCTGGAGATGTTCAAGACCCACCTGGATGCCTACCTGTGCAACCTGGTCTAGGGAGCTGCTTTGTCAGGGGGGCTGGACTTGATGATCTATAGAGGTCCCTTCCAACCCCTACAATTCTGTGACTCTGTAGCAAGAGCATCAGATTTGCACCTAAGAATTAGATTCAGTTTTCTTTTGTGGAGCCACCAGTTTCCTTGGGAGTGATTCAGCAAGTCAGCTCCTCAATCCCATGCTACATTCTCCTTTGAAACCTGTGGCTCCCAGGTAGGACAAAAAGCCTTGAGGAACATGCAGGCTTCTAGGCAGATAGAGAACTCTTAGCTATCTTCCTAAGAGGTGAGAATTGCTATTTCCTTTTACAAGGTATCAAATAAGGCAGAGACTGGAATAAGAAGTTGCAGCAGGTCAACAAACATTTAGTAAACAGAACCTAGCAGCTGTTCGATACCAGCTATGAACAAAAGATGAGGACCCATAAAGAATCTGGCTACAAGAACTGTAAAATATGTTTGTAAACTACAAAACAGATTGATTTGGAGGTCAGTAGCTGTCTTCATCTTGCAGTGGCTTTCAAGTATCTTCAAGAATGGAGGAGGGCTCTACAACTTTTCTGGTCAACCTGCTCTAGAGCTTGGTCACCCTCATAACACAGAAATGCTTCCTGATGTTCAGATAGAACCTCCTGCATTTCATTTTTTTTCCCCTCTGCCTCTTGTCTTGGCACCACTGAAAAGAGCATGACTGTCCTCACTGCACCCTCCCTTCAGGTAATAACAAGTATGCAATGCTAAGCAGACAGAGAAAATAATCTATAGCTCCACCAACTCGAACTATTAAAGACATTTCAGTACTTACCTTCACGTCTGGCTCCAGCAAGATTCAGGAATTCCATTTTCATACCTAAATATATCTGAGAATAGAGGCTCTGGCTTGTAATGAAAGTTTACTTATTTCAGTTTTTAAAACCCTGTTGGAAGCAACAAGCTGGACCTTGAAAACAAACTGGAGCTCTGAGTGCCCAGCAGACCTCAGGAGCTGAGGTTCAAACCCCAACTCTGCCACAGAAACATTACAGGTTCTTTTAAGTTAGACACTTAAGATTCTTCAATCCGCAATATGAAGATAATGATAGTTGATTTTGATGTGAAATTTCTTTTTAAGTTAAAGTAGGTGATTCCTGCTCTTAGAGAGAAATGCTCAAAGCTGTAGGACGAGCCCCACAGCCTGGTTCTTCTTGGACACTCCTCCTGTTGCTTCACTCAGAGCCCAAGCCTGTCCTGTCATCAGTCTCTTCCTACCAGCAAGAGCGAAGATCTGTGCTGTATGGCAGGCTGTGATTTGTTGTCACCTTTATAAATCAGAACAACAAAATCACTAGTCTTCCACACAGAGCCAGACCATAGAGAGCAGCACCACCTCCTCAGGGATATCCTCCTTCGTTTCTTCTTCTGTTATCCTTCCTTGCTTGTTCTCATTCATTCAACACTTGCTTCTCATTTCAGACATGCCAGACATGTTAGGCAGTGCAAAAACAAACAAACAAAAAGCCATAGTGTTCTCTATGAGACCATGTCAAATCTCACTATAATCTTCTGTCCAATTTGGTGATTGTGTCTCTGACTTTTTGCTCTATTTTCTCACTCAGGAGACTGTATATACCTATAAAAATTTGGATCGTTTTTTTTCAGGTATATCAGAACTCAGCAGGATCTCCTGCTTCCATACCCTGTGAAAAACTTCTCCTGGAGTGCTCTGTCAGCCTGCCTGTCTCTCTGTTGTAGTTTAGCCTGACTAAAATAAGTAAATTCAATATATACTTGGGACTATACTATGCTAGAGAAAAGGAATCAAGCAGCAAAGAAAAAGATAAGAAAATGATAGCACTGAGTTTCCTGGAATCCTACTGAGAGACTGATTTAAGCAAGAAAAGCAAAACCTTTTTCTCTGTTTCCTTTTCTCTGAACTTGTTGAAGAACAACCTTCATTTCACCCCAGCTTTAGCTTTGCTTCCACTCTCCAGTTTTTGCTTGTTAATACCTTGTGTATTTCATGAATAACAAATGAAAGGAAAATTCTGGCTCACACCCAAGGAAAGGATCTTGCTTTATTTCTTTTGACCGCCATTGTCTGACTGGAGGATACTTCTCTCAGCCAGTGGAATTGGATGAAGGATGGTATCCTTCCTGTTGTCAAACTAAGACACTTTTACACTTAAACACACTTTTGTCAGCAGTTGTGAAAAGGAAAAGAAAGAAAAGTCTCTTCCATCAGCCTCACCTCTGCAGAGCTGCTTTGGTGAAAGGCTTCCTTCATAGTGGGAGAAAGAATTTTCAGTGAAAGAAGAGTTTGCTGGTGCTGGCAGAGTTTGTACCCCACTGAGCACAGTCCAGCCTTTTCCACTCTCTCCCTCTCTCTCCATTTTAAACATATGTGCTTTCTGTGGACACTTTAATCAGATTCCAGATGGTATGTTTCAATCCGAGGATTTGCGCTGCTTGGGAGATAACAAGCCATTGTGCAAGCCTAGGTAGTAAGCATATTTGTAATAGCTAGAGCTGATACCAGGAGATGTCCAGGTGGTCTTATTTAACACGGGGTATTAGCAATACTGCCATTGTCCAGGAAATCAGATAAAACTGAAGTCCAGGTGTTACTCTACACCATGTTTGTGTAATGACTTTGCCAACTGCCAATTTCTACCTCTATTAAAATAGAGACCAAACATTGCAGAGGGGATACTCCTGGCTGATGTTTTGGAACAAGATTGCTATTATCCCCAAACTTCCTGGTGCACATCATTAAAAGTGCAAAATATAATCTGAATATGAAGTAGAACACTAGTGAGCATGCACCCTTTGCTTACACTAAATAAAACTTCACTCTGATACATGCCTCTTTTGGCTCGTGCTTGGATTTCCTACATTAAGGCATTTTCTCTAAAGAGAAGTATAACTTCTCCTCTACCATGCTACAGAGCATACCCAAATGAAAACACTTCAGCAGGGCAAGACAATTTTTAGAAATAAGCTGGCCAAGACAATTCAATATCCTGCCAAGAGTAATTAGAATAGAGAGGGAGAATTGTAAAGATCACTTATGAACTCATGAGAGAGAAAATGGTTTGGGAAGTGCAAACCTGGATTGTAATTAGAGTAGACTAGACTAGGCTAGAATAGTTTGTTTGGAAGGAACATTCAAAGGTCATCTAGTCCAACTGCACCATTTCAAGTGACAGCTCTTTACGATTGTTCTGGAACTATGCTCTGCCTAGCAGTGATATACCAGGTTGGTGAAGGGATTTGCTGCAAGTTTTCACTAGACAATCACATAATAAGCAAGAGAGAAGTAATGGTTTGACTTGAGCTCCTAGGAGCATGGCATTTAGTAGAAAATATAAATTCTGTCGAGGTTGAGAGGTGTGTGAGACTTTTGTCTAGACTTCTGATAGAGGAGCTGTCTCTGTAGGGCCATATTTCTCAATGTGATATTCTTTCAGGATGGAATCTGCCACTTGTAGTTTGTTCCAGAAATTTCAACAATATGGAAACTTACGCTTCCTTGTAATTGCAGCAGGTGAAAGCCATAGGGCTGAGAAGTCATTGCAGTTTATCTGTAATTGCTTATATAGATAAGGTCTAAACTTAGCTACCAAACATGGTGAAAAAAAGCCTGATTAGAAAGAATAGGAACTCAAGAGCTTAGCCTCTGGCTATCTGAGAAGAGGCTGGCTTATCACTGAGAGATCCCCAGCTGCACTTCCAGGCTGTAAATTAAACAAACAGTATTTTCTATATACCAGACCACAGGGATAGTAGAAAGAACAGTGTGCCCTTATTGCTGATATTTCCTTTGGTTTCAATCTCTGTTCACTGCCCCTCACCTCCTTCTTATAGACTAGTGTTTCCCAGTTTACCTGATTTGTTATTTATTATAGTGGTTTAAAGAGAGGCAGGGGGAAAAATGCTCAGTGCAAATTATATTTTGAGCTGTTGTTGCTTTGCCTCTTTGGTGGATAATAAATCTCTCTGGCAATGCTCCTCTGTATAGGATTTGTCATTAAATGCAATTAAACAAACCCTGCAGGTGTCCATGATCAGACCTGCAGCAGCCCATTCACAACTGCAATGTTATTATCATCCTGACAACAAAACACCAGATATTTCCTGAGCTCCTCTGATCGATGTGCTTGCCTGACTTAGAACTGGAGGGAGGAGGGAAGGGGGGAACAGAATGGTTCAAATGCTCTTTAGACTTATTTATGGAAAAGTCAAAAGGCTACTCAGCAATGAGAGGGAAGGCAGAAAAAGAAAAAGGCTGAGGAACAGGAGGGCTGGAAGGAAAAAAAATGAGAGAAGAGTATTTGTGAGCAAATACTCTGTGAAGGCAGTATTTCACATGATATTCACCTATCTAATGATGTTGTACAAGATCGGAATTTAGGAAAGGTATTTTGAGTATGATTCTTCTCACATTACTGTAATCTACTAGCTGTTAGGCATTTAGCGTTAAGTGAGTCATGTAGGTTTCCTTTGCAGACAGTGGAAAAATTAATCTCACCCTAAGACAGTGCTTGGTAGGCGGCTTTCTTGTCCAGACATATCAGTCTGTCTCTGTTAACTGTAGCTGAGCTTCAGTGAGTTGGTTGGATCATATTTCCAATTAATTGTAAACTCATCCTTAATAGTCAGAGGAATTGGCTTTTGCTGAATGCTCATTTCTTTCTGTCTTCATTCTCAAGGACGCATTTCTTGGTACATAGGTTCATAGGTTCATAAGGTTGGAAAGGACCTACAAGATCATCTAGTCCAACCATCCTCCTATCACTATCCCTACCCAACTACTAAATCAAATCCCTTAGCACCTCATCTAAACGCTTCTTGAACAGCGCTAGGGATGGTGCCTCAACCACCTCCCTAGGCAGGCCATTCCAGTGCCCGACCACTCTTTCAGAAAAAAAATGTTTCCTCAGGTCTAATCTAAATCTTTCCCAGGACTACTACCTACAGAGGTATCACTAATACCTGTAGAAAGCTGATGCAACAACTTTGCACCAGCACGGATGTGTATGTGCTCTGACAATTGGAGATCAGGAAAAAATTCCTGTGGTTTATTTCAACCATCCCAGTCAACCTGCAGAGTATGAAGGTCAAAGATTCACAAGGGACTGTTTACCATCAAATCCAGCAAGAGAGAAAATTCTGCAAATACCAGTCAAATTATTCTTCCTGAATCATTTTTCTCAGCTCAACAACAGGTTGCTTTGAGGATGAACCTCTTTTCTTTTCTATTCTCCCCCCAGGAATTCTAGTTTAGTGCAGTTTAGTGCTGGGGCACATACAGAATTGCAGTGGCAAAGGATAGTTCTTATTAATGTAGCCCCTTGCAAATGCACAGTAACACAGAAAGCCTTTTTTAGGTTAGGTATTGGGAATTAAATGAGTAGGCTTCAGTTGTGTGTGTGCATAGGCTGAGTCTAAGAAATACTAAAGAAATAAGAAATAATTATATTCAGAGCCTTTGACTAATTATGCAGAGGTCATGTGCTATGTTTGTATAGCATCATCTGAAATGCCCTGTCAGGCAAACAAGATGAAACCCTGTTTAATGGCATCAAAGATGAAGTTCAGATTTCTGATATCAATCCACAGGTTTCAGGATTGGACCATGCATCTCTATCACTATGCAGCTCTAGTCTTTGGCTCCTTGATTGGTAGGGTAGTCCAGATTTCTGTACTAAAGGATGACCTTCCCTCTGCCACTTTTGGTGTTTATCTTTTCACCACTGTATTATTACTTAAACTGCTGATTTGTGCCACTAGCAAGCCAATATGCAGTTATTCATTTATGCAAGTCAGCACTGGTCTACTGAAACTGGCAGAATTTGCACATTATGTCACAACACATCACTGATTTTGTCCCTCAAGTCTGGCTATGAGATGTAAATTCATTGGGCAAAACAGTGGTTCCACACCAGTGGTCCTTGTGTCACTGTTAGTCTGCAAGGTCATGAAAAAATCCACTGTTACTAGCAGTACTTAAGAGTAAGTTCATTTTGCGTGGTTTCATAGACAGTACCTGGGACCATCTGAGCTTGATACCAGTTCAGAACATCTGCATACTATGCGTGCAAAAACAGCAGTCTTACCAATATGCACGGAATTGGCTGACTGTAAGTGCTGCTCTGGTTTCCTCTATTTCACTCACTTTCTGCCTAGACTCCTCTCTCAGACACATCTGCTGTAATCTAGAAACATCACTGATTTATTCATCCCAGATGCTATAGAATTTACACTTTGGTGACAAAGCTGACACAGAGGGATGTGCTCTATTCTAGAGAAAAAGACAACCCAACAAGAACTAGCATGTTCCAGCTGCCAGTCTGAGGAGCCCAGTGACTGTTAATGAGTGTCACTGGAAGAGATCTTCAGTTGGTGTAAATGAGCACCAGCTGATTGTAAATCCACAAGGACTTCAGTGGGACTCTGTTGATTTACACCAGATGAGCAGCTGGTCCAGGGCCTGGCTAACTGGGGAAAGCCTCCTGGCGTTTCCATCAGTGGGTGTGAGAGTGGGGTAGAAGCTAGCTGCATGTGTGAAGGGGTGCAGGAGAGCAGGCAGAAAGCTAATAAATGGAAGAATGGGAAATGCACATCTTATTGGATTGCCTTCTCCAACAGATACATTTTTTTCCTCTTTCCACTTCCCTTCTTCCCCACCTCCAGCTGCTCCTCTCACACTCTCTGCTGCTGATCTCCCTTTGTGCACCTCTTACCCACACTTTCCTTTCTAAACAGGTGCAGTTGCCACTCAATAGACTTTAATTACCACTTCAAGGGCTCTCACCAGAGTCTGCTGGGAGGGTGGAGATGAATTTTCCTGAGGATTGTGCATATGTCTGAGCTCTTTTTAGTTAGATGGAAGTATTGCCGTCATTCTGCATCCTTCGAGAGATTGTTTCTTTATCTTCTCTCTGCTTAACAAAAAAAAAAAACCAAAACAACAACCAACCAACCAAACAACCAAACAAACAACAAAAACAAAAACCTGCTGATAAGGAAAAAGAAAGCAGCCATTAGCTACATTAATTATCAGGAGAGCAAATTGGTCCAGAGAAAAATATTACAGACAGTTTTAAGTAACAGAAGTCCAAGCTGGACTTTTAAAACATTACTTTTGTTTGCAAATAGAAGGCCTAATAGAAGGCCTTTGTCACAAGTATAGAGCTCAGCATCTCCAAAGTTTCTGTGGGAGCCTGGGGTCTAAAAATACAAGTTGTTCTTAACTGCCTTACCTTCTTTTTGCCCCGTGCTCTTCCCATCACTTCTTGCTGGAGAAATACAGTGTTAATGCATTCTACTGGTGCCCTGGGAGATTCTTCCAGACTGAATATGCCTGTTGATTTCTGTCTTCAGCACAGTTTGCCTATGATGGAGAATTATTTACAATGTTTATCTAGTAAAAAACATTATTTCTGCCATTAAGATCTCCCTCAAAGGACAGTACTGGAGAGTGCAGAACGGATGCTTATATCGGTCACATCTGCTTGAAATTGTTTTCACATCATGTGAACATTTATTCTCTGCTTGGTAATGTTTTGTTCCTTCTCCCTTAGGCTCTGAGGGGCAACTATGACCTAATAAAGTCATAGAGCACCAGGGAATAAGTCTGAGACAATGCTACCCATTGATAGATGTCTGCTGATGGTAAAAGTAAGAGGAATGAATGGTGATGTACTTGAAGGGGGATTTTCCCTGTGCAAGCACATCTACACCATCTTCTATAGACTTCCTTCTCACTCAAGGGGATCCATTACCTTCTCTATCAGGAATCATGTAGTCCTTCTGACTCTATTCCTGCACTCCTTGGCTCGTGGAGCTCTGCCAGACATTCTGATGCCTGTTCCTATTTCCAATTTCCTCAGATTATCTCAGGTTATGTCCTTCTGCTTCCCAGTGTAGCTCACTCTTTCGAGGATTTAAAATCCTCCTGTCTGCACCGTCTCTCCCTTCCCCACCTTCTTTCCTTGTCCATTTTGCTTTCCAGGACTATCTTTCACGTGTTCCCATGCCACTTGTGTGACGTTAGGATGAACATAGATCACAGATATCTCAAACTCATCTTTCTTTTTTCTCAAAGAGACAATGAAAATGTCACCCATGAGATAATTATCATGTTGCTCACATCCCTTAATTGTTCTCAAAATACACATTGAGGCTGCAGAGCCTCTTTGAAAGGCAGGTTCTGGCCTGCTGATAGGCTCCATTGTTGAGGAGCAATTTTGTCTCTTGCAGTACAATTTTTTGTTATGTTTTTGTTGTTATTTTAAAGACAGTCCTTTCAGACTGAGTAGATTTTAAAGATAGAGCTGAGTTTTCAATGAACAGGCACCAGACTTATCCTTGAGAAACAGTGCCATGTATGTAAGATGAGAGTTACCAGCATGTTTCATGCAGGACTCCATATAAGAAATCAAAGCTAAGATGACCAATAGCTTCCCTTGTTGCTTTTTATTCCTTCCTTTCTTAGGCCTGGTAATTAGGTGCTTATTTGCAGTGTATTACTAAATCATTAGCTGTCTTGTGTATTCCAGTACTGGTCCCTGGTAAATGAGTAAGAGAAAGTTGAAACTCAAGCTGTGTGGTAATCCATATGTATCTATTAGTGATCATCCCTTTGATGAATTTTAATCCTGCTGATTAAAATGGACTAAGATTTCCCACCACAGCAACCCCTCACTGTCTTAAAAGCCATACAAGTCTGGAGAATTTGCTTGTGTGCCTGCTGAAAAGGGATGCTGAGAGCAGAACAAAGCACACTTGCTCCCCCATTACTGTTGTGGGTAGAGATCCTCCATTAGCAGTGTAGAGTCTATGGCATATGGCCAGCAATGGATTCCCATAGCACACACAAGCTTTAAAGTTACCTCTTTAACCTAAATTCATTTTAACACACCCTGTTTAAAATGGAGTCTCACCATGGTAGCTAGCACTTGCACATCTGGAATTAATCTTACCAAAGCCTGCAACATGGCTTTATAACCAAGGCCTGATCTCTCTCTAACTCCACTTTCAGCACCATTCTTGGTAAAATCTCCAGGCTATATGTAACTATAAACCTATCCTGAAAAAAATGAAATTATTTCCACTCTGAGACAATGTCCTTTGAAATGATATTCCTGTTAATGAACTCCAACTGAGCTGCTGTATTTTGGAGCCACTGGTGTGCATTTTAACTAGGAGCTCTCTGTGTGCGGATGTGCATCAACATTGCCAGCCCCCATAATGGAAGTCTGTTCAGCATTGTAAGTCCTGCATTAGGCTGCACCCATAGGAACCCCGGGAAGTTCCACTGAGACTGCCTGAAGGTAATCAACTCTCCCAGCCTCTGGCTGTCCCTAACCAAGCGCTCCACTCACATCTATTCTAGGAAACAGGTCTGGAGATTATAAAGTTTAAACCATAATGCATTCACTAGCAACAAGGGGGGAGAAGTGCTGTTTGACTATAGATGAAAAGGGGAAATGCAAGGGCATTTGTATTCAGAAGCATTTCCAGTATGCTGTGTTTTGCTTGTTGAGCCTTGTAAGGGTCTGGAAGCCCCTGAACTCTGTTGTTTTCTCTGAACCAGTACAGCCAAATCATAAGCAATACTTGAAAAACATATTCCACCTAGAAATTATCATAGAATCCTTCATCATTTAAATGATGCAGTACTTCCCGTTATAGAAACTTATTTCATGCATTATATCCACTTAAATATAACATTTTTTTCTCAAATCTGAATTGCAGTGGATAGAACATACCTGTGTTATTTAGATAAGTGTATTTTATGCAGAATTGAGTCTATTCTGTCAAAATATGGCAAACAGATTTGTGTCAAACCCATTCTCAAATGAGCAGAAGAATATACCCCATTTTCTAAATAAATAAATAAAATAAAATAAAATAAAATAAAATAAAATAAAATAAAATAAAATAAAATAAAATAAAATAAAATAAAATAAGAAAGAAGTTAATTTATTTTTTAAGTATTCATTCATTCATTCATTCATTCATTCATTTATGGTTGGACTAGATGATCTTACAGGTCTTTTCCAACCTTGGTGATTCTGTGATTCTGTGATTGTTATCTATTGTTCAACCTACCTGTGCTCTGTTTTATCAGGCTGTGTAAAAGCTGCGGATACCTCTCTTGCCAAACACAGCTTCATCAGCAGTAGCGAGAGCTGTGCTAAAATAAAATGTTGGCTGGATTAGATGGAGTGGATCAGAAAGATGATAAAAGATAAACTAGAAGAAAGTAAGACAATACGTAAGTCTGGCAAGACAGCTGGATAATGTTCCTATCAGGACAAACCTGACAACATAATAACCTTTTTCTTTTTTTTCTAGGTCCATTTGCTCCTGGATCTTCAGAACTCTGGATGCCACTTAATCTGGGCTTTGGGTACATCTGTGAAATGGGTATCACAGTGTTCATTTTTATAGATGAAGGATGAAGTATATTTTTCTTATGAATCAGTTTAAAATCAGCTTTGCAAAAATCAGCCAAACTTCTCTTCCACTGAATTGGTTCTTAATTCCAAGCAAATCTAAACAACTTGTATGAACAACTGATAAGCTCTTTAGGCATTCAGTGTGCTCACAGCACATCCTGAATTCAGAGGGTTGACTGAACTGTCCTTTTCTCTTCTTACTCAGGAGAAAATCCCATTGCCTCTGCTATATTCTGTGCAAGATCTGAGTGCAGCCTGCAAAGCACTGGGCTCTTTTGGAACCCTTTGTTTTCCAAATGGTAATGCCTTAACTGAGTGGGTAGGACCTAAGTAAAGTTTTTTATCACTTTGTGCCATTGATTTCTCCAGGTACATTGTACCAGCAACACAGAGCAACAGCAGATTTGATTGAACAGAATTACAGACTACAACTTAGATTTGCCGTTATTCTCCCTAGAAACTGTGCAATTTTTCCCTTCTTCTTATGAGAAGCTTTCCTTTCTACTTTAATGTCATCTTACATAGCAGGTACTGACTATTGCTTCTGATCCACGTGATTTCCATCTGGACTGGATTCTTGTGGGTGGACTGTTCATCATGGCTCTAGATTTTTGAAAGAAGTCATCAATTCTGGATACATTATATTTGTGCTTGAGACACCTTAAAAGGGGACCAATTTCCAGAGGCAGGTGCTTAACAGAACTAGTTAGGATATGTCATGCTGGGCACCTGAAAACATAAAATGCTTTTGAAAATCATAAGGTGGTGTTCTGTTTCTGAACATGACTTGGGAAGACAGTACAGGCCTAAATAACTCAGAATAAAATGATCTCTGTATACATAATAGAAACATATTTGAAAGCTTAGCCAGGCACATAACTTTAGGCATTTGTTTGATTCCTGTAGGAGTTAAGTGGTGAAGTTTCTGCAAGTGCATTTGTATTTTCCTGAAGTGGGGCCTGATACTGTGTAAGTTACTATAAGTTTGTATGATGAGAATTCCTAAGTCAGTCTCCAAATTAAAAAAAAAAAGGCAAAATTCTCCCATCTATCCTGAAGCATGATGCTGCACGGAACACACAAGGTGTTGCTTATTCTTATGTTCATATGCAGAGCCACAAACTGTACCATGAAAAATGGATTATTTGCATTTTGTAAGCAACCCAAAGCCCAAATTAAAGACCATGTTATGTACTGAACAAGCATAGAACTAGGTATCTATATCCCAAAGAGATGACAGTCTCATGAAGCCATGCAGCTCACCATGGTGATGTATCTGTAAGGCTTGAGCTAACACCAAATTTCACGTGGTTGCAACCATGCAAACAATCATGCAGACAAACCCCACCCAGCCTCTTGCCTTGTTAATCAACAATGATTTTAACAAACCTTGCATGGCAACACTTGTTAGAGCCTCCCCTCCCAACTTGGAGGTGGCTGAAGCTAAAATCCTGTTATTGACCATTCATTTCACTGCTGCTACAGACAGCTGTTTATAAACAGGCTAAACCTACAATCTCTGTGCTCATTGTACACCAGGAAGGGGCCACATCTTGTGCTCAAAACTCAGGAACTATATGGACTTTGCAAATAAGGGCTACTGGAGCCAGGGTGTGAGTGTGTGATGACTGTAGAAAGTGAATAGCCTTATTCATGCAAGTAGTATAACAAACTACTAGAGTGCTTCAGGTTCTGCTGTGTCAAAGAAAAGTGTGGTAGTAAATGCTTTTTTTTTTTTTTTTTTCTTTGTTTTGAGATTTTTTGTTTTCATTTTGCAAGGTCAAACCTATAACTGAACTTCTTTTAAGCCATGGGCTGGACGCTCTCTGTTCATACAGCGGTCAGGGTAATGCATGCTCTGTCCTGATTTGTCAGCACTGAGTTGTGGCAGGAGGCTCAAAGCCACTCAGAGGCAACTCCTTTTAATCCCAGTGAATGCTGAAGGCTCCAGATACCCAGAGCAGCCTTAGGATATTCAAACACAGCTATCAGTATTGAATGTCAAATTAAGCATTCATTAGCATTATTCTCTATCCTTATATTATCTTCATACTTAAATTTAGGTAATTTTATAAACAAAAATCCCAGTACCCATTTTATGATGGACAAGATTTAGTAAGATATTTCAGTATCTGAAGACAGATGATCTTGTTAGAATTTTCCAATGAATTTGGAATCCCACTCCTACTTATTTTCAAGTGAGGATTTTGACAGACTTATTTTACAGATCCCAACAGGACTCAGTTGGCTCTAAATGCATTCAGTTTTAAAGAGGAGCTAAACAACGGCACACTTAGAGGACACACAACAATCAGAGCACTCTTTGAGGGAAGGCCTGCCTGTACAAAACATATACATCAATTCTGTCACCTGCTTCTCATCTCCTTTGCGCTTTGCATTCTTATTATGACCTTAGGGTAGTGCCTTAAGTGGTGTATTTCTTTTGCTTCCTTAGCAGTAGATTGCTTTTGGGGATCTTAATTTAGTGTCTTAACAGATAAAACTTCCAATTAATTTCAGTGTGCAGAAAAACCAAATTCTGTGCTCAGAGTTGTGCCTTAAGCTCTCATTCAGTCCTTCCTCAGTGGCATACCTCAGTCCTGCTGAAGTGTTTGCTGAACTGGGGTTGATGTGGGTGCTTAAGAGAAGCATGTGCTTGCATGCTTGGTTCAGTCAAGCTCTAGTCTCACACTGTTCAATGGAGAGCACCAGCTTAGTTTGGATCATGCTTGTGTCGCAGTGCAGTGGTGGACCATTGGTGCACACTGACACTCACGCACCTAGTACACATGAATGCGCGTGGCTGAAAGAAATTGAGTGTAAAACTGCATGTGAATGCAGGTGTCTGGAGCAGGAACAGTGCCCAGGTCTGCATTCCTAGTTCAAGTGTCTGGGGCTGAACAAATCTCTGCCAAAGAGAGAAGCTACTAGAAATGTTCATCCAAGCACAAAAGCTGTTGCAGATCTTGCATCTGAAACCCACTCTCTTTCCTGCTGAGATTCCCAAGCACCTCCCAGTCTCCCAGCTCTTCACAGCCTGAAACCCTACCAGATGCTATGACTGCAGTGAAAAAGCAGCTCATTACTGGAGTGGCAGGCAATACACAGACAAATATTTGTGCAATGCATACAGATCCCAGAGACTGGAACGCCGTGTTTTTTGATGGAAAGAGGAAAGGGGAAGGCGGACATTGGCTGTAGCAAAACTAAATTTTAAATATAATAATCTGAAAACAACTGTACCATGCTTATTTATAGTGAAACAAAAGGTTTCCTTCCTAGCAGGCAGTGGTATAATCTCGTGCCAGATTGATTTCCGCAGTCCAAATTTTGATAAATACTTTAAGGATCAGGAATTAATGAAGCTCAGATTTTACCCTAAATTTCTTGTTCTTCAGTGGCTGCTCTGTAATAGATTTTTGTCCTTCTATGAGATGTATTTCTTTTGAGATCTACAGAGAATTGCTAGGAAAGGAGGGTTACAGAATAAACAAACTGAACTGTGACTTTGATTAAGCAATACACTCTACACAATGCAAAATTTTGTTAATTTTGAAGATATTACACCATCTATCCTAACATTTTCATAATATTAGAACTAATTAGGCAAATTTCTAGAATTTCAGATAAACACAAAAAGCAAGAATTGTAAAAAAAATTGTCAGATAACAGAAAGATATTTCTCCATTCTGATTCCACAGCCATTTATACCATTGGTTTGCTCAAAATATATGTGTATGTCTGAAGGCTGTGTGCATACTCAAGGCCTTAACTTAAATACCAACTTTCTTTTCAGCCCTTTCTCTTTTTTTTCCCCAGTTATTTATTTCAGAAACTGTAAGTAGAAATTTCCTAAAAATGGAGAACAGCTTGTTTACTTTTCCTCTCAGAGACTAGGTATAAAGACAGGAGTAGGAACAGTCTGAGCCTGGATTATTTTGCCTTACTGAGACCATTTAGCAAAATTATTAAATTTATTTAACAGAGCAGTGTGATTATTTTGAGAAGGGATTCATTTAATGAATAGTCTCTGTTTCCAAAAGTGGTAATAAAATAAATGCTTCATTTGACCATAATGATATTCAATGTTTTGTTTCCAAAGTGCTCAAGCACTTTATTTCTAACATTTTTGTCTTCTTTACCTTCTAAACACCACCTGTGGTTCTGTAAAACTAATTAAGAAAAAAATGCTTTATGTCAGCTTTGTTCCAATTTCTGTGCCGATTCAGAATTATATATTTTAACAGTTTAAAAGGTAATTTAAATTTTGTCAAATTTAAAAAAGAAAAACTTTGATTTGATCTCACTTTTTTTATTATTATTATTTTATTTTTAGAGGGTGGTGGGCAAGTTAAACACTTTATGAAAAAAATCTGCTATAATGTAAAGTAGAGATTACATTTATATCCGTAAGGTCATTCTCAGGTTCCTAAATTATTTCAGCCCCTGGCCAACCCCAAACCTGAAACTGCAGATGTCTTACCTGGGAGGGCTACTCAGGAAAACACGTCCTGACCCGTTCCAGTCTCCTTTCCTCCCCGTACAGCCCTCGGTTCTCAGCCAGATCCTAACTTTGCAGCCCGCAGCCCGCCTCCCATATGCCCCTTGTCGGTTCACTTGTGCGGTCTTCGAGCATTTGTGTGTACCGCCCGGATGGCACCCGGTCCTGGAAACGGGCACTGCTGCTTCTGCCTCAGCCTGGGGCATCAGGGCCGGGGGGACGGTGCTGGACCGCCCCCAGCTCTCATCACTTGTCCCGCCCGAGCCCCTTTTGCTATTGTCCCCTGCGGGACTGCACTCGCCCCGGCCTCGGACTTGGCCACCGTCCGCAGCCACCAGGAGGGTCGTTCCCCGCCGGAGTGTCCTGCCCTGAACCGGCGGGCCGGGTCCCGCAGCACAGGCCCTGTCCGTGGTGCTAACGCACGGCTCCGCCAGGCAGGGGCACGCCGGGCAGCCCAGCCCTGCTCCTCCCGCTCTTCCCCAGCTGTCCCCAGGGCAAGGACCGGGGAGCACAATCCCACGACCGCCCTTCCGCCTGAGCACCCATTCCACTGCAGCCCCCAGAACACTGGCCAAGATACCTGTACCTAACCCGCCTCTCCGGTAGAGGTTGGTCCGGCTCCACAGGTGGCCGGAGTGCCCCTCACCTTCTCCCAGGGCCTGCAGCATCTCCGGCTTAGCTCAGCCCGCTCGGCCCTCGGCCCAGCCTTCCTCCGCACCCCTTCCAGAGCTCACCTGTCCCTGGGTCACCTTTGCGAGCTCGAGGGCTGGGAAAGCTGTCCTGCCTCTGCCTCGGGGATTTTATGAGCCGCCGGAGGCGGGAGGGGGGGGGTGGGGTGGGGGGGGGGGCGGCGGGTGGAGCACTCAGGCGGAGACTTCTCTTTGGCCAACGGGAGGCTGCTTTTCTTTGCAAATGCACAGATTGCCCAGATTACATCATGGAGAGCTGCCTGCACTTCAGTGTAAAAGTCTCTTCCTCGTGTAAAGGAGGGTCAGAGGAGCAATGGCAGAGAGCAACAGGTCTGCCCAGTAGGGTAGAAATGCCTGGACCCCTTGGAAGTAGGGCAGCGACAGGGAGGTGTGTTAGGAAGCTATCTCCGTGCAAGACATGCTTTGCATATGCACAGGCAGAACGTGCCAGGAGAGCCAACAAGTGTCCTCCCATGCTTCAATCTGAGGAAAGACCTACACATTTTGTGCTGTGAACGTAAGTTGCTTAGTATTGCCCAGGATCAATCTTGAAACAGCCCTGTTCTTTCCACCTCATCATAGTGTCCCTCAGCTTGTGTTGAAGGTATGCTCCGATTTTCCAGCCCAATGGACTAACCAGGTTTCACCCTTAACTTCTTCACTTTTACCATCCTGTTTTCAGAGCTTACACTAAAAACCAGCCCTCCACATCTTCCCTGAGACACAGAACTCAACTGGAAAGTCAGATCTGAGTATCTAAAATCCATTTGATTCTTTCATGTTCCTACTGCAAGGCAGTCAGACAGTCATTCCCTTGAGTGTGCCACAAATCACTCACCAGTGAGAAAAAATTTATTCCCTAACCCTTATACCAAGAGCACACATTTCTGACTCTGACTGGAAGGTGTCAGCTTACATGGATTTCTGTTGTGCTTCTTAGATTGCAAACACACAGGTTGCAGGAATTGATTCTTCAAGGTTGCCCTCGATTGTTCTAAATAGTATACTGAGGTAAAGCTTTGTCTCCTGGTATATCCTGTGCACACTATCACATGATGCCAATGGAAAAAATAATAATTGATTATAACATTTATTATCTAGAAATCAAAATGGTCCAAGTAGGTAACACTTGAGAGTCACATTCAGATCTGATGTTGAGAAGTTGCTGCCTGCTGTGAAGTAATGGAAAAAAATCTCCTTTAGGCAAATACTTGGGTGTTAAGTTCTGTAGATGACAGAAAGGAAGCCCATTTTTAAATGTCATTTGTTGCTATTTGAATTACAGTATGACTAGAATACAGACGACTTCACAATTTCCAACTCCTTTTTTTTAATTTTTTTTCCAGTCTTTAGTGAATTGTGGGCCAACCTCTTTGGCTGGTCTACGTTTGAGGATCTGACCAGCCACTGTGACATTTTTGTTGTTGCCTAAGATAAAGATAGCTTTGAGCAGAATATACCTGTGTTCAGAGTGAATCAGTAAATAACCTGGCAGACTCAAATGCTGATCGCTTGAAGTAAGAGGTAGAGACTGAGCAGTACCCAATGACCTTGCAATGCATTAGTCACAGAATGAAGAATGTGGACTGGCATATGGGTAAAAGATGTTACAGTGCCTGGCCTTGAACATGAGTCTGTGAGAGATTGTCATTAAAGAGCCAACTATGGAAGCCTTTGCTCTGGCTTTATCCAGGCAAAGCAAACAGAATTCTGGTGAAACATGAAAAGGATGGGAGCAAAAATTGGGAACAGCATTTTATGGATAATGCTGAGGGGTGCCTAAATAATTCCAAAAGATTTATCAAAAAGATACTGAAATGTAGGTACTTCATTCCCTTACAAGATCCTTCTGGGCAGAAAATCCAGTGTAAGGGACTGAGACCAGTGTTTATGGATGTTACTACCTCCACTGTATCTCTTCAACCTTCTCTTAATTTTCCTTTTGCTCCTCTGCTCCCTAGGACTCTCCCGAGTCCCTTCATACTATCTTAGTATGCTAACTGCTGCCATCACCTGGCCCCAAGCTGCAGCTGTAAAAACATCATTCATTTTCCTCCAGCTTTTGCCTTTGAGTCTTCTGCTCCTGTGTAAAATGGAGAAAGACTGTATGGGGGTAAAGACATGGGCCACCAGGAATAATGAAGAACAAACCTCCCAGATGCCCATCTGTGAACAACAGCTGTTTTGATGTTGTGTTGAGCCCACAGGGGACAAGAAGTGTTCAGGCACTGCCTGTTTTCCTGAGAGCAGCGGCCTCTTCCTTTAGACATATAGAACAGGACTTTGGATTGAAGTCCTTACTGTGCTGTCCCACCAGTAATTTTGGGCATCAAGTTCAGCACAGCTCAGCTTTGACTTCAGAAACTTGATTTTCAGAGATCTGAGATGTGAACATGAGGTGTTCCTGAATCAGGCTCAAGCTATCTCCAGTCCAAGATATTCCTCTTTCAAACAATGCGCTTGAAATGTTGGGCTTATTTCAGAAAGATACCTGGAAACCCACTGTGTCTGCGATAGATTCATTCTCTCTAGACTTTTCCACCTTGTGAGGCTCTGCAACTCCTTCATTTGCATGCTATGTTTATTTCAGTAAGAGGGAAGGCTAGACAGATTTTTCTCATAAAGTCTGAGGTGAACTTGGAAGCCACAGTTGGAAAGGTCACCATTTTATTTAATTATTTCCAGTTGTTTTCCACCCCCTACTCAGAGCAGCCCTGAGGCCTCGATAATTAGCAATGAAGTGAGGGGGGAGCAATCTGGACTTTGGCCCCAGCTGACCTGCTTGGTACAACTCATCTGATTAATGCACCTGGTCACATGGCGGCCACAGTGACTTGTTGCTGGGCATCCAGAGGTTTCCAAGGGAACCGCTGCTGCTCCTGACAGAGCTTCTGTGGGAGAGCTGCAGCCCAGAGGGCCCAACACCCAGCCAGCAGCACTGGGGAGCAGAGAGGTGCAAGGAGTACCCCACGCAGGGAGGCATATTCCACAATACATTTAACAGCCCTTTCCCAAGGTGTGCTGAAAGACTTTGTATGACAAAGACCTTTCTGGACAAAAGATCCCATCCTCTAGCAAGCTGCACATGGAGCTGATCTGTCTGCCCCATAGAGCTCCCACACAGCCCTATCTTCCCTTCCTCTGTTTTTCACAATACGAGAAGTTGGTGCCCTAATTAAATTAGCAGGCAGGAAGTTTAGAACAGACAAAAAGAACTGCTTTTTCGCACTGCACATAATTAAAATTTGAAGCTCATTTGCCACAGAATATTGTGTAGATTGAAAGTATAAATATGTCCAAAAGGTTTTAGACAAGTTTCTGGAGGTTTGAACTCTCAATGGGAATTAATAATCTGGATACAACATCCAAGCAGTCCTCACAGATTGTCGGAAGCTACAAAACTACAGCATGAAGAAGCCTTATTCTTTAAATGCCCTTTGTGCACTGTCCTACACATCTTCCTATTGTTACTGCCAGAACTAGTTCTCTGGGACAGGGCACCTCTGCTGTGGATCAGTCAGCCCATGTTTATATTCTTAAGTGTGTTGTGAGATGTTGTTTTGAGCTTTCAGGGGAATCTTAACAGTAAATCATTTTGGAACCAGGGTCCCCCAGGATTCTCTTGTTTATTCTGCTTCAGGTTACATACCGTTGCCACTGTATTACACCTCTGAGAAACTCACCTCATATGGTGTATTTCAAACAGTTAATTTTGCATCATTTGATACCGAATTTGAACACAGTACCTCTTTTGCAGAGAAACTCCAGAAGAACGTAGAGAAAAAAGGTCTTCAGTTGGCTCAAAAGTGCATATTACAGTGTAGCAAGGCAGCCTAATTCAGATCCCACTATACTGACCAGAATTAAATTCAGAAAGCAACACTGTAATTGGGCTTTCAACAGATATTTTCAGGCAATGCTGCTCTACATGCCTTTCCGGAAAGTAAACTTGTGTGAGGAAAGGTGTAGAGGTAAATTCTATTCTTACAGGCTGTGGTGTCTGTGGAGTATCTACAAAATTCCTGAGAGCTTCTTAACTAGCACTGAATTTGCTGTCAGTTAGTGAGAACTAGGATTTCACAGTGCTGACCGTGGAGGCTAAGTCCTAAGAAATCTACAGATGTGGGTGGAATTATCACAAATTGATACTAATTTTGTGCTGACCTCAAAAAACAGAGGCAAATGGCAATCCTTGACCATTGCATATCTAAGACAGAACAGTGAGTAGTAGCCCATCAAGTCTGTATGCTCTGTAGTACTTCACTTCTTGCAGAGGACAACGATGCTTCCAGAGAAAGATCTGTCCCTTTCAATAAGCAAAATCAAATGTCTGAGCATTGTTAGTGCATGCATGTTCAAATTCCTTTTGTGGTGCTTCCTGAAGACCGTATTGATTCAAATCGCAAAATGTTTGCTGTACATTTTATTCATGTTCCTCCATTTCTCTTTCCCTTTTAGTCTCATCTACATCTATTATCTTCTGATCTTTTCTTCCTCACTGTCTCTATTCTACTGTCTCTGCACACCACTCCAACCCAAACACCCAAAGCTTTTTTTGGATGAAAATGATGGAAAATAAACCCCTTGTGAGAAGCTGCAGTATATGCTCTGCCAGAGAGTAGTCTTATTCATTAAAGTAATGGTCTTGTATGCATTTGGGCATGTCATCAGTAACACTCCAAAGGGAAATGGACTACTTAAACCTATTATACCACCGCTTTATTCACCATGTGCTGCTATTTACCTCCTACATGACATTGGGCTCCATTAGCATTGGTTCTAAGAAACCATACACATTACCCACAAACAGTTCATTAATCTACTGTTTTCATTCTTGAAAAAAAAAAAGGGGGGGGGGGGGGGGGGAGTGAAGGAGGGGTGCTCCAACCACACCAGAACACAGATATTGATTGCTCAGACAAAAATAAAACAGCTTTGTGATGTTAGCAGCTCCAAGGTAGCCCTAAACAGAATGGCACTTTCTGCCGACAGGGAAAAGAGGGGTTCCTCTGGCTAGGGAACAGGGCTATATGTTCGGGAATGAATGAAGCTGCCAGCCAGCAGCTGCTGCAGGGAGACTTGGAGAATCTGTTTCCTGGAGGATTCAAGTCAAGCCTGTGTAACTTGCATCAGAATCAGTTCCCAGCTGGTGATATGAGCTCAGGCTGCAATTCCATCCCAGGACATCAATTTTCCCAGGCAGAAGAAAGGAAATGGAAGGCATCTTTGAACTCCAGCCTGTGATCACACAGGCAACTAGAAGAATTTACTCTGATCAACTACAATGAGATGTTTCTAGAGAGACGTTGAAGAGAAGTTTCCCAGCCTCCCTCCTGAAACACAGACCTGTGGGCCTTTTCACTTCTCAAATACACAGTGGTTGTGGCATTAAAAAACAAAAACCCAAAGCAGGTGCAACTGCTTCATAAAACAGAAGAGCCCTGCTAACACACCAGGCTTTCTCTCCCTTCTTAGCACCATGCTGAGGAGGCAAGCTGCTCCATCTCCTGGCTGACTGAGTTCCCTCTCCAACCCCTCAGCTTTGAGCAGAGCTTGCTGGATAATGGTACAGGCGTGTCCAAATGTGATTATTTCTACCAAATCTCCAACAGTACCAAACAAAGCCTCCTGCTAACAGTAAGATGCAAGGCTTGTGAACAGGAGTTTACTCAAAAACAATTGCTCACCCATGTGAGAACAAAAGAATGTGTGTCCACAAAACAGACACAGGCAGAAATGAGAGGTAACATTTTTTAATGCATTGGTATTCAGGAATCTGGGATCTATTCCTCTGAGACCTCTTGGCTCACATTGTACTGCTTTGTCTATATATATATATATAAAAAAAAAAGCTGCTGTTTTCTGGTTTCTTATAGAAAACAAAAGAAAATATAGAGGTGAGATGATCTGGCTGGTGAGAATTAGTGATGCAAATGTTGGTCTTGAGGATCCATGGCATCTTGTTAACATTTACACTCCCCTTCTTGTCAAAGAGATTTCTTTCCCAGATGGAAAGAAGGATAAAGATGCTGGTAGCCACAGAAGAAGGGGAGGAAGATAAAGGATTCCACTCCGTAGATGTTGTAGAGAAGAAATAACTGCAAGAATCATCCTTGAAATGATGGATCTTCTCTGATTCAAGACCCTAGATGATGCTTCAGGTCAGTGAGCAACCACAATCTGCCTTCCAGATGGGCACAACCATCCTACACCAAAAGCCCTCCCACAGTCACTGGTGTGCATATGTTGCTTTATTTGAGGTGGCTTAATGAAAAGTCTGGCTTGGTGAAAATCAAAGCAGGGAATTAGGGCTTAGGAGGTGTGCAGTTTAATTAATCTCTGCTTTTGGGTGAGGACACATATGAAAATGGAAGCAAAGGGTAGAGGGATGTGGCAAGTGTAAGTCCTCCTGCCTAGCTGGGCTATTAGAAAGCCAGACAGCCATATGCACAGTTCAGACTGCCCAGGGAGACAAATGCTGATGAAATACTCCTGCCAACAGGAAATGTGATTACAGGCCAGATTCTGTGCCCTGCCCACTTAAATGTGTCTACACAGAGTGGCTCACAATGAGTGCAGTAGTGAGTGGTACTAACAGAGGCATTTATTCTAACACAAAACATTCTCTTAGGGCACGAGGGGGATGAAGCAAGGCTGGGTGAACTCCTCTCCACTGAGCTCCACTTCACTGAAATCAATATGTTATTATGGTAGTGACTCCAGCCCTTTTTCTGAACAGCATAATACCTGTGTTGAACAAAGGAAACTTAGTCTGAGGGAAATTCTTATTTGTGATACAGATCTCAAGCACTGGGACAGAACACTAGGAAAGTGTTAACATTTCCAATGGACAAGGTTTTGGAAAGAGATTAAAACGAAGCTCTTCCAGAGTAGAGTAGATGTAGGGCAGGGATGGAGATCTTAGGACAGCAGGATGGGACTTCTCTGCCTGATTTCTGATCTTGTGGGAAAAAAAAAAAAAAAAGATCAGGTTTTACAGTGCTGCATGATCTCCTGACAGCACTTCGAACGTTATTGTTGAACGACTCCTAGCTTCAGGCTGCCTCTGCCCCTCTTTCTTGCCTCTTTTCTCCAGATCTTACCTGAGGCTTACCCACTAACTGACATGTAAAGCAGAGTGGCAAATCTCCTCTCTCTCACCCCTTTCATCTCTCTGCCTCTCACTGCCCCACTTGAGGCCTGCTTTCATTTTTGGTGCTTCTAATTAAACTAAGTGGCTGCAACCTGAAAGTTTCCACTTTCTGCCTCTGGGCTGATTGCTGCAGACCTGACAAAAGCAGCATCTTGCACTAGAGCCTCTATGGATGGGAGCCCTCAGGGAAATGATAAAGTGTTGCTTTGTGCCCTCTGCTCATCAAGCACCGTTGAGTGCTGACTGCCTAACCTGGCTATCTAAGAGAGCAGGACCTGACCAGCCTGACTTCAGGGGCCAGTGTTCTGGAAAACACACACTAGTGCACAGATGCATGATATTCTCAGTAGTCTTTAATATTGGGCTTCAGTACCAAAATAAGCAGTGTTTCTTCATCAGCCATGCTGCAACAGTCTTGGTACTGCTGAAGGGGGAGCTCGTCTCGCTTGCTTTTTTTGTTGTGCTTAACAGTGTCTAGAGACTTATCTCCAAAGCTTTGGTGGATGGATCTTGTTTGTGGCCTTGGTTGGGGTGGACAAAATGGTCCATGCTTCCAAACTCTTCTGCTTACCCAATCTCGTATTTGAAAGTACTCAAGAGAAGAGCCCAGTGCAAGTTCTAGTTTGGGTGCTAACTTTCCTTCCAACAAGAATATCTACAAGAGCTTCCTGAACACCAAGGCTGAACTTTACTAGAGCAGGCACCAGTCTTCTGCCTGGTCAGAAATACTGAGGTCTCTTGCAACTACAGCCCCATTCTCACTTGAACTCCATCTTGGATCATGTCTGGTTGACATCACATTTCCTGGCCCTCACCAAGATGCTTCTTTAGTTACACCCTTGTACCTCAGAGTTCCTGGCTGTTTCTGGGAATCTGGACCTGTAGCAGCTGATTTTTCTACATCTTACCTTGTTGAAGGGAAAGTAAACAAGATTCTGCTCCGCACTGCAGAGAACAACTGCTCCAGTGTTGCCTGGCAGAGCCCAGGGCCCAAGAGGGAGGCTATCTGTTCCTGAGAGAGGGCCTAAATTTCTCCCTGGGAGATCCTGGTCTGGACATACCCAAGTGAGTTAAATGGGACAAGAGGCACCAGGGTGCAGCCATGACCTTGATTTCTACTTCATTTCTTGGTGACTGGGCATCTTGCAGAAACAAGTCAAAGCTAGGTCCTCAATTCTATGGATCATTGGATATCTCCTATTCCACAATTTTTTCTTTCTCTCTCCACATCTCCACCTCCTTTTCATATCAGCAATCCCTCCTGCACGTATGCAATGTGTTCCCTGTATGTGTTCCCTGTCATGGAACTGGGCAGAGGCTGTGTAAATTCCCTGCAGCTCTCACAGCTGACACTAACTGTCCTCACACACCATGCTCTCCTTGTCCAAAAAAGTGCAACTACCCTATACAAAGGCCATTTGCTTGATACCTCATTTTTGACTGTTCACCGGGCTCCTGCAGCACATTCTGGCAACACTGGAGGGCGTTATGAAGAGGAGCACTGGGACAGTTTTGGTAATGGCGTAGAAGCTTGGAGAAGCTGCTGGTATCTCAGACAGAAAAGAGAATAACATTCAGGGAAGTCGAGAAGGAAAGAGCAATCTGCCACTAGTCAGTATGTCTGAGAAGCTGGGAATATATTGCATTAAACTGATAATAACTCCTTGAACAGCAGGACAGTAGTTTCCACCTGGCCTAGTGCAGAAGTTGGTTTCTCTCATTTCTTCCCTGCTACAGCTAGGAAATCTTAGTCACAGGGTTGGCCACAGGTCACCCAACAAGGCAGAGCAAGGATGAAAAAAGGCATATAGCAAGAGCAAGGTGCTCAGGAGCAGCAGCAGCGACTCTTCACCCCAGCTAGACCCTCCTTAAGCTTGGGAGGTGGAAAACGCTAGAGCTCTTCGCTTAATTAGTAGCAACAGCTGAAGTACTTGAGAAACAAAAGCTCCTCTCTCTCTCTGTGCCCCACTTTTACTTGGGAGCCAGGGGTGGGGAGCAAATTGCTTGGAAGCCAGAAAGCACCCTGGATCTTGTCACCATGGCTGCACAGACACAGCCTTCTGTTATCTCCAGAGGAACAAAACCCTCCTCCCACCCTCTTCTGTCTCAGCTGGAGCTGATAAAGGAGAATAAATAACAATTTTCTTTTTAAATACCCCAACCCAAAATAGCAAATAAATACCCAGGGAATAAACCAATCTTCAGTAAAACACATTTGTTTCTGCAGTGGCTTTTGGGTTGCTGGAGTTGGACTCAAATGAGAATTTCAGGTTACAGAATCCATCTCAGCAATGCCAGGAGAAATAATATCACAGCTCACAAACATGATTGGTCATGCCAATTGCTTGAGAATAATGGTCTCCAGCTACATGTATTTAAACGTGTAGATCTGTTTTATTTAATATATACAGATATGTGTACTATTACAATAATTATACAGACTTTTTATGGATTCTTGTTTGAAACCCACAGGGTCACATCTGTAAATTTTCTGTAAGAGACTCTTCTGTATCTGTATTTCTCTATGCACATGGAGAGGTAGCAAGCAAATAGGTGGAGTAAACTAGCAAAATTGGTCAGCTAATACAGATTTTGGTGCTATCAGTTAAACTGCTTTTGGTATCTGGGCACCTTCAATCAGTGTGGATAGTAACTTTAGAAAGTAACACAGTGAAAAACAAAGCGGGACTTTGATCTGTTCTCATAACCAAAAGGCTAAAAATACACCAAATAGCATAGCAGTAAAGCACTGAAAACTAGCAACCATATATTTATGTACTGAGAAAAATTAGGGCTATTACAGTTGCTCCAGACTGGCTTCCCACATAAACTGGATAGATAATTTCACTTGGTTCTTCACACTTCAAGCTCTGACCATCTGACTGAATGCAAATGTACCTTTCAGAAACATCTCATTTTGGCTTGATGCCTTCAGAACTACCTCCCTGGAGGTGCTATTAAATGCTTAATTACACTTAGAGTTGAAAAATGACAGCTTATTTTCAGTCTGTATCTTTCCAATATCAGCTTCTGGATAGTGAGTCTTCAGCTGTATGTGTATGCATGTAAGGAGCTGTATACTTAAATCAACCTGTGAACTGCATAAGACATTAAGGGTCAAAGGATGGCTTACACAACAACTCTCAGTTTTCCTGTTTTTTAAAAATAAGTCATTGATATGTGAATAAACAAATTAAAAGGAATAAGTACTAATTCAGAATTTAACCTAGTGTTCCCAGTTTTGCACTGACTGGCACATATATTCTGTTCTTTGGCTCTTTTTTATTATCGTTAGTTTAAATTAAAATGCTTGTAATTGTATCAAGAAAATTATGACTTCGTTATACAATATACATTTTGCTTATGTAAGTTTTGTCTTTGTTTACAACATTTTCTTGCAACTGCCAAGAAATATTATCTTTTGATTCAAAAAGGCCAAAAACGCCCTGTTAAATGGCTGATTATGTTTTTCGATTTTTCCACACAAATATTTTCTCCTATCAGCATTTCCTTGTCCAAGTATAGCAAAGTGTTACCTGTGTAAGTCTAACCTGGGTCACAACAGACAAATCAGCAAGAGATGTTTCTGTCTGGGAGACTCACAGGGCTTAACTCTTGCTCTAAAACTTACCTGACCTTCTTTCACATATGGACCTACATGGTTAAACTCATTTAGATCATGACAATGGCTTGCTCAGGCTGGTCTGAAAAGATCAGGCTCTTACTGATAACACTGAGCACACTGTTATCACTGCAGAAAGCATACCACTCTCATCTCCCACTGCCAGATAAACATGAACATATGCATAACTACTGTAATTACGGCAATGTTAATATTAATGATACTGGAGTGAGATCTGGGTCTGGTTTCCAGTGCTTATATTCTCCTGGTCAACCATCTTCAGGACCTCTCTCAGATGTCTTTGAGAACCTGGGTTAAGATACCATCTTGAAGCAGTTGCTGATTTTTCCCTAAACTCACCAACTGTTAAAAAACTGAGTGTAAGATTTCATAGCACATCAGGTGTTCCAGTTGGGTGTGGATTTTCAGTGAACTTATAGGGGAAATAAATTGCTTGCATGGCAGACCAGGACTCTGGGGCTTCATTGTACCTATGCCTTTGACTTGCTGCATGCTCCAGAAAAATTACTGTCCCATTGCATTTTTGACAATAGGAAGAGCAGTATCTCTGGGCCTGAGGCATAAGAAGTATGCCTCTTAGAAAAAAAGGTCCTGAAAAAGACCAGTGTCCCCCTTACACCCTCTGTGATGGACAGAGCTTGCACTGGTGCTCAGGAAGGATACAGTGGTTCAACATCATTGTCACCACTGTGCCCTATAACCAGTTATAATGAAAGACTTTTTCAAAAGACACATACGATTGTGCTCACATGCTCCTTGGTCTGTCAGAAATGGCTAATATATTCTTTCTGCAGAGCCAGTATTTGACCTCTCTGTTTCCTGCTGACCATGTGCTCCTTTTATATATTAGCTGGTTGTAGTGTCTCCCCCTCTGCTATCACTCATGTACATCCACCTCTCATCCCCCCCCCCCCCCCTTTTCCACCAATTCCTAGCATCTGTGCCACTTACTTGGCCTCTTTTCCTTTATGCTGCTCCCCTCCACAGTCGTGTGACTGCTATTGTGTGGTTCCTGACACACAAAAGCTAGCCTGACCTAATTTAAATCAGCGCTATTGAAGCTGTTCTTGTTTTATCTCTCAGCACAAGGGCTGTGCTCCCCATTTCAGAGGTAGCACAAATGAATGGCTAATTGGGGAGGTATTGTGCAGGCAGTGTTGTCTCCCAGCCCTGATTGTCAACTCTCCTGTTTGATGGTGCTCCAAGCCCCTCTCGCTTCTAGCAGCCATGCAGGATGTTTAGAGTAGAGGGAGAAAAAGGGGAGAATGGAACTCTGCAGTCATTGCAGCACGTCAGACAAAGCAGAACACAGCCATGTTCAGCACGCTGGTGAAAAGGCTAGCTGAGGAAGGGTTCCCCGCTTCAGAGAAGGCAGGTGATGGTGATAATAATAGAGAATATCCATCCTTCACCTCCAAACAACCCCCTTGCTTTCTTTTTCCTGTGTATTTACGTGATAGTCTTTTTTCAAACTCTGGATACTGCCCTCAGGGAGGGGAGATGAGGCATAGGTGGCTTTCACATGTGAGCTGTGCCACACATGGTTTGTAAATCTTGGGAGCAGGGAATGCATCAGGGGCTAGAGGGCAGACTGAAATGCTGCCATCCTCCTGAGCAAACACTGAGCAGTCACCACCAAACGACCTTTGTAAGCAAAGTGAGCAACATCCCTGGAAGCTATTCCAGTAAGTGGAAGGACCCAGAACTCATTTACACCCTGTCCCAGAGTCCACCACTAACTGAACGAAGGATGACTGCAGTACTCTTGAGGAGGTTTGGGAATTAATACCAGACACACAATGGCTTTTTTTTTTTTTTATTTCTGCCTCCCATAGGTACCTTCCAAGAACTTCCTCCCTGGGGCTGTCTGGTCTGCTCCTCTCCTTTTGCCACTGATCACTCGACTGAAAGACAGACCTGTGGAAGAAAAAACTCAAAATATTTGAGTCTTTTCATTGGTGGTCTTGGTTCATTACATATTCAGTTTCTTCTGCACTAGAGAAAAGACTTTGCCCTCACATACTGATAAGGTTTTCCCCAAGCACGCTCAGGTGATAACACAGTACAAAGGTTGCTACCAGAGTTCCCACCTGCAGGCTCCACCAGCTGCAGGCAAAAGGAGTGTAACAGCAGGATATTAAACAGTAGTATGAAGCAAACAAGTCCCAAGGGTCCAGATCTGTCATGGACTTTAATGTAATATTCTAATCCTTACTGACAGTCAAATTAGAGAAAAGCACCAGCAAGTCAAGGAGTTTAAAGATGTGTGACAACTTTTTCTCTATTCCTTTTGGTCCCAAATGAAGAGATTAGCCGCAAACAAACAAACAAACAAACAAAACCCGATAAAATTAAATGTAACCATGAAGTTTTTCTTTTCTTTCTTATGGGTTTATGGTTCGTTTCTTTCATCTAAGTTTTTCTCTGCAGCCAGCAGAGCATAAAACATTTCAAATAACAAAATAAAATGAGAAAATTGAATTCTTCTATTACCACCTTATTCCAAGGCTGAAGATTTATGAAAAAAAGACTCATACACTCCTGTCAAACCGGCCCACAAACTGCTGACATGTTACAGGAGTGTAGGAGTTGCTAACACTGCACTAATAAAACAGTAAGGATATGGTGTATTCCTAGAACCACACAGAGTCAGCAACAGGGACTTTACCCGAAATCTCAGTGTTGGGAGACTCACCTCATGGCAATTGCTGGTGTCATTATACAGCTCATACTGTTTTGGAGAGACACAGGCACTGAGAGTGTTTTGCATTAGGGAAGGTTTACTTGCAGGGAAGGAAGAGAGAGGCAGCATTAAAGGTCATAAACCCACCACCGGACATACCCCAGCTCCTGTTCTGAGGTCCAGATTTGCTCTGATCAGCTCTGCAGGGAGCCCTGCTCTCTATTGTCACTATTCTACCGACATCTGGTGGCAGTCGCCGCAGGAAGAGGAGCTGCTGCTGCTCCTCATGTGTCCTGAACGCACCACATCTTGTCCTCATGACCTGAATGCAGCCTGCACGGCTGACTTTGGCCTGGGCTGCAGGGTGGAGGGGCAGAGGTAGCCAGGAGGGCATGCAGCAGTCCTGGAGCCTCCAGCAGTGCCATGAGGAACTGGGCAAGAGGCCTTGTTGTGCTGTGGGCATCGTGCCACATGTGAGGAATACACCTACTGCTCCTTGCTGAGCTGTTCACCTTTCTGAAAGGAATGCCAGCAAAATACCCACATACACATGCACCTCTTCCTCAGCCAGCAGGCCTCTAGAGACAATAACGGAGAGACAGTCATCACTCATAAGCGCTAGTCGCTAAGAGCTGCACAGAAAGTTTCCCGGTGCTCGGAACAGAACTTCTTAGGGAACTTCCCCACCACCACTGCCCCATGTGCTGTGAAAACCACTATTGAAAACACAGACTCGGAAAATGTTTCCGTAGTGTAGCGGTTATCACGTTCGCCTCACACGCGAAAGGTCCCCGGTTCGATCCCGGGCGGAAACAGGATTTTTTTTTTTTTTTCAGCCACTACGTTTCGCCATTACTTTTCTTTCTTCTTTTCCTTATCCCTTATACACCATTATTTACCTCTTCCTAACGCTTCGAGGCCCTGCAGCACTTCTCAGTAAGACACTGGCCGAAAGGTACCTTGTTCTGCAAAAGCAGGGCAGCATCCACATTCCGCCGGGCCGGGCTGCTGACCGCCAGCGCCCGGGTGGGAAAAAATGCGCTACGCAGGACGCTTCCGTATGAATTTCGAAATCTACGGGAAGCAGAAAGCTAAAATAAAAAAAAAAGGAAAGCAAAAAAAAACTCCTGCGTTGGCCGGGAATCGAACCCGGGTCAACTGCTTGGAAGGCAGCTATGCTAACCACTATACCACCAACGCGGTACGGGAACAACTTTTTTCCCCACTTTCCCTACTAGCCATAATGACATGGACCCAACCACCCTCCCAACCGAAAGGGCTGAATATTGAGCTGGGGTATGTAACAACGCTGTCCCACGAGGGCGCGTAAAGATGCATTCGAGATTGATCTCAGGGGTTAAGAAAGGAAAGATATTCACTTTGTATGTTTTTACCCTCAATTCTCTCCGTATCTCCCTCTAACAACTCCCCCCTCCCACGCAGCGGCTCATCCCGCCTTTCTTCCCCCACCCGCCTTGCGAACTTGGTACTGCCCCTCGCGCGCTCCCGCCAACCCGCTCCTCACGCGCGCGCGCCCCACTTCCGGCGCCGGGTGAAAGGCCGCGCAGGGGCAGGCTGCCACCCCTCCCCCCTCGTCTCCCCCTTCCCCGCTCCCCACCCCGCTTCCGGGGCTGCCCAGTGTCCGCGGCATGGAGTGGGAGTGACGGAGTCGCCGCTGTTCCCCCCCTCCCCGCCCTGCAGAAGAGCCGCCACCGTCCCCCCGCCCGCCGAGGGGGGAGGTCGCCGTGTCCCGGGGTGAGTGAGGAGAGCTAGGGGAGACGGGGTGAGGGGCGACCCCCGGGCAGGAGGGGCCTGACAGCTGGGGCGGGCCTCTGTGAGGCCCCCGTGCCTTGCCCACCCCTGCAGATTCTGGAGGCCGCCGCCCCGAGGAGGGGGCGCGCCTTTTCCCCCCTCACTAGCGAAGTGGGGAAGGTCTGTCTGAGGGGCTGGTCGGGAGCGTAGTCCCCCAGGGCTGGGGAGCGGGACCCGTGAGAGTTGGGGGGGCAGTGATCCCCTAGGCTTTGCAGAACACTGAGCAGCCTTCTTCCAGCAAGGGCAGCAGTGTGGTGGGGCCGTCTGCCCCTGGCTCCGGTCACTTCTAGCCTTTAGCAAAGCTCAGCCTTCTGTATGGAAGGCGCTACTGCCTTATTCCATTCTCACTTGCTCTTATTTTTGGAGGAGCTACTTAAGCCTCTGTTCGTCTGTGACAGAGACATGTTTATGATATCTGAAGAGTGGCTGTGGTGCTTTGGCTCTTCCCAAAGTCGCCTGAAGCGCCCCTCAGTTTTCTAACCCCTCATATATTTTTGGCTCTGTCTCTTTTCTCCAGGTGTAGCATTGGAGAATGTCATTGTTCCTGGGATGGGTGGGATGAGCTACGTCTCTGAATCATAAAAATTGCAGAATAATTGAGATTAAAAGGGACCTCCGGAAGTCCCAAGTCAAAGCCCTGCTTGCAGCAAGGCCAGCTGTGAGATCAGACCAGGTTACTCAGCATTCCTGTGCACTGTTACTGTTGCCCTTTGTGCTTGCATTGAAGATTGCCCTTAAATTTAGTGGATGCTGCTCCTTAGTCTCTGTTTGTTCTCCTCTGCAGTTTAGGAACTTCCCTGCCCAGGGCTTCTCTGTGACACTTGTTTCTCCTGAACCTCTGTGAGTGTGGTTGGGTGGAGAAATGGAGAGGGGCCTCAACAGCAGATAGTGACACGTCTGGGGTGTGTCTGTGATTCAGAGCCAGAAGAGGAGGCAAAGATCTTTCTACTTTAAGGTACATGAGTAGAGAGACAGTGAAGGTTGTGCTTTTGTATGCTTTTAGAAAATGGGTTTGTGTGGTGAGTCAGGTTTGTTCCATGGCATCAGGGTGAAGCTGAGGCAGAGGGAAACTCACTGACTTGGAAGACAAATCTGTTTTTTTATGTCCTGTGTGGGCCCAGTAGCAGGGCTGCTGACCCTCTGTCTGGATCCTTATGGTGTCCTTTGTTTGGCTCTTGTATATTGATAAAACTTGTGTTTTTTCTCTCCTTAATACTGAATTTTGTGATTTGGAGAGGGGAGTGAAGAAAAAAAAAAGCTTCTGTTGAGGGTTTTCAGATTTTAAGAATTTTGTAAGAAGAAACAGGCCATAGATTTCCACTGTTCAGGATAAGAACTCTGTTTTGTCTGGGTTGTTAGTATCCAGTGCATGTTGGTAGAACTGATTTCAATTACAAAGCACAATCCAAGGTTTTTAGTTGTCCCTCTGCGCTCAGTTGCATATGTGACCTATGGAAGGTGCCAGTGGAAACTGCAGCTATATGAAATTTGCTTTTTTCATCTTCCTTCCTAGTTTCCTGTCCTGCCCAGCTTGCTGAGTAGTTAATGCAGAAGATAAAGAGGGTTCGTCTAGAAAACGAGACTGCAGGAAGTTGGAGAAGGTATGTTTCCTAGGGCTTTTATTCACCCTCTGCTCTGTGAGACACAGAAATGAACACTTCTTCAAGTGAATGTTATTTCTGAAAAATCCTAAGCTTATCATTCTGCCTGGGGTCTTCTGCATTAGGATCTGTGGGTCAGGAAAGTGACACAGGAGGTTGATTTATTTCACTGGCTTCCAATTCCAAGCTTTACAATTTTTTCCCATACTAATGTCCCCTGCTGCCCTCCTGTACTTGCTTGTTGTCTTCAGACTAATTAATGTGTTCCTTCTGAAGATAGCTTGGTGGATAAATGTATCATGCATCTGACCTGGCTGGGCAGAATAAGCACACTGAGTGAGCCTGGAGGCAGTCAAGGGATAAGTGTTTTGGGAAGTGGAATCATCTAACTCAATGCCTCAGTGTGAGGACCGTGAAGGAGAGTCTGTCTCTAGTGAGTTATATAGCACGTGCAAGATTTACTGATGTAGTAACGGAGAGTGTTTAAGAATGAGGTTGGTATCTTGGTCAAAATTTTCTTTGAACAATTTCATCCCAAAATTCATTCTCTGATTTCAATGAGTTAAGATACTCCTTGTTCTAGTTTTACTGCATGTGTGGTACTACCAAGTTCTTATGTTTTATTCAAGAAAATGACTGTAGTGATAGACAAAGAAATGGGTCTTACTTTTGCTATATATTGTCAGAACCTAACTTATATGAGGCTCCACAACAGTGCAGCTATCATTTTCCAATGCTTTCATGTAATTTTGTCAACAGATTAAGGGTGAGAATGGATACTTCTCTTATTCCACTACTCTACTCTGTTCTAGTGTCAAAATCACCAGCATTGTAGAAGTACCACGCTGAAAGTTTTGCCTTACCCAGTGAATCATAAAATCACAGAGATGTAGTTTTTGATAGGCAATGCTTTCCCCTTAAGATATGACTTTTCAGGTGCTGTAATGGAGTCCCTGCATATAGTCAGTAGACAGACTTGAGGCCATAAGACACTCTTGCAGTCTTAGAACATCCTGTCACATATTCTCTTGTGGCTTTGGGCTTCATACCTGGCTTTTATTGGAAAATACTCCTTATTTGTGTTCAAGCTGTGGATTTAGGTGTTGTTTTCTTGTTTGTAGGAGTACCTGCAAATGTATTTTTGCAGCTTTTTCTTGGTGGTGGTGTAAGCTGATGGAGAATTCTGTAGGAATACTCAAGGTTGTCCTGGAAAATACTCATGGTAGAAAATGTGCAGGAGTTTTCTTGTGCTGCAATAAATAACAGTTTTCCTTTCCCTTGTTTCTGATCACTGGGAAACTTGCTGTGCATATTCCTGAGGCAGAAGCCTTCCAGATTTGGTTTGTTTAATTCCTGCTTAATATTTAGGTATGACAGCTACGTCTTGGAAACAGTTCTCTGGTCAGAATGTAGGTGACCACAGTGACAAATGGCATTTGAGAAATACCTGATTTGAAAATGTAAATCATGGGGCTGCAGAGAACAAGGTCTTTTGTGGTTTAATCCTTAGTCACTGGCTTGCTGTCTTGATGCTTAGTCAAAGGTAGCAGTTCTCTCTCCATGGAGCAAACTTCTAGGTTTTTTTTTTGTTTTTTTTTTTTCCCAGTAAACTAAAAGTGTTCTGAAATTATCTGGAACGTTCTTTCAGATGCATCCTGATGTAGGCTGGTCAACACAAATCTACTAAAATGTCCTTGTGCAGGGAGATCCAGTTTCACTAATGAGGTGACATAAACTGGTTTTCCTGGTCCTAGACTCATTCCTGCTTTGCAGTAGGTTACATTGTTGGCCATGTGTAAGTCAGTTAGTCCACATCTCCTCAAATCAACGTTTGCGGTAGTTGCGTGTGGAGGTGCTTTTTGTAGACTTCCATTCAATAACTGCTAGCTTGGAAATGTATGTGCAGGATATGACAAGACATACTGCTGTCTTCTTTCTCGACAACAAAATCTATTGCACTGTTTCTTCCTGTTTTGTCATCATTCCTGGCTGCATTAGCTATTAAGGTAAGTGAGCTGTTGCATTTAAACCTAGATGAAGTGTTGTGCCAGCTTTCCTTCAGGGCAGGAAGGGGAATTCACTTGTGTGGTCTTTTAGGATAGAAGTTTATATGCCTCTAACATAGGTCATAGCTTTGATGACTTTCTGTCCAAATTCCTGGTGGTGTTTTCCTTTGAGTCATGCTGATTATTTTTTTTTCCCTCTTGAATTCACTGCTTGGGTTGTGTTAAACAGCTTGCTTCTAGAACTAGACCTGGTAATAAATCTTTTGAGCTTAATATCTTCACTTACAGGACTGGATATGGGATGGGAAATGGACTGCTTGATTTTAAAGCATAATTCTTCCCCTCAACCCTTCCCAGTTTTTTGTCTAGTTCTGAAGGAGAAGAGACAATGACTGCAGTGGACACGCTATCAGACAGCTCTGAAGTGGTCGAGATGGAGGATGCGCCTTCTGAATTCCAGGTGCAAAAGCATTCTTGGGATGGGCTGCGTGACATTATTCACAGCAGCAGGAAGTATTCGGGCATGATAGTGAACAAAGCTCCCCATGATTTCCAGTTCGTCCGGAAAACTGAAGAATCCAGCCCACACTCTCATCGTCTTTATTACCTGGGTAAGCTGGCATGCCAGACACTGGGTGTGAAAATATTACGGGAGCGCTTCCAACTTTAACAGATGAGGAAAAGGATGGGAAATATTTCTGTTTGAGATAGAGGAACTGAGATTAGGTAACATTGCTCAAGAGGAATGCAACTCAAATCTGTAGCATATCCTGGAACTGAGCAGGGACCTCTCCAGTTTCAGTCAAGCACAGACTTTCTTAGTGTTAGGATACTTAGCAAAAAGGAGAGCTGTTACCTAGTGAGACCTAAGCTAGTGACAGAGGTATGACTGTAGTAGTGTTCACTTGGTAACTGAGGTCAGCACAGGGAATGGGATAAGAGAAGGGATCCTTTTTAAACTCAGGACTGTCTTGTGCTTCTGGAGCTTAGAAGTGGGATTTACCTGATAGATGAAACAGGCTGACTTTCAAATTCAGTCAGTATTTACTTACTATATGTTCCAAATAAAAAGATGTTTTAGAGTCACACACAATGGCTGCTTGTTTTCTCTCTGCTCTATTAAGCAGCACAGAGGTGGGATGCTTTGGAGAGTATGGAAAGGAAAAACATTTGAGAGGAATTAACTGTTGATACTTGTAGAGAAATCTCCTTTCTTAGTCGGATTGAAGGACAGCAGAATACTGTGTCAGTCAGGATGCTCATAGTTGGAACTCAGATGTAATTAGTGGCAGAGTGGCTGGATTTTGGTAACTGGATAATTTTGTGGTTAGTAACCTGGGAAGCTTTATAGAGTGTAAAGGGTTTGTTATGCTTTGGGGCATGAACTGATCTTTACTGGACCAGTAAAGAAATTTGCCATTGTGCAACTCCATATAGCTGTCTGCTTTCCTAAAGTGACTGATTTTTTTTTTTTCAATTGAGTGTAGGTCAGGATGCTAGATTTGAGGATTTGATTTGTTTAATGATTGAGCAGCTCCTGTATGTCAGTGATGATTTGTGACAGTACCTTGTGCATTCTTATAACACAAGTGCTACTATAAAGGACAGTTTCCAAAGTTAGCATGTTTCTCTTGTTGAGTTTGAACAGTGAGACTTAATTTAAAACTGAATGTTTTTTGGAGCCAAGTTGACTTTGATACAGTTAGAACATTAATTCTTGAGTCATCTGTTTGGCTAACTTGCAGTATTTTTTTATTTTATTTTCTTCTGTTGTATGATACGGCAACCAGAACAGCTAGTGGCTGGTAGGTTTTTAGCACAGGTGTAACTATTACAGGAGCCAGAACTAGAAATGAAGGTGCACCAGTGTCTTTTCAGTGTTTCCTGAAAATGTATAGGGTGTATTGCAAATTGACTCATAACATAAGATTGTTACCTACTGGGTAGTGCTGGCTTACCTCTTCTCAGGCATTCCTTATGAAGTGGAAATAATGATTCTTTTTTTTTTTTTGCCATAATAAGCACCTTTTAAGTTGCATGCTGTGTACAGCGTGTTAAATACTTTGAACCCATTTCAGTAGTTCATATTTAACGACATCCTGCTATTACTGTCTCGATGTTGAGTAGCATTTCCAAAATTTTATGTGAATGCTGTTAGTGACTGTGTGCCAAGGTGGCTTTTGAAGAGTTTTAATGTAGTGGTTGAATGCTTTTCTTCACTTGGGAGCACAGTGTAATGTCTTTGGAGTCAAAGGTAATATTTTCTTTGTAAATGCTGATTGACTGTAGTCTTGAGGTTGTTGTAGTAAGTACTAATGAGAAATGAAGTCCAGGTCACAGTCATATAAATACCAAATATCTATATATAGTAGTTAGTTCCTATCTGCAGTTTGTTCTGTTTGGACATCTTAAATCATTTCTGGGCTGTTCTCATATACTTCTATGTTGAATCATGGCAGATGCTGCTTATGTTAAACACCACATACTCAGCTCTTTGGTGTTTCTGTAATTATGAGGATTATATACTTGCATATATGAGTAGTTATTAATATTTCAGTTTTAAGTGACTATACTGCTGGGTTAACAGGCTCAGAAATTTTTGTTCTCCCTGAACAACTGCAGGGTAAACAGTTTTGGGGCATGTTTCCTGTGCTAAATTCTGACCTAGGGCATTACTTCAGTGAATGTAGAGGGCAAGTTTATGGTCTTTGACTCTGTTGAAACTTCCAAAATCAAAGTCAGGATATTCTGTGTTTTTGTGGTTGGTTTGGAAATTGGACAAAGGCCAATATCTTTATGTGGTTTAACCATAATCAAAAGCTTATATAAGATGTAAAAATCTCTTGACTTCGTAATATACTGTTTCACACCTGAATGGACTCTCTAGAGCTTCCAGGTTTTCTCTTTCCCTCTTGTAGGCTAATGCATTGATCTGAACTAGGGGGTCCTGTGGTGAATTTCTGGCTGAGAAATGTGGAGGATAACATTGAGTCTCTTATTCAGGCAATGTCTCTTCCAGAGTGGATTTAGGGTGTGTGTCGGGCAGTCCAGAGATAGGAAAGTCCAAAGTAACCAACGCTGAATAGGTTAGTGTTAAATCTTGCCTGGGGAAGTATCTGTTTACAGCTAAAGTTATCTTACTAAAGGCTTTGTTTCAGTCTGATCGTTGTCCTGTATCTAGTATTAAACAGATGATGTTTTTGTCCTCTTAATAGGAATGCCATATGGTAGCAGGGAAAATTCCCTTCTTTACTCAGAGATTCCAAAAAAGATACGGAAGGAGGCCTTACTGCTCTTATCATGGAAACAGATGCTGGATCACTTTCAGGTAAGCAGAAGTGTGAAGACACTGAGTCGATAGTTCTTGGGAAGGTTGGCTGATGTTGTGGGGCTGGTCTGGTGAATGTTACTGTGCTGTATGGCATGGAATGGTAGTGGTAGGGATGTTGTATTGATGATTGCTTTATTTCATAATACAAGATAGGGACCTGTGTGTGCTCCTGCTAGTGAGTATGAAACAACATGTAATGTGGCAAGCAAAGAGGTGACTTAGTAAACAAGTCTCTGTAAACTAGCATGTGATCTACTGCAAACTACAAGCTATCAGGACAATACACCTTTCCTCTGTGTGTTGTCTGAGCTCTTCAGGTGCTTGTTAACATGCTTGTTGTAATGCCTACTATCTTTTCTGCTTTTAAGGAAGCTGGGAAAATTGTATTAAACAGCTGCTTCTGCCCTACACTCTGTTGCAAAAGATCTGGAAGTAGGGTGAAATCTCTCTTTCCTCTATCTTAGTGTCTTTTGTTACTAAGCATTAAGGAGCAAGGGGGTGCAGGACATTGGTCTGTTTTCCTTTCTGAAAAGCTTCCTGTTGGAAAAGAATTCAGCTGTCTTGACCCCGTTTGGATTGCTAGCCCTATTCAGGGTAATTCAAGATCCCTGGAAGAGGTTTTGCGTGCAGTATCTGACATGGAAACCATCTGTTAAAGGCTGTAGATAGCATTGTTAAGTTAATTGGTTACATCTGATTTGCATAAGCAGAGCAAGTGCAGCTGTCCTCAGTTAATACTGAAGTTCCAACTGCAGAAATGGTAGATGGGCAATTCATCTCTCCTACGTAAAGAGAACTTTGGGGCTTGCAGTTAGTTTAGTCCTACTGGGCCACATCTGTAGCCTAGAATGCAGTAGTTGTGGACAGACCTGTATGGTAAGACTTCTGACTCCTTGAGGCTAGTGAATTGTATTTTGAGCATTCAGAGACTACCTAGTGCCAGTTTAAAAGTGTTTCTGCTCTGTGTTATTTTTTCTCCTTGCAGATTTTTTTTTCATATTTTCTTTTATTTCAATACTAGGCAACCCCTCATCATGGGATGTATTCTAGAGAAGAAGAACTCTTGAGAGAGCGCAAGAGACTTGGTGTTTTTGGTATAACATCTTATGATTTCCACAGTGAAAGTGGCCTGTTCCTTTTCCAGGCCAGCAACAGCCTCTTTCATTGTCGAGATGGTGGCAAGAATGGTTTCATGGTGAGTTTGCTAATAGAGTTATAAACAACATCTGAAATAGTGTTGGTTGGCAGCTGCTGCACGTGTGCATGTATTTGATTATGGTTGTTTCTCTTGTGTCCTATTAGGACTGTGCCCTCATTTTGTGGGCTGTAGGTCTTTAAGTGTGAAACTGGTTGTTGATTTGGTACACAGGTGTTTGTGTTTCTGTTGCTGTAGGTGTCTCCAATGAAGCCTCTGGAGATCAAGACTCAGTGTACAGGGCCACGAATGGATCCCAAGATTTGCCCTGCAGACCCTGCCTTCTTTTCATTTATTAATAACAATGATTTGTGGGTAGCAAATATTGAGACAGGAGAGGAGAAACGAATGACTTATTGCCATAAAGGTAACTGGTTCTTTTACCATATTCACAGAATCACAGAATTGTAGCAGTTGGAAGGGACCTCTAGAGATAATCTAGTCCAACTCCCTGCCAAATATTCAAAAGAAAATTGTGTCAAAAACTTGGGATGCAAGGGCTAATGTCTTTGTAGCTTATTTCTCACAAATGCACTTTTCTTCTGGAACAGCTGTTTTAAAGGAAATGTTAATACCCTATGTTCCTTACTCCTTTTCAGGCTTATCCAATGTTCTTGATGACCCAAAGTCTGCTGGCGTAGCTACTTTTGTCATTCAGGAGGAATTTGATCGATTCACGGGCTATTGGTGGTGTCCCACATCTTCCACAGAAGGTCAGTGTTCTCCATATCAAATTCTGACAGTATTACTACTGCTGGTCTCTGCTGTGAATGATATTTTGACCATGGTTTTCCTTTGGCCCAGGTTTGGTCTTTTTCTGGGGAGGCCACCAGAAGGAACTTAACACTGAGGGGGGTATAATTACGCTCAGAGGAATATTTGCTCATGGTTACTAGAAGCTATAATTATATGGGAGATGTACAGAACTTTTGCACCAGAGTGGACTGCTGTAGTGCTCCAGGAAAGCTAGAAACAGTTGTAAAACACCGTACCATGCATGCCTACAATCTGTTCCTAGGTTCGGAGAATTTAAAAACACTGCGAATCTTATATGAGGAAGTAGATGAGTCAGAAGTGGAGATAATTCATGTTCCTTCACCTGCGTTGGAGGAAAGAAAAACCGATTCCTATCGGTACCCCAGGACAGGTAAGTGTAGTACCATGGGGCTGCTAATGCAACTTTTGTCTCCTGCTAGCTGAAGCAGTGGAATTTGTGTGATAAACATCGCATGATTAGTCTAGATTCATTCTCAGATGTAGAAGCTGGTTGTAAATGTTGAGGCCTAATTGCAGAAGGGAGTGGGATTTAAAGTTCATCTTAAATGAATGGATTGCTGAGAAAATGAATTTTTTTGGGTGGCATATTCTGGAATATATTTTTAATCATTTCTTCCTGGGAATGTGTGCATCCACCCAGGCAAGACAAAAACTTTTTCCAGCACCCCAAATGCCTCTTGTGAACACAGTGGTGCTTGTCTGCGTTCATAATTATTTATTTGTGTGTTGACTCCAACCCATTTTTGTAGGACCAGAGTTGGTTCTTGTCTGGAAGCTGTAGCAAAGATAATCCTGGGGTGTTCAGGCTTGTCATCTTGATATTGTCACTCCTTTGCAGGCAGCAAAAACCCCAAGATTACATTAAAACTGGCAGAATTTAAAACGGACAGCAAGGGTAAGGTAAGTCACACACTGGACTATTGCTCTGGAGGGTTGAGTGCTTTTGAAGTTGCTTAGGATAAAGAGGCCACTAAAGAATCCTGGATAGCGTTAGCTTTTCTTTTCATCTTCTTATAGCAGTCAATTCTTGAACATGTTTAACTGGAAAAACTTTTAAAAGGCTGAAAAGTATTAATGCTGCTCAAGAAGCGGCTGGAAGAGGAGAGGGGGAGGTAAGAAACAGAGTTAGGCTGAGATACCATGATGTCAGTGGTAGAGCTTGGAGGGTTAAATCTGGATCTAATCCTGGGAATCATTCCACAGTTATATCCTTTTCTGTGTCAGGATGCCAAAATCACATTGCTTTTGAAATTTGTTTTTCCTTTCTATTCTTGCCATTTTGTAGAAAGGCTTGCTTCTCTTGGCGTCGACCTTGCTGAAGCCAGCCAGTAGTTACAACTGCCTTATTCTCCTGTTTTCTCTGAGCCATCCATAGGAGTGGTAACAGTCTGATTTTATATTGGACCTTCCTTTTGCTGCAGATCATGTGTGCTCAAGACAAGGAGCTGGTGCAACCATTTGCTGCATTATTCCCAACTGTGGAGTACATCGCCCGTGCTGGATGGACTCGAGATGGCAAATAGTACATATGTTTTTTTTCCAAACTATTGCTGACAAAGGCTTCCCTGGCTAAACTGTTGGAGACCTTCAAGACTGTGTGGTCTTCTAGCCATGCAGTAGATTGTCTTATATTGAAGCCAGACCAGTTTTTAAAGTGCAAACCTCATAGATGGTACAAGAATATTTAGTATCTTCAATGTTTTAACATTCTACTGGTAGGAAATAATCAGACATAGATCCAGATGGCAAGCTCTGGGTTTTTAAGGCAGAACCACAACCACAAAGTTAAATGACAGTTGAGTAGGTAGTCTAGGGAATTCTCCTGTGTTGAAGATGTTCAGCATCCATACAACGTAGTTCCTGTTGAAAATGAGGATGTACTATAAGCAGTTTTATTATTGTCTATTGGTCCTGTTTGTGATCAATGCAAATATGTCCCCTTGATGCACTTCCAGGCCTTGGGGTGGCCACACTGTGCAGCAGTGGCTTGCCATCTGTCATGTTGAGAGGCCTGCAGTGCAGCACCATTTCCAATGACTCTCCTTGGAGAGTATTGGAAACAACTGAGGCTGAAACTACTCCTTGACTTGGCAGTTGTTTTAGGTCCATGCCTTTCCATGCTAGGGCAGCATACAATGAATAAGCTACAAATCAATCACTTTATCTTCTCTTGGTCTCAGAAGTTCACTAGAAAATCTGTCCAAGGAGATGTTACATTCTGGAGACATTGTTACATTGCCTCCTCTCTTGCAGTAGGTGCCCTGCCCAATGTGTGGACTCTCCTGGGAATTATAGCCCTGAAAGTACCAGAGATGTTTGGCAAAACATACTTGTTGACAAAGGAGATTAGAAATCCAGGGATTAGAAAGCAACAATGATGAGAAAAGCTTTACATTCAGATGTCTTTTCTCCCACTGACAGAAGGGATTTAAGGACCATGTGCTTTGTGTGTTACAAAGTGACATCTGTTTTGTGGTACTGTCATTTACCTCCAACTTCTTTCCCCAGTGCTTGGGCTATGTTCCTAGATAGACCTCAACAGCGGCTGCAGCTCATCCTTTTGCCTCCAGCACTTTTTATTCCAGTTCCAGAAAATGAGGAGCAGCGTGCTGAATTTGCCAAAACTGTGCCAGAAAATGTTCAGCCGTTTGTTATCTATGAAGAAACCACTGATGTGTGGATAAACGTAAGAGACTTGGGGCTGGGAGTACAGTACAGGCTTGTTCCTTCCTCCCCAGCAGTTAACCGTTTTTGTGTTGGCTGTGTGTCCAGCTTAGTCCATGTTCCAACAGGCTGCTTTGCTACTTGATATTGCTGGATTTGATGTTAGTTCAGGAGGTCTGATAAAGCTCTGAGGACTTCCATGCATTCAGCATTGAAACGTGAGAGAATCCTATCATCTACTTGCAGATGAAGCTGTTAATCTAATTCTAATGTGAAGTGAAGGCACTTTGGACACCAACATTTTTGGATGTAACACTACAGTTCTCTTAGGGGTAATTTATTAGAAGATTAAATGGCTTCTTGGGTTACAAACAACCCTAATCTGTGGAATTTAAACGTATTTAGGTAGGTGATAAATATGGGACAGGAAATAAATTTGAGCCTCTAACATTAGCACCTTGGTGCTGAAGTGGCAGAGGGATCTGAAGTTCAAACTGTGTCATTCCCAAGGTGTCGGAATAGCAACTTACTATTTGGGATCTTAGCTCTAAGATCTCTTGCTCAGAGGCATCACTGGTGGGTACTGCTTTCTGTGAGAGGGATGAAGAGCTCAGTGCACACATTCTTCTACACAGGCATGAACTTTTAGTGGTAATAGGAAAGTGTAGAATGGCTTTTTATCACTAGGAGCTCATCTGAGGTATTTTTCCCTGCCCAGCTCCTTTCATTTGATAGCTCACTAATTTAGCACTGACTGCTTTGGCTGGCTTTGCATTGTTCTATCAATAGAAATCACTCAGGGATCTCTTGTCTCATGTGACAGGTTCATGATATCTTCTATCCTTTCATCCAACCGGAAGGAGAGGAGGAAGATTTTTGCTTTATCCGAGCCAACGAATGCAAAACAGGTTTCTGTCATCTGTACAGAGTTACAGTGGTCCTAAAGCAAGGCAGCTATGACTGGGTACAGCCCTACATCCACAGTGAGGGTAAGATCTGTGCTTTGTCGGTACATTAGCTTTGTGGGCTTACTTTGCTTGTTTTATCTTTTGGGAAAGGTGATTTATTTTCATGTCCTTTCTTCTAGATGATTTCAAATGTCCGATCAAAGAGGAGGTTGCCCTGACTGGTGGGGAATGGGAGGTGCTGGCAAGGCATGGATCAAAGGTAGTGGTTATTTTTATTTTTTCTTGCAGTGTTACAGTTCTGCTTTATCTGCCTACTGACCTGGCTCATGTCTTCTGTCACACCTGGAACCAACTAGAACTACTTATGTTTAATTTCTTTATTATATATTTATTTTTAATTTATTGCTTCCTGTGCTTTCCCCAGAAGTGCTGTAGTCCAGTGCACTCTGAATTGATTGTGTTTTTAATCAGACTTCAGATTGCTGTTTAAGTCAGTTCCATGAGTGAGTCAAGCCGTAAAAAAGGACACGAGTCTGATATTCAACATTAACAAAGAACTTCTTGTGGAGAAGCTCGGGCTTACTGTCTTTGCTAAAGCATTTTAACCTCAATGAGTACCTGTGAATTGGGAGTATGTCCTAGTGCTTAGAATGAATTATTGGTCTCCAGCTGATCCCTTTAGGAAGAAGGCAGCTGAGGAATATAAAACAATTTAGAATATGAAGGAACTGTATATCTGTGTTATCTTGTAGAGCCTTGTTCCATTTTGCTTCAGGAATTAACTTGAGTTTGATCTTTAATGTTCTCAGTTGATTTCTGTCAAAATGAAGGCTTTGTCTGTTCATTCCCAGTTAATCAAGATTTTCACTTCGTGCTTTTTTTTTTTTAATGCAGTTTTCTGCATTTGGTTTCTGCTGCATTATTTTTGATCTGCAATTAACCTGCTGTCCCTCCCCATGTGGATTCTCAGTGTACATGCTGTTTATTTTGGCCACAGCTCTTCCCTGCATGTGCATTGTCTAAAATTGTGTTAGTAGCAATTATTTTGACGCATTTGTTGCTCCAAAGGGCTTTGCCTGTTTTCCTGGCCAACTGGGTTGGATATTGGTTCCCTGTACTGTCTGCAGTTCTCTTCAAACTGTGTTAGCTAGAAAGAGCACTTGGGCTTCAGTATTTGGAAGCTGTGAGGTGGAAGCAGTTCAGTTTCTGTTGCTGGATCAATGCAGTATTTAAAAGCTGTTGCCTCTATTTCTGGCTGACCCAGGTGGTTTTTAGAAACTGATGTATGTGGATATTAAGAAGTTATTTTAATGTGACTTGAAGTTTGGTATTGCTAGGGCTATTAAACTGATCCTTGCACAGATGGGAATTCACTAACTCATTATCACAAGTGCTGGGAAAAATATGTATATACCCTTAAAATACAGATATACTGTGGGTGGACACCATAGTTAAGCACAGTCTTTTAGTTTAAGCCATAGCAAAATAAGAAACTAAAACCTTTTTTTTCTTCATTGGATTACATACAGTTCTCCATAAGTGCAACATGTGGGTACTCTAGCCTACCATATAAATGGATATTGTTTATGTCCCTAATGCTGTAAGCAGTCTGTCATAGTCTATTGGTGTCTTTAAGCCATGGAAAAGATTGAATGAAAAAAAGGAGCAGTCATTGCCATCCTTCTGTCAACAAGCCCTCTCTTCTTCACGTAGATCTGGGTCAATGAGGCTACGAAACTGGTGTATTTCCAAGGCACAAAGGACACCCCATTGGAGCACCATCTCTATGTAGTCAGCTATGAGTCTCCTGGAGAAATCGTGCGACTTACCATACCGGGCTTTTCCCACAGCTGCTCTATGAGCCAGGTTTGTAGTTCTTGTATCTTATTTAGACACAAGATGCCCTTGTCTCCTTTCTGATGGGGAATGGTAGTGAGTCATGACCAGTAATGATTACTGAGGGTTTCTGTCTTGGTTGCTTGAGATGTGGGAGCTCTCATCTAAGAACTCCATGGAGGAGGCTGGTTGTGGGAAATGAAAGACCTTGCTCCCCTGACTATTCCTCTTCCACCTATAGAATTTTGACATGTTCATCAGCCACTACAGCAGCGTGAGCACACCACCTTGCGTGCATGTCTACAAGCTCAGTGGCTCCGATGATGACCCGCTACATAAGCAACCCAAGTTTTGGGCTAGCATGATGGAAGCAGCCAGTAAGTCATGTAGAATGTGTCACTCCTGGGTTATTTCACCTGTTCCTAACATGTTCATCTGTTCTTAACCTGTCACGTCTTACAGTTACATTATGGTATGCCTTGTCTGAGGATTCTCAACTGATGATGTGTTCACGGGTGATCTGTTCTCTGTATATATGGCCTATTGCCCTGTGTTGGCAGGTAAAGGTTGGTTTCTGAGTGGGAGGTTTCTCTGAAAGGCAGTAAGTCTTGTGGTTTGGGTATTGAAAGAGCCCTGGCTACAGTCAAGTTGGAACAGGAAGAGGTTTTTCAGACTGGGTAGGAGAGAGCGCATGCAGTCAGTTACTGCATTGGCATTGTGTGAACTTGCTTTTGCAGGTTGTCCCCCAGATTACATCCCACCTGAGATCTTTCACTTCCGTACTCAGTCAGATGTTGAGCTCTATGGAATGGTCTACAAACCTCATGACGTTCAGCCTGGGAAGAAGCATCCTACGGTGCTATTTGTGTATGGAGGCCCTCAGGTAATACTCCAGATTGTTGACTGCTGGTAATGGCCATGGGACTACTGTCCAGAGCAGAATCCTATGTAGCTTGGTCACGTGTCAGGACTTAGTCAACCTGTGTTCTGACCTCCACCTCAAGCCTCAGACTTTTTCCAGCATTTAGATTGATCTGTCTGACTCTGATAGCTCGTTTAGTGGCTGCTGTCTTGCTCAGCATCCTGTGTAGTGAGAGAGACAGAGGAAGATAGTGGAATGCAGCTGTGTGGTTCTGAAACTTCTCTACCTTCTGCAGGTGCAGCTGGTGAATAATTCCTTTAAAGGAATCAAATACTTACGGCTAAACACACTAGCATCCCTAGGTTATGCTGTGGTAGTGATTGATGGAAGGGGTTCATGCCAGCGAGGACTCAGATTTGAAGGGGCTCTGAAAAACCAAATGGTAATGTACTTCTTTGATTAATCTCATTTCCTTTACTTTTTCAAAGGCTACTTGGCTGAACATATGCCTGCACAAGCATTACTTGTGCCTTATTGGTTCCTTAAGTTTTTACACTTGTAAAGCCACTAACTTCAGCTTTCTTGTTACCCTTCAGGGTCAGGTGGAGATAGAGGACCAGGTGGAAGGTTTACATTATGTAGCAGAAAAATACGGGTTTATCGACTTGAGTCGAGTAGCCATACATGGCTGGTCATATGGGGGTTTTCTCTCCCTCATGGGTCTCATCTGTAAACCCAATGTCTTCAAGGTAAGTCCAGACATGGTGGAGCATTATCTTGGGACTCTTAGCTTTCTCAGCTTCTGTAGCTCTTGGTATCTGGAACTGGCATTTTTGCTTGATGTTTCTGATGAACAGGTAAAAATGTCCTGCAGTCCTGCCTGCCTGTAGCTCTTGCATACAGCCCTGCGTTCTGCTTGCAGATTGTAGTTTCTGAGACCTAAAGAGGATGGGGTTTCTAAATGGAGTCATATCCCAGAGGCTACTGGTGGAGGACTTGGCCTACTATCAAATGAGATGATTGATACACTATTCCTAGTGCCCTTCCCAAGTCCCCAGCAGGTTTCTGGATCTGTTCCACTTGTGTCTTCCTTGAAAGGGGAAGCCTTTAGCCCTGTTTGCGTGGAATCTTCCTGATTTTGAAATAGCATGAGTTGGAGTCTGTGTTTTATGTGGGTTTGTTGTGGAAGAATCCTGGTCTGACAGAATTGTCCAGAGGTTTTTTTTTTTCTTCTTCAGGGAAACAGAGAATACTTAAGCTCTTTAGCACTTGATAATTGAAGTTGCTTTCTGCCACCTATTTGTTTGACAGATTGCTATAGCAGGTGCTCCAGTCACAGTTTGGATGGCATATGACACTGGGTATACTGAGCGGTACATGGATATCCCAGAAAACAACCAGCAAGGTTATGAGGCTGGCTCTGTGGCATTACATGTAGAAAAGCTTCCCAATGAGTGAGTACCATGGGGCTGTGATCTGCTAAAAACCTGCTCCAAGTTGCTGTGTGATGCCATCAGTTGCACTTCTGCTGAATACTAAAAAATGGATGAATTTTGAGGCTGTTTTATTTTAACTCATGGGGCTGGTTGCTGCTTTCTTCAGGAGGCTGGGGCATTGTGTCTCCGGTCTGCTTTGCCAGTAGTGGTGGGGTTAAAGATCACATCTGTGACATTAAATTATTTTGACTGATGCCTGGTCATTGTTTAGTTTTTGGTTTGCTAAATGGCAGCTCTTTGCTCCAACTCACTTCAGAGCTTTTTTTTTTTTTTTTTGGATTCTCATACTCTCTTTAATCTCATCTTCAGGCCAAATCGTTTGCTGATCCTCCATGGCTTTTTGGATGAAAATGTGCACTTTTTTCACACAAACTTCCTGGTATCACAGTTAATCCGGGCTGGAAAACCTTACCAGCTTCAGGTAGGGGAACAGGAGTGGAATGAGAAGGTCAGTTAAATCTAGAAAGATAGCTTTCTGCTCCCTGTCTTGAGTGTGGGAGAAGGTAGATTCAAATGCTCCTTGTCTTGTTGCAGCACAGCTCATAGTAGATGCCTTGTTTGAGTCCAGAGGGTGACCGGGAGGTGGCACTGTGACTCCTTCATTGCTAGGTTATGTGGCCTGTGTATTTAAAAGCATTTGCAAATAGGGCTCCTGCCCTCAAGTCCGGAACTTTCTTTCTCCTCTGGAACTGTTGCTTTCTCACATGGCTGTTGGCAGCAGAGGTGGCTGCCTTGCTGAGCAGAGTGGTAGCACACATCAGTGCAGTGAAAGGAGAGGTAGGCTGGTGTTCTATACCTCTTCTGGCACTTCTTTGTCCTGATGGAGACTGGGCACAAGGTGAGGGGAGGCTTATACTTGCTGAATGAACAACTCCTGATTGTCTCCTCTCTGCTTCTGCACAGATATACCCCAATGAGAGACACAGTATTCGGTGCCCTGAGTCAGGAGAGCACTATGAAATCACGCTGCTGCACTTTCTTCAAGAATACCTCTGAGAGCACATGCCTCTGCAAACTGGATGCTGACAGCTCACCTTTCCCCTCCTGTGACCAGCCACTACCACCTCCCTTGACAGCCATTTAACCCAAAGCAGAAATGGCTGAGTGCCCATGTCAGGGTGTCTTGTCCTGAATAAGGGAGGAGGGTGGAAGGCACTTTCCCTTTGGACAGTGCCACCTTCTTTCACTTTCCAAGCTGGAGGTCTGTCCCTGCTCTGCTGCTCATCCTCTTTTATGGCCTGGCTGTTAATATTTTTGTTTGTTTTTGTTTTTTGGGGTTTTTTTTGCTGCTAATCCCTCTGTCCTGGGGATTGATGGACAGTGGTCTGCCTCCTAAGGCTGAAGTTTGCATCCATCTTTCCCTGTCCCTTGTTCTTTTTCCCTTCCGCTGCACCTCTGCAGTTCCTGTGCTCTTTTTACCTGCAAGAACTCGGTGCCTGTGTTGGAAATAGAAGAGCTGGATAAGCAAGCTGCCTTAAGCCAGGAGTAGGAGGGAAGAGAGAAGAACATACTGCTGAAGTCCCAGAGGAGCTGATTGCTGCTGCTGCATCCTGGCCTTGCTGCAGCAGCATGGAACCCTGGGATGTGAAGAGCTCTACAGAAGCATGCAACACTAGTCTTTTCTATTTCTCAGTTGTTTTTTTTTTTGCAGAGCAGATGGAGGAAGTGGCTGGGGTTGGTAGTGAAGCCCTCTCATGCCTTTTTGTAATGGCCGCTCACAGTCAGAGTTGTGCCAAAAGGTAGTGCGGCAGCTGAAGCAGCTGGCTACAACCAGAGATCATCTCTCTGGAGATAACAGCAGCATTTGTTGTTCTTTGTTGGTTTTTTTTTTTTTTTGCAACACAAGGTGGATATTTATGCAAATCCTTCCTCCCTCCATCCTTTGTGCTGCCTCCTGATCCCACCTTCTCCTTCCCTGAAACCCTGAGCTTTCAGATGTGCACTGAAATTGGCTGTGCTTCAGTTCTCTGCAGGTCAGTGACTGTTCCAGTTGCCCATCTACTCAGCATATGCTCTTTTTTGGTTTTTATTTTCCTGGTCAACAGGAACTACAGTTCTGGGGAGGGGGAGATGGAGTAATTGCACCTCAGGGGAGCACATACTCGCCCTGCCCCCCCCCCCATTCCCTCAAGCCAAGGGTTCTGCCGGGGACAAAAAGAAGAAGAAGAAAAAAAGAAAGGCCACCCAAATGAACCACATTGACATGCCCTGGAGTATTTTAAGTGCGTATTATGAAAAGAAAATATTTTTATGGATTCTTATTCTTTTATAATTATGAGTGTAAGATGTAGCAACTCATTAAAATATTGGAAAGAGGTGCACTGTTTGGCATTTGTATCTTTTTGGAGTATAGGAGAGGGCTTGGGAGGAACCACCATCTGGCTCACAGTGGCCAAAGCTGCATCTGTGGTAAAAGCAAAGTGCGTAATTTGTTTTCTTTGCCAACCAGTGGTGAGGATCTTAAAACCCTGATGTTCCTTGAAGGAAGCACAATCCATCAATTGAAAATGCTGAAGGATGGACAGCTGGGAATCCTAGACTGTTCTTGGTTCTGCCATTCAGGCACTGCATGACCTTGAGTGAGGCACAGTGTGCTTACAAGTAGCCAAGGCCATGGTGGGTAGGAACCTCACCCAGCACCCCAACTCCCTCTTATTTCTCAGGGGGATGTAGGTAGGAACTTATTTCAGCTTCCAGCACTAGCAGCTCTGATCCCATGCTGGGAGAACACATGGGTGCCGGGTTTTGAGCTGTTTTTTTGCAGGTATTGGGGCTTGCCCATGCTTGCTTTCTGTGTAACTTAAAGCCTACAAAACCTGGCTTTGCTGCTTTCCTTTCTGTATGAGGGTTGAACATTAAAGTGCTATTAAATGCCCTGAGGGTGTATGCTAAAGACTTTCATTTTAAATGCAAAGCACCTCACAGCTGGAGAATTTTATCAATATGGCTGTATTTCTTGCCCATGAATTGGCCTGGTGCTCTTGGTCATGTTTTAGCTTCTGTCATGCACCCTGCTGAGTACCTTCTGGTACAGCTTTGAGGTTTGAGGGGCAGCGGAAAGGGAGGTAGTGGAGGAAGTTGCACATCTCTGAAGCTTCCTTGAAAGTGTGCATTCCCTCACACCGAGACGAGTCACTCCGTTCAGAGCTGGCTGGGTGCCGGTACATGGTAAGCAGCTTTATTTTGCAGGGGTTTTTTTTAATTTTATGTCTTAATCTGAAGTGTTTTCTTCCTGTACCAAAGAGCAAGTATTCTTAAAATGTCTGCACTGCACTCTTCTAGATGAGCAGTTTGGCTGTCAGCTTCTTTGATCAAGCTTGCTTCTGAATGATTATTTGGTGCCATAAAAAAAAAGTTTTCTTCTGTTGGGTATTGAGATCCTGAGAGGCATTACCTGGAAAATCAGTTATCACAAACCTGAGCTTTTCTGTATGTAATGAGATTGAAATACAAATGGTGTAGAAGGCTTCCACCTAGCAGTTCTGAGGGACAGGGAATTGGGAGTATGAATCAGCAAAGTAGCTCTTTTGGACAGAGAATTTGCAGCTGCAGAACAATGTTGAGTTCATTTCCTGTGAGGGTGAGTGGTAACGGCTGCAGGAAGTGGAGGGCATTGTGATGGATGCTGGGGTAGCCAGGTAGAAAGTGCTCTTGCTCACCATGAAGCCTGGGAGTTTGTTGGGAGGCACTTCCACCATGAAACTCCAGTATGTGCAGCTTTATTTTTAGGTGTAGGATGTGGAGGAGAACAGATGTTCAAAATGACTTATTTTTTAAACAAAACTACTCAGTGAGCTACAGAATTAGCTCAGAAGGCTGCTGTCACTTTGAAAGATGCTTGAGTGGAAAACTTCCTGGTGTTTCCATTCCCAAAACGTGGGGAATAAAGGTGTGGTGATGGCTATCACTCTCTCAAAGCTGCTACAGTATAAGCTGTGCTCAAGGCAGAGTCCTGGGTGCTGATCCCTCACTGTTGCTGCTCTGCACAACGCCTGTGGGATGGCTGAGATCACTGCAGAATACCTCATTTCATCAAATTCTATCAAAGGAGGTTTGAGCTGTGCAACAGCAATGTGAGGAAGACAAATGGCTGCAGTGGTTGTGAACTGGGGAGGGCTACTTGTGTCTGCCTGCAAAATGTAAACTGATCCTTGAATGTCCTCACTGAGGCCCTTTGAAGAAGCATTCACACATCTGCTTCCAGCACACTGCCTCTGAGCTGGGACAGATGCAACGCTTTGTTCCAAAGCCTCACTCCATGGAATCCTCACTGTGGCACTGCCCACCCACGTGTAGAGACAAACTTCTTACCTCTAGTTCCATCTCATGCTCCTTTCTCTGAGTCTGGTTCAGCTTTTCCTTGGCTTTCAAGAAAGAACAGCATTGTCCCAGTCCAGCAGCTGTGGCTTTTGCTGTGCTGAGCTCTATGGTTTGCCATGAGTTCCAAAGCTGCTCTGTACTGGGGCACAGGCTGAGCCATAGGCATCCCCCCCAACCTCATGCCAGTCCCTTTCGTTCCCTACCACCCTTCTCATGCATCTGTGCTTCAGCCAGGGCTGTGCAAAGCCAACAAAAGCCATGACCAGGGGAAAGGTCTCTGCGTTTTCCTTTTTTTTTCTCCTTTTTTTTTTTTCCCCCAGAAAGGATTGCAGATATCTTTTTCCCTGCTGCTGGTGCTGCTCTCAGGGCTGGCTGCAGTTCTTAGGCCATCAGGCAAACCTTGCTCTGGAGATGCCAACATGCAGTTAAGTTGCTCCAGCTGAAGGAACAAATTTGCCTCTTGCATTTCTCTGCCTTCCCCTCATCTTTAATACAGGCTTGGAAGGACTTCTGCCCAAGCTAGTGGCCATAGAGTAATTGTGGGGCTCTGCCCAGGCTCACCTCATCCCTCCTCTTGCTTTTCCCCTCAGTTCAGAGTCATGACTGTGCTGCTAGAGCTGCTGCTGGCCTTGTTGGGTTGCACCATGGCACTGGACCCTGCGCTGGAGGAGGCGTGGGAAGGATGGAAGAGCCTTTATGCCAAGGAGTACCCTAGGGTAGGTCTGCAGCAGTTGTGCAAGTAGCCAGTCATGCTCAGTTCCCCTTGGGCCTCACAGCCTGGGGACAGCTTCCAAAGAGTCTGTACCTGGCAAGTCTCCTCTGGTGCTCCTGTGGGGCTGTTCCTGACCCAAAGGGTGCTATGTCCCTTGACAGGAAACTGAGGTCATCCGCAGGGAGGTCTGGGAGAAGAACCTGCAGCGTATTGAGCAGCACAACTGGGAGGAGTCACAGGGGCAGCATACATTCCGCCTGGGCATGAACCACTATGGGGATCTGGTACTTGCTGGTGTACCTCCTCCAAGGGCTTGATCTGAGGACTGGGTGCAGCCAGCCTGCTCTGTTTAGGATGATATGCTCCCTGTGGTGCAACTTGCCCATGGGGAGCAGCAGTGCAAGTGGCCCTGCACATGCACACACACACACATGCACTTACAGATGGACGAGGAGTTCAACCAACTCCTGAACGGCTTCATCCCAGTGCAGCACAAGGAGCCAACACTGACCTTCCAGGCAGCGGCAACTCTGAAGACCCCAGCAGAAGTGGACTGGCGGGTGAAAGGCTATGTGACACCCGTGAAGAACCAGGTGGGCACATGGGGGGCTCTGGCCAGGGCAGTGAGATGGGTACCAGCAGCAGAGGCAGGAGACTGCATCCTCCAAAGTGCCAGAAATCTGTGAAACCCAAAGCGGCAGCTCTTGTAGTTTTGGCTGCTGCAGTTTCTTGTAGTTTTGCAGATGAGGAGCTGGAGAGCAACACTGTGGGGTCACAGCATCCTCCTCTGTCAATTTTTGGAGTGATGCTGTGATCTCCTGATTGTTTCCCTCTCACACAGGGGCACTGTGGGTCATGCTGGGCGTTCAGTGCCACGGGGGCCCTGGAGGGACTTGTCTTCAATTGGACGGGGAAGCTGGCAGTGCTGAGTGAGCAGAACCTCATTGACTGTTCCTGGAAGCTGGGTAACAATGGCTGTCAAGGTGGCTACATGACTCGTGCCTTCAAGTACGTGCATGACAATGGTGGCTTGAACTCAGAGCACGTCTACCCCTACCAGGCCACAGTAAGAGGCAGCAGGCAGGTGGGCAAGCAGGGATAGAGCTGTGCTCAAGGGTCTCAGCCCTGGTGCTGTTTTCTCCCTGCTCTCAGGATGTCTCCAGCTGCAGATACAACCCTGGGGACAGGGCGGCTAACTGCTCCACAGTCTGGCTGGTGGCCCAGGGCAGTGAGGCAGCACTGGAGCAGGCAGTGGCAACTGTGGGCCCTGTGTCTGTGGCAGTGGATGCCAGCAGTTTCTTCTTCCACTTCTATAAATCAGGTATCGTCTTCTGCACCTGAAGGGTTGCAGGGGGGGGTAAACTGAGGCAGGGTGCCTTGCTGTGGGGCTGGGCAGCCAAGCCCTTACAGAGCCCACAGGGCACTCAGTCCAGGGGAGCAGGGTCAGCCACCCTCCTTTTGCCAGGAGATGAATTGGTCAGGGTCAGAGCCTGGACAACCCCAGTTCTGCTCTTTCCAGGCATCTTCGGCAGCATGTTTTGCAGCCAGAAAGTGAACCACGGGATGCTGGCTGTGGGCTATGGCAGCAGCCTGGAGGGCTGGAAGAATGTGAGCTACTGGATCTTAAAAAACAGGTAGCGGTGGCCTCAGATCTGCCACCACTTTCAGCCTATCCACTGCTCCTCTGTGAGGTCAAAGATGCAACAGGAGTGTCCTCATCCCACTGACTGGGTCTCCTTGTGCTGTGGGGGAATACAGATGTGCTCATTCATTCTCCATCTCTTCCTGCAGCTGGTCAGAGGTGTGGGGTGAGCAGGGCTACATCCGCCTGCTGAAGGGAGCCGATAACCACTGTGGGGTGGCCAACCAGGCCAGCTTTCCTCTGCTGTGAGCTCCTGCTCTGGGGGGAAGATAGCACTTGGTGGGATCATTCCCCTGCCTTGCTGTGGGATGCTTTCTTCTGGAAGGGGCTTTTGTGTGTGTGGTGCAATACAATTAAAAGTGCCATAGCTGTGCCTGCACTCTGTGCCTGCAAAGGGGGGCCAAGGCATGGCTGGTGTAGCAAGTTCTTTTCATTCCTTCTCGGGCAGGGCAAGGCTCCCACTGCACAATGGCTGGTGAGAGGAGCTTTCCCTGCTCCTTTAATAGAATCACAGAATGGTTTGTATTGAAAGGGACCTCTAAAGGTCGTCTTGTACCTGATTGGACTGTTGGCATCCCTGTACACTGCAGGGAGTGGGACTTCCTGTTCCTGCCTGTTGAATCTCAAATGCCACAGCTCTTGAGATTTTTGCTCACAACTGCAGGTCTCAGTCACAAATATTATCCCTGCCAGGCCAATTATTTACCAAACCAAACCTCCAGAACAAGGCAAAAATACCCCGAACTTCCTTCACCTCCTGCTGTTTATTTCTGTGACTGTCAAATACTGTTTGGATTCACTCCCTGTGGGAGTGAACGCAAAGCCGTACTAAGGGGGAACACAGCCCTGAAATGGCCGCCTCCTGGGACAGGACACAGTCCGTGAGATGGCCCCAGAGCCACTGCCCGGGCGGACCTCTTTGTCCCATATCCCAATGGCTCCTTGTCCCTTTGTCCCGTTGGTGAAGAGTCCCCGCGACCCCTGACTTCACTCCAAGGTCCGGCCCCGGGCCCCTGCCCGCACTCAAAATGGCCGCCGCGGCGCTCACTGACGGCCCGCCGCCCGTGCTCACCCCTCCCGCCCCCCGTAGGCCGAGCTTCCTTTCCAAAATGGCGGCGCCCTGCGGTCGGGGTGGTGGGTGGCTGTGGGCTGCGGTGGTCCCGGCCGCCGTGCTGTGCATAGCGGTCCGCGCCGCAGAGGAGGCGAGCACGGCTGAGTTCGACGTGAGGCCCGGCGGGGAGGTTCACTCCTTCTCCCGGAGCTTGGTGAGGAGCGAGGAGGGATAGGGAGAGAAGAGGATACGCGCCTCTTGCTGATTGGTGGGGTCGCACGTCGTTCCTCGCTCCTGGCACGGGGATTGGCTGACAGCGAGGGAAGGCGGGACGAGTGGTAGATGCGGGGGGTGTTGGAAGAGGGGAGGGGGGGGGTTGCGTCTGGGCCGGTTGACTTGGGAGCGGCGACCGCAAAAGGGGCCTCCAAGCCGGGGGTCGGGTTGAGTCTATGAAGGAATGAGAACTCCGGGAAAGAGGGAGCCCTCCTTCTGCGATGGAGTCCCTAAAAGGGAAGGGGTGGCGGGGCAAAGAAGGGCCCTCAGCTGAAGGAAACATGTCCCCACCGAGGTGGGTTGGTTCCCGTGGCCATGAAGAACTGCCCAAGGCTGGGGCAAGGGGGTGGAATCCAGTGGAAGGAGATGCGCCAAAGGAAAGTGAGGGCCACTGGAGGGGTCTCTGGGGAAGGAGGTGTGCCGAGGGGATGGGACCTGGTGAGACAGGGGCTGCAGGTTTCTGCCTACTCCCCAGCCCAGATCCTTAGGGATCTGGGATTGAGACTCCTCCAGTGGACCCCCAGGATGAGGGCCTCGCAGCCCCCACTGATACTAGGGCTTTTCCTGGGGTTGGACCACTGGAGGCTGCTCTGTACCCACAGCCCCCATGGTCTTCTCAGGTGACCCCAGGTCTCACAGTGGTGAGAATTTGCTGACATTGAGCAGATAGATTCACACAGATTGTCACACTACAGCCAAGCTGCTGATCTTCTCTTTTTCCAGGGGGATTACACCTGCACTTTCACATACTCTGCTCAGGGAGGAACAAACGAGGTGAGTTGGGCAGTTGGGATGTTTCCGCTCAGTCCCTGGCTGCTCAGAGCAGGATTCCGTTCTGGATGTCAGTGTTGACAGCAGTAGTAACTGGGAAGGACTGATGTGCCTCAGAGGTAAAAGGCTGTTGTTCTGCCAGAAGCCTTGATTGGTCAGTCATTATTTTGTCCCCTAGGTTTAGTTGTGACCAGGACAAGAAACTTCTTTTTTCTTCAAGGAGGTAGTGGTTTCCTTTGTGATCTGCTGATTCCAGGGCCTGGGAGCTGAGAGAGGGTGGTGGCACCATTTCCAACACCACCTGTTTGCAAAAAATAAGTTTGTTGAATTTGCTTCTTTAATGGAAGCATCCTCTATGGGTTGCAACAATGCTGCAGCGTGCAAGGCCATGACATTTGCAAGTTTTAATGAATCTGCTGCATGCTTTCATTGTAGAACAGAGCTACCACTTCAAGCCTATGTTGATAGAAAGGACCTTGAAGGAGTAAATCCTGTGTCTTCAGGGAGACTTTGTGGCTTGTGTTGCTGTTGCAATAAGTTTTGTAGAGGTACACGCAGTTTGTACTTTCTAATTTGCAAGCCCTTTGTGTGGAACCAGGTCCTTTTATGTTATTGTAAAAGGAAATGAGACTTGAACTCTTTTCTGTAACTGCATTGGTGAAATTGTGGGGAAAAAAGGGGTGACCAGGCCTCGTGCTTTGTGCGAAGAAAGTAGAAGGGGCCATCAGCAATTGTTCTATAATTATGTTTTGATGTTTCACAGTGGGGCTCCTGCAGATGGGAGGTGGGGATGAATTAGAAAATGGGAGATGTTTCCCAAGGTTAACTGTTGGGGCCTTTCTCCTTTGCAGCAATGGCAGATGAATATTGGTGTCAGCGAAGACAATCTGCTCTTCTCCTGCTCTGTCTGGAGGTGTGTGGTTTAACCTGAAAAGCAACAACAAGCCAGGTGGGGCTTGGCCAGGGATCCTGCCTGTGGCAGCAGGAACAGTGCTTCCTGGCTTTCCACTCCCAAGAGATGCTGTGACTTTGGGAGGGCTCTCAAGCCAGGTAGTAGTTCCTCCTTGATCTCCTCACTATGCTAATTGAAGCTACAAGAGAGCCAGAGGTGGCTGCGGAGGGAGGGAACCATGTTTCCTGCCACTCCTGTATACCTCCACCCTCTCTGTCAACAGCAAGGATTAGAAGAAGCTGCCTGACTTGCTTCTTCACTGGGAAGTCAGAGCAGGATGGTCTCTAATTCTGGTGGCCTAGAGAGCCAAGATCCAGAGTTGGCCCCTGTGCCTGACCCTTCCCTGTGCTCTTACCTGCCATGTAACTTTTCTCTGCTTTAGATGTCAAGGACTGTTCTCATTTTCAGGCCCCAAGGGAAGTCTTACCTCTTCTTCACCCAGTTTAAAGCCGAACTGAAAGGAGCCAAGATAGAATATGCCATGGCTTATGTAAGTCCAAGCTGATGACATGGACATAGGTATATGGGAAGCTGCTGTGAAACATGGGTTGGACATTGAAAACATTAATGATAGACATCTGTCCAGTAAAAGGTACTCCAGCATGCCTTTAGAGAGTAGTGGCAGTCAGAAGAATGTCTGCAGAAAGACCCTCCTGCACTATTGTATTTTTGCTCCCTGTATGCCACGGGTTTGCTGCTAGCTTTGCCAGTGTCAGTGGCTCCAAAAGACACCATCCTGCCAGAGAGCATTAGACAGAGAGCATATTTATTTGTCTCAGCAAATTCATTCTTCCATTTCCTTGCCTTACAGACATCTGAAGGTCTCAAGTTTGTAGTTTAAAAGGAAATGGAAACGTAGGCAGGAATTTTCCTTCAGATTTCCTTTGCAGATGTAATTCTTTCATTCCACATTATTAAAAGACAAGTTTGTTCTTTTTCAAAACGTACTGTTGTTGATTTGCTTTAAATGCAGTAGCTTCTTGGGTTACCTCAATTGCATAAGCATTTTTCCTTCCCGTTTCAGTCTCAAGCTGCAGTGGGTGCACAGAGTGACATCCCCTTGAAACAGGAAGAATTTGAAATCACTGAAACAACAGGTCTGTAGCCAAGAGAACTATACGAAAAAGGGCTTGGTGTGGGAGATGAGCCTGGTTGTCTACCAGGAGACGAGCAGTTAAGCTTAAAGCCGGTAGGTGACAGCATAGAGGCAGATGCTGCTTATTATAGAGTTAGGAGTGTAGTGTTTGATCCATAGTTGACAGCAAGATTTTGCAGGTCCCCTTAAAGTGTAAATGTTAATTTGCATAGAGGAAGAATGGATTTATGACAGTGTGCTTGTACTGTGCATAAAAGGAAGTTCAAGGTCTAACTTGTTGAGTTTTTATGATCCTGGAAGGGAACCAGTGGGGCTGCTTTATTCATACCTTATCATCTGTTTATCCTATACTTGTTTTCTCTCTTTCTAGTGTCTCACAGGGAAGGCAAGTTCCGTTTTGAACTATCGAAACTCATGATTGTAGCAAAAACTCCCCACGATGAGCTGTGACTCGAAGATGCTGTTGGGCAGTGTTTTGACTGACAATGGAGATCACTTGTTACTGGCAGTTATTTCAGTTGGCCAAACCTTTCATGTTTTCCATATTGAGGTCTGCTAAGGTCCAAGACAAGTGGGACTTGGAGGTGTTGAAACAAATGAGTTCTGTCTTGTGTTAGAGTACTAATGTGCTTTGCAGCTGAAAACCTCCTCTGAGAATCCTGATCTGCAGCCAGCCATTCTGCTGCCTGCTTTCTGCTTCAGCGATCTGCTGAATGTGGTAAGCTCCCCTCTAAAAGGGCACTTTATCTTCCTTGCTAGTAAGAGCAATGCAGAAAGATAAGCAGCTGGATATAAGCAACATCTCCTGTCGACTCTGTAGTCTTTGGGTGACAGAGCAAGCATTATAGGAGAAACAAATTAAATTAGGTAGGAGAGGGAAGGAAGTTATAGGGTTTGTCAGAGCCACTTGACTTCATGAGCGCCACTGCAGAAAACCATCACTGGCATTATACGAGAGGATGTTCTATTTCTCCCCTCGTGCAGGTTGCAGATTGGGAAAATGTGGCATAGGGAACACAGAACTTTTTAATTCTGATACAACCCAGGAATCAATCCAAGCAGCACTTTCACGTCTCAGTACCTGTGCAGGACTGTTTTCTATGTACAGAAGCATTTTTTTTCTTATCTAGAATATTAACAATGAGGGAATGTGGAATTCCTATCCTGTGTAAATACACAAATAAAGCATCATGCTCTCACGTGGGTTTGCTTTAGTCTGTGATTTCTGCCCTCTAGCTGGATGCCTAGCAATGAACACAACCTTCAGCACTTGCTTAGCCAGGAGGAGCTGAGATGTCCTGCAGGAGGTTGGAGGCTGTGGCAGGTTTATGGGGGTTCTGCCCATCCAAGAGATGTCCCAGCAGCCCATAAGAACCTGTAACTCGGTGCTGTCATGATGGGCGCTTTGCCCAGAGATGATGCCTGGTGTTATCTGTGGTCATCGTTAGCTACCTTTTCCTTTCTAGGGGATTTTCCTTGTATCTGAGAGTGCTTTGCACTGCTCTGTTTTCCGGACTGTTCCTGGATGCATCTTTCTCTGTTATGTGGCTGCTGGAACTGCAGATACCTGCAGGTCCCAGGAGTGATCTCTCTCCTTGTTAAACCAGCAGCTTGGAGGGAGCCAGAACAAAACAGAATCAGAAGGACTCGTTTCCCAGACTTGGACAGCCAGTGTTGGGTCTAGTAATCTAGATAGTGAGGTGACTCTGCTAGCAGAGGGTGAACTCTAGGGCTTCACCAGGATGGAAAAGTGGGTTTGAGGATGAGGTGGATGTTCACTGTAGGGTGCAGGAAAGAGCATTCAGATTAGAGATCTGTAAGAGAGGGAAAGCTGGTGCCAAGCACTTGGTGAGCTGAGCATGGTCCTATCACCCACCCTGGGGAGTAAGAATACCTGGGGACAAAGAATAACAGCTATGATTCGGTAGGGACTACTCTGTGCAGAGATGCTTTGTGCAGTTAAGGAGTATGATGCAGGTGGTGCTGATAGCAGCCTCGACTGCTGTTCGGCACATACTGACAGCTGCAGAAAGCCCAATGGAGACAGGAATATCCGTTCTCAACCGTTACACAACAAAGCTGACCTTTCTGCCTTCTCCACGGGGTCAACAACTCTGAATCTTGGCTGTGTTCTTCTATGTGCACACCTGTATATACTTACCCCACATCCTGAAATTGCTTTGCACAATTTAATTAGCTGTCATACTTGGAGCCACACCTATGAAATGACAAAAATAGAGGTTTTATTTCTTTTTTTAATATTAAAGGTTGAAACTTACGACTGCCTAGCACTGGCAGCAGGAAGGGAGCAGTGGGTGCGAGTGGCTGGGATGCACATGTGAGCACTGGAGACATCCCACGGAGCACGAGGCACAAGAAGGTCACTGAGATAAGGCCAGCTGATACTGTGCATTGTCTTACCTGCTAAAAGGTCACTTTTTCTATGTTCAAAGCAAAGATCAATGTTTGAAATAGGCCAAGACTGGTGTATCCACACTGACAGCACAGCTCACTGTAAGGATGCACTTTCCCTTTTATTATTGTGGTTGTACTTTTTTAGCTTCTGTTATGCAGCACAGGGACTGATGCAGGGGAGCATGTGGGTACATGACCCCATACCTTTGCTGCTGTTTTTGTACTGTTTCTTCCCACTGCCTCAGTGCTGGCTGTGCAACACTCTCATGCCAGGGAGCAGTGGTTTGAGGGGGAGGATCTTTGTTCTCATGCCAGGGAAAGGGAGAGCAGAAGCCTCAGGCACAGCAAGCAATCCTCAAGCAAAGGACAAAGCTAGCAGCCCATGGCGGTTGTTTGGTGACCATCACCAGCTTTGTACCGACAACACAGAGCACCAAGCCAGACCAGTTGAGTTTATTTAAATAACTCATCAGGACTACAGAGTTTTGTAAAAAATAACAATCAGAACTCACTTGAGGACATGTCAAATGTGTGAAATACTCGGGATAATGACAGAGGAAGGCATCTGAGAGATCACAGTGATACTGTCCACAGGATGCTGTTGGGGGATCCCAGCAGAACCCAGGATGAAGGAGAACACGGGACCACTGGGTTGCTTCCAGCCCTGAGGGACCACTGCTCACCCATGCAATTGGGGATCTTTCTGGTCACCAAGAGTTGTCCTTGGGAAGCCAAAACCCCTTCCAGCCTGCAAGGCACGGAAGTACTCTGCTAAGCTGGGCAGCGTAAGCCTGGAGCATGGTTTGCCCCTAGTGTGTCACGGAGCTGCTGGAACCTTGCCAAAATAAAGCCATGATAATGGTATCACACCTGTTCACCAAGCAGCTGCCCATCTACTTGGATTGGTGTTGCAAACTGCTAGTATTTGGTTTGTTTTCTATAGAAGGATTACAATCAAGTTAAAAGTAGAGAATCCAGCTGCAGCCAGTTCCTTGGACTGGGAGCTAAGAGCACTTTATGGCTAAAGGAAAACTGAAAATGTTCAGCAGGAGCCCAGGGAGCCAGAAGCCCCAGAGCACCTGCAAAGGTCTCAGCCAGGAGCAAAGTTTGCAGATCCTAGGCAAGGGATGGACAAAGTCAGGAGGTTCAGTCTTTCATACGAGGAGAAAATGAGGGAGATAGCATCACAAAAAAGAGGACAAAGCCCCATCATCACCAAAATGGCTGTATGTCCTGTCCTCAGGCTCACAGGTAATGGGATGCCAAGTCACATTGCCGCCAGTGGCTTCATATGTTGTCCTCCTCCAGCATCTTGTTGACACCTTCGCAGATCCTCTTCAGATGGGTGCGGTAGGGCTCGGCTGGTCCATAGAGGGCTGAGAGGAACTCATAGTCTGCAAAATGGTTGAAGACGTGATTGATGCGGGAGTGCGACTTGGCTGTCAGGTGGCTGCTGACAACCTGGTGCAGGAGGTCCCGGCACTCTGTCAGCACACTTGACATGACCCTGCGGTCAAAGGTAAAGTCTATTTGGTGGAAGCTGACCGCTGTCATCGCCAAGGTGTGCACCTTCTTGCGGAAACGCTCCATCACCAGCAACTCCTCGGGGCTGAACTGCCCATTTCGGTACAGCACGCCCAGCTTCATCACAATCTTGATGAGGTTTTTGATGATCTTCTGAGCCTCTTTGCGATTGTGGGTGTACTCCTTTGTGACTCGGTAGAGCTCGTCCAGGATCTCACTGCTTGTATCGTCAATGAAAACATTGGCCACAGTCTTGGATGCCATTTTGCTCAAGAGCTTCTTCTGGGCCTGGAGGGCCAAGCTCTTGGTGCTGAAGGTGTCCATCTCTGCAGGGAAAAAGGAACACATGGTTCAGTTCGTGTCCAAGAACTGCTCCTAGACCCTCTCCTCCCCAAACACCTCACACTAAAGGTGAGATAAGGAGAAGTTCTTGCTCAGGAGACTCTGGGTGCCAGAAGAGAGGAGCTCACACCCCAGATTTCGTTTAAGGATTACTTACTGGGTGTTCCTGGCTCTCTTCCCCTAGTTGTTGGGATAAAACTGCAGCACAATCTCCACCTGAGTACCTCCTGTGACACCCTCACCCTTCTACCTCCTGTAATTGCCACTGTGCTGTTCCCTCTGCAGGAAGGGCTTCTGCCCCATCACTTTAATGCTTCCTCACAACCTGACTCATTTCCTGTAGGCTGAGCCAGGGAAGGCCCAGGTGGGATTGAGTCACCTATTGCAGCCACTTGCAGCCCAGCATGGTGACAACTGCTCCCGTTCGAGGATGTGTGAGAGATACGGGTTGCTTATGCAATTATCTGCACGCAGCACAGTCAAAATGGCAAAAGGGGAGCAGGGAAGGATTACTCTATAAATACATCACCATTGGTACTTTTCATTGTGGTGTGAGAACTACTGAAGGTAAAGGACACTGCCAGAGTGAGAATAAATTGGATATGGAGAGGAGAGGATGGTTTCTGCTCAAAGGCTCTGGTGGTCACCGCATGGGCTGAGCCCACCTCTCTGCCTCTGTACACAACCGGGGCTGGAAGGACACAAAATGAGCAAGTACTGGAGCCATCACACTGGCACTGCACAGGATGCCATGTGCAGTGCCCTTAGGAAAAATGTGATGCTTTGTAGGTATTTCTTCTAACGCAAAAATATTGATTTTTACCAGTGTGAGCTTCAAACTGAGACAGAAGTGACAAAGAACAGTCTGCTTCCACAAACTCACTGAGTGCCAGTGGTCCTGTAAAAATGATGGTGCCAGAGTCGAGCCCACATTCCGTGCTCACTGTGTGACCCCAGCCTCAATCCTAGGCCATGAGCCCCTGCCCTGGCTATGGGCTTTGTATCCTGAATGCTCCCAGTGCTGAAGGATGCTGAATGGGAGCAGTGCCTGTCTAAACAGAGATTCCCACGCCAGAGCTCTTTGTTGGGCAACCGCAGGCAATAAACAAGTGCAAACTCCACCCGCGGAACCTTGAAAAAATATGAAGCGCCTGCTCCTCCAAAATGCTCAACAGGCTCTGCTTCTGCATTGGTCCTGGGAGGATCTCCTGCATCCCAAGGATGAAATCAGCTCCCAGTGGGAGATTTTATGGCATTAGACCTTTTCCTGCCGGGAAAGGGTCCTGTTGACCCCCGGTCCCATTGTTGGCAGAGGTGCTGTCTCTGCTATCAAAGCACAGAAGAGTCTGCTTTACCCCACCGACCAGTCTGCAGACCAAAATAAACCACCAGATTTCCTTCCTGTCGCTCAAGATTGCAGCCCTGCGCTGGGCTTGGTTTTTTTCCTTCTTTTTAATGCAAACGCCCTTGAAAACCAACATCTTCCACTGAAAGAGCAGCACTGCTGTGCACTGAGCCCTGCTCCAGAAGAACATGGTGCAGTGCGTCCGTGGCAATGAATGGTGGCTTTGCACACAGCCATGGCCATTTCTTTGGGCTTTTTTTTCCCACCCATTTTGCAGGAATCCAAACCCAGCCGAGCAAACCAGAGCTCCCAGGGAGCTTTGCAGCCTTGAGCAGGAATTGAGGGCATGGCTGCACCACAGGGATCAGCTGAAGGCTGTGACATTTGCACCAGGATCTGTGCCCAGACGTCCTGAGGGAGCTGTAAAGGTGATGCTTCAACACACCCCAAAGCACTGAAAGCTGCTCAGCTTCAGGAGCAGAGATAGACCTGGAGATACAGGAGCGGGAGCTGCAGGAGTGGGGTGGAGGAAGGCAGAGCCCCATCAAGAGCAGGGATAAAAGTCAGCCACAGAGGAAACACAAAACCCCATTACTGGGGTCGAGAGGGTCCTAGTCTTGCACCCCACACCCACCTCATGCTGGTGTCCATCTGGGTGCCAATCACCAGCACTTCACCACATGGCCCTGCTGCACTCCTGGCAGCCCCACAGCAGCTCCCATGGCAGCAGGATGAATATTTCATGCAGGAATGCAAACACATTTCAATAATGCATGGAGCAGTGTGGAACAAGCGTGCAGAAAGAAGGCTTCGAGCTGGGAGCTCCTCTACATCACAACCATGCTCCTGCCTCACCCTACCACGCTTCCATTTCCTCCAACACAGACCTAAGGGCAGCACCACAGTCTCTTGTTCGGGCAGATGCTAAAAGTCAAGAGTTTCAGGGGCACCATCTCCCTGGCTCCCCACACTGTGTGTGCCATACCCCCCCACTGACGCTCGGAAGACACACGCACTGTGCCGCACTGCTGCTCTGCTCCCCATTGCCGCCCCTATCACTTTCCTTTGCCAACCATCAAGTGCCCAACCAACATTAATTAATTAAACCTCGTTGCTGCGCCACATCACAGGAGAAGGGCAGAGCTGCTAGGGTGTAACCAGAGCCTGACCCCACAGTGCTCAGCCCCCCCAGTCCCATGCTCAGCGGCACAGAAGGGAGCTGCCACCTTTGGCTGTCACTGCTTGGTGTGTGCGTTGCCATGGGTGCATGCAGTCCTGCAGGGCCGTGTGTGCAGAGCAGGATGAGGCCTAAGGGGAAGCACCTCACAGCACAGGAGAAACCTTATGACCCAATAGGGCGAGCAGGAGCACAGTAAGGACAGTGGACACAGGGCAATGTGGGGGCTAACCCTGAGCCCTATGCACTGCCTCACTTGGTTGCTGCACGGCCCCACTCCACTATTCTGAGATTGGTTGCTGAGTTCTGGGCCATTGCCCTCTTCCCTGGGCCGTGCAGCAGCAGCACAGCAGTACTCAGAGCTGCTCCAGCACTGCTCACAGCCCCATGCCATCTCTCTGGTGGCTGTGATGGGGTCAGGAGCACAAGCCCTCAGCAGCACAGGCCTGAGGGATGGAGAGAGCTGGACTGCCGGCAGAGCCACTGCAGCTCCCTGCACAGACCCAGCACTGCTCATCCCAGTGCCCTCTGCTACCCAGTGGGACAAAAGCCAGGAACTACCCTGAGGAGTTGGCTCCTTTGCAACAAGCCCAGCATCCCCAAATAGCCTGCAGGGCTGGGAAACTCCTGACTTGGTCCCAGATCTGAATGGGTGCCTGGGAACCCCAGTTCTGTGTATGGAGTCAGGTGAGGGACTCCCACTGCCAGCCTCAGCCTCAGGCATGAGGAGAGGGCCCCCCGCAGTGCTCCCCTCCCTGGGGAGGTGGCCACAGGCACTGTGCGGGAATAGCTGCTGGCACCTGGAGGAAGCCTTTGGGGAAAGCACTCCCATTCCATGCCTGGGTACCTGGTGGAGCCATCATGCCTGGGGGCCCAGCAGCTGCAGCAGCAGGAGGAAGGGGTTATTTTAGAGATCTGCTTTGCCTCTTATTTCCTCCTTCCCTTACCAGGCAGCCAACGATCGCTCTCTCCTGTGGCAACTTCCTTTCTTCTCGCTTGGAGGAGACAGAGGCTCAGGAAAGTGATGGGGAAGTGCAAAGCATAGGGGGAAGCAGCAGTGCCGGGTCTGCACAGCGCAGCGCAGAGCAGCACACACTTCCTGACCCTGGGAGGCCACAGCAAGGGCAAAGTCAAGCAAAGTTTTGCAGATAGAGTTTATCCTGATAGAGACAGTCTTGTAACGGGGCCATTGCTGCAGCCTTCTTCCAGCGACACTGTGCTTTGGGTCACAACACAATGTTTGGAGCACCCTAAAAACTTATCAGTGTGCTCTGCAGCAATCAGGGCAGTTCCATCTCACACCAGGGTGGGGGATCCTCCTGGTCTCAGGGGTCCATCTGTGGTGCTTAAGGGGTTCTTGGCCCCTGGGAGCTACAGTGCCCCACAAGCTTCCCACGTGTGCAGGTTGGGGGTGCCATGTTGAGCACCGTGGTCCTGTTCACGCAGCAGAGAGAAACACATCACAATCCTGGTGCTTCTTCCCCCTTTTGCAGCTTCTGGTTTGGCTCCCCCCGGCTGCACAAACCCTAATACCCCTCCACTTTGCAGGAAGATGAGGTCCCAAGCACACTCCCTTGGCAGCAGCAAACCCCTCTCCTCTTTACCATTGTCCCGTATTTTACCCAGAGGAGAAAATGAGTCACAGACCCGTACAAGACCCAGTTATCCCATCACTTCCCACTAACCTGTGCCTCACCATGGCCCCCAGACCCACACTCGTGCCCTGGGTCTCCTCCGCGACCCCCTGCTTCTCGCACTGCGGCAGCGCACAGCCCCAAGAATAGCCCGGAGCCGTTCTCCCGACACAGAGGTGCACCCCGCGCCCCGCGCTCACAGCCTTCGGGGGCACTTTTCCCACCTGTACAGGGGGAGCTGCTGACCGTGCTGCCTTTCCCCGCCGGGGTGCACAGAGCCGCGGTTCGGGTAGAGTCCTTCGGTACGCTGCCCCCCACCCCCCGGGTCCGAAAACGGAGACCGTGACCCCCGCGTCCACAGCCCTTACCTGCACCGGGGCCACAGGGGCTCCTCCAGTGGGACGGGACGGGACGTTTATTTCCCCTGGTCTCTCTGTGCCCGCACACGGCAGCGTTGTAACGACACCCGGTATACCGCCGTGCCCGGTGCCCCCGGGCTGCTCCGTACCGAGCGGGGCCGAGCGCGGCGGCAGCGGGGGCGGCGCTGAGCGGCGGCCCTGGCCAATGGTGACGCGGGGCTTGCTACGAAGCTGCCAATAGAAGCGAGGTGGGGGAGTGCCGAGAGGGAGGGCTGCCGGTACTGGTGACCCTTCCCTCGTGCGCTGCCGGACGGCCCCGCCCCGCCGGAACTCGGCAGTCTGGTCTCTGAGGTCAGCTCCGCTGTCATTCCGTTCCCCCTAAGCACCCGCCCGGTAGTACCGACCAGAACCACCCCCGGGCGGCGGGGAAATTCCATACGCAGTGGCCGTGCTCCCACTCAGCGAGATTGGGAGAGGGATCCGGTGCCGCCGCAGGGCTGCTCTGAGCGGTACCATAGTGCTTCTAATGCGAAAGACAGAGTCGATGTGCACGTTGCAGCCTGTCTGCATCTGGGATCCGTTCCTGGTGGCCCTGACACACAAAAGAGGGAGAAGCCTGGCGATTGCTCACTCCACAAGCTCACAAAAGCTTTCCACGTGGAGAGAATGTTGTCCCTTGCTATTCTGTTGCTGTTCTTTGTTTTGTCTGTTTTGTTTTGTGGGAGTCAGAAAGTATGCTGGCAGCTCTACACGTCAGGAAAAGTGGGATGTGATTAGTTTCGTTTTCCCACCAGTTCCTTTTACTGCTTTGTTGCTTCAGTTGTAGCTGCAGGAACTACTCTGAGGTAAGAGTAATTTCCTCTGAATGCAGCTATTGCCACAGCTGCATTTGAGTCAAAGGAACCAGGCAGCAGTGCACTGCTGTTGGCTGTGCTGTTATGATCCAGCTGCAAGTTTGAATCAGACCACCTGCTGGTATTTTTGTTGCACAGATCTTACTTGTCAGGGTATAATTAACAATGGCTACTGCTAGATTAAATGACATCTGACTTGGAAAGCTGTTGTAGTTCATAAAAGTGGCATAATGACTAGGGTGGTGCTATGCCCCCTAAAAGCTCACCTCCAATGTGTAGCATACTTTTATTTGTAATTCTCATTTGATGTTTACTGACTTTCTTTCTGGAAGAGAATTTGCTTTTAATTGTTTTGTTTGGAAAGGAACAGTCACATGCTTTTTGGTATCCTGAATTACACTACAACTTGAGGTGGAAGTCAAAGACTTGGATTTGGTATCCCAGAGCCGCTGCTGACACTGAACCCATGAACAGGAGTCCAGGTTGTGTTCAGTTACTCCAGGATGAGGAGCTGCTATTGGTCTTTAAGCAGGTGGGAGTGTGTTATTAGTACATAATACTATATTCATTTTTAAACCTTTTTTTTTAAAATTAATCAGCGACAGTATGCAGTCTGATCTAATGTGTTTGAAAAGTGCTTTTTAATGATTGTTACGAGAAGTTTTCCTTGTTTTTCCATGTCGTTATTTTTTTCCCCATCTCTTCTAACTTTGTGTTCTTCCCCTGACATTAAAAGACAAGACGGAACAGCAGAGACTGCTGCAGGACCGCGTCAATGCCAGAAAAGTTCTTTCCGCGGTCTCTGCTGCCACCACGTGGCCGCTGAACGGAACTGCCGCGGTCCACGCGGTCGACACAGCGCATGCGCGCAGAAACGCGGAAGCGGCGAACGTACGTTCTGACCGCTCTGCACAGCGAGTCCACCAATCTTTATCGTACTTACTCCTCCGAACGATACAGCGCATGCGCACACATTCTTAGAAAATAATCCCACTGCTGCGGTCCCCAGAGGTGCCGGCGAGCAGCCCGTTTGTGGCTCGTCAGCTGAATATTTCCCGCCTCCCCGTTTAGGATTCCGACGCTTTTTTCGGCACTTATGTACTCGATCGCGATTCCGATCCGGGAAGCGGACATTTTCGTTCGGTTCCACCCCTATGCACGCCGCCGTCATCCGACTGGCTCGGCTCCGCACGTGACAGCCAGGAGCCCGCCCCGGTCGCGCGCAGGCGCAGTACCGCGGCTGTGCTCAATGCTGCCACGGAGTGGGAAAAATTCGGTACTGCAGGCACTTCCCCCCCCCCCCCAAAAACCCACAGCGCATGCGCACGGAAACGGCGATGCTGCGCATGCACAGTTCCGCGGCGGTGCTCAGTGCTGCCGTCGAGTGGGGAGAATTCGGTAATGCAGTCACTAAAAAAAATCCGAGTTCTACCGCCATCGATTCTCCAATATCACTTCCCAACACAACCACCCGGCATCACCCCCAAATAACGTCCCCAACAACATCTCCCAACATCACTCCCCAACATCACCCTGCAGTGACACACCAAAATCATTCCCTAGCATCACTCCCCAACATCACCCTGCAGCGACAGACCAAAATCATTCCCTAGCATCACTTCCCAACATCACACCAATGTCATTGCATCACACCAGGGTCACCCCAGCATCACGCCTTGATGTTAATTCCCAGTGATACCTACACATCACCACACAACTTCACTCTCACATCACCCCCAAACTCTCTTCTTATTATCACTACAGTATTACCCCAACAATGCCACCCCCCAGCATCGCACCAACACTGTCACTCCCTGATGTCTCCCCCTCACAGTACCACAACACCCCCCAGCATCCCTTCCCAACACCACTCCGGCATCACACCTGAAGAACAGCACCCCAATTTTACCTGACGCCCCAACATCACTACCTAATAACACTAATGTCACTCCAGCATCAATCCATTATCACCTCCAATAATGTCACTCCTTGACACCACACCCAGTGATGCACCAATATCACCCCAACATTTCTCCTTAATGATGTCCCCCTCATATTCACTCACATTGCCCCCACCACCTCCCACCCCCCCTTTGTCTTTCACCTCCAACCCACAAAAATCTGTCCTCTGTGTAACTCTCTGATGTCACCCCCCCCGTGATACCCCAACATCACCCCATCATCACCCCATCATCGTCCCCCAACATCCCTCTTAGACATCACCCCACTATCTCCTCAACAATGTCACTCCTTGATTTCAACCCCCAATGATATCCCAACGTAACCCCTAATGTCACTGCCTTATACCACCCCAGTGTCACTTCTTGACGTGACACATAACAGTCCCCATAGTGCAAGTGCACGATTACTTTATGACCCTTGAGAGATGGCAAACCGCCGGCAAGGAGAGAGCAGGAACATGGCAGTGGTGGATGTGACAGGCAGTGCCAGCAGGGCGTCCCCTGCTTCAAAGTGCACTTTGCCTCTCCCTCATCACAGCCTCTCTCTCTCTTTGGTTTTCCCCAGGGTCTGCAGGGTTGGTTCCATTGCTGCACCGCATCTGTGTGGCCAGCACATGACACAGAGACCAAGTGGAACTCCTGCTCGCTACACAAGTCTTGCTTTGCAACCCTGACACAGCTCCCTGGTAACATCAGAAAAGTCAGTCGAGTGTTACTGCCTGACTTCTGCTCTCATTGATTCTCCAACGTCACTCCCCAATGTCGTCACTCCCCATCCATGCCCCACATCACCCCCAAAAAACATCCCCCAGTATCTCACCCCAGCATCACACTAATGTCACCACATCACACCAGACTCACCCCAGCATCACTCCTTGATGTTGGACACCAGTGATACCCCAACATCACCTCACAACTTCACTCCCCAATATCACCCCCATACTCTCTCCCTATTATCACCACAGTATCACCCCAACAATGCCAACCCCCAGCATCGCATTAACACTGTCTCTCTCTGATGTCTCCCCCGCACAGTACAAAAACAACACCCCCCAGCATCCCTTCCCAACACCACTCCAGAGTCACACCTTAAGAACATCGCCACAACCTTACTCCCTGGTGCCCCTGCAAAGTTAACACCCAGTGATACCCCAACAATACTACCCAACAGCACCAGTATCACTTCATCATCAATTCAGTGTTGCCCCAACAATGTCGCTCCTTGACCTTGCCCCCTAGTGATGCCCCAACATCTCTCCTCAACATTGTCTCCCTCACCTTCATCCCCACCACCTCCCACTCCTCTTTAGTCCCCTCACCCCTGTCACTCCCACCCCCATATCTACCTCTAGCATGCCTCCCTGATGTCACCCTCCCAGCGATGCCCCCAACATCTCCCCAGTGTCACCCCATTTTCAACCCAGAATCATCCCCCAATATCTCTCTCTCAAACATAACCCCAGTGTCTCCTTAACTACGTCACTTCTTGACTTCAGCACCCACCAATACCTAACATAACCCCCAATGTCACTGCCTTATATCACCCCAGTGTCACCTCCAACAATGTCATACAAAAGTCTCCCCCAGCATCTCTCCTTGAAGTAACACTTAACATTCCCCACAGTATAAGTGCAATATTACTTTTGGACCTTTGAAACAACAAATTGCCAGCAAGGAGAGAACAGGAACAAAGCAGTGGTGGATGCGACAGCATCATCACCATGTCAAACAGCATCTCCCCCCCAACCAACACTACCAACAGCATCTCCCCCCCCCAACCAACAACACCAGGAACAGCATCTCCCCCAACCAACCAACGCCAGGAACAGGATCACCCCCCCCAGCCAACACCAACAAAAACAGCATCTCTCCCCCCAGCCAACACCAGCAGTGACACCACAGCTTCACTCCTTGCTGTTAAACATCAGTGGTACCCCAACATCACCGCACCACTTCATTCACCAATGTCTCCCCCAGTGCCGCCTCAGTACCATCTCTGAGTGCCACCTATCAGTGCCACCCCCAACCAACACCACCAACAGCATCTGCCCCCCCGAAAAACACCACCAAGAGCATCTGTCCCCCCCGAACCACACCACCAAGAGCATCTGCCCCCCCCAAACAACACCACCAACAGCATCTCCCCCCCCAAACAACACCACCAACAGCATCTACCCCCAGCCAACACCACCAACAGCATCTCTCCCCCCAGCCAACACCACCAGGAAAGCATTTCCCCCCCAGCCAACACCACCAACAGCATCGTCCCCCCCAACCAACACCACCAACAGCATGTCCCCCCCCAACCAACACCACCAACAGCATCTCTCCCCCCAGCAAACACCACCAACAGCATCTCCCCCTCAACAAACACCACCAACAGCATCTGCCCCCCCCACCAACACCACCAACAGCATCTGCCCCAACCACCAACACCACCAACAGCATCTCCCCCCCCCAACCAACACCACCAACAGCATCTCCCCCCCCAACCAACACCACCAACAGCATCTGCCCCCCCCCACCAACACCACCAACAGCATCTCCCCCTCAACAAACACCACCAACAGCATCTGCCCCCCCAACCAACACCACCAACAGCATCTACCCCCAGCCAACACCACCAACAGCATCTCTCCCCCCAGCCAACACCACCAGGAAAGCATTTCCCCCCCAGCCAACACCACCAACAGCATCGTCCCCCCCAACCAACACCACCAACAGCATGTCCCCCCCCAACCAACACCACCAACAGCATCTCTCCCCCCAGCAAACACCACCAACAGCATCTCCCCCTCAACAAACACCACCAACAGCATCTGCCCCTCAACCAACACCACCAACAGCATCTGCCCCAACCACCAACACCACCAACAGCATCTCCCCCCCCCAACCAACACCACCAACAGCATCTCCCCCCCCAACCAACACCACCAACAGCATCTGCCCCCCCCCCACCAACACCACCAACAGCATCTCCCCCTCAACAAACACCACCAACAGCATCTGCCCCCCCAACCAACACCACCAACAGCATCTCCCCCCCCAGACAACACCACCAACAGCATCTCCCCCCCAACCAACACCACCAACAGCATCTCCCCCCCAGACAACACCACCAACAGCATCTCCCCCCCAGCCAACACCACCAACAGCATCTCCCCCCAGCCAACACCACCAACAGCATCTCTCCCCCCAGCCAACACCACCAACAGCATCTCTCCCCCCAGCCAACACCACCAACAGCATCTGCCCCTCAACCAACACCACCAACAGCATCTGCCCCCCCAACCAACACCACCAACAGCATCTCCCCCCCCAAACACCACCACCAACAGCATCTCCCCCCTCAACCAACACCACCAACAGCATCTCCCCCTCAACAAACACCACCAACAGCATCTGCCCCCCCCAACCAACACCACCAACAGCATCTGCCCCGCCCCCCAACCAACACCACCAACAGCTTCTCCACTCCCAAACAACACCACCAACAGCTTCTCCCCCCCCAAACCCTTGGTCTCCCACCCTCACTGTCACTCCCACCTTAATGTCTTCTCTCAGTGTGACTCCCTGATGTCACCCCCACTGATACCTCAACATCCCCCCAGTGATAGCAAACAATGTCTCCCCAAGAACGTCATCTTCCAGCATCACCCCAGTGTCACTCCTTGACTTCAGCCCCCACTGATATTCTGACATAACCGCCTATGTCACTGCTGTATGTCACACCCACATGTCCCCCACATCTCTCCTCTATGTGACCCATAGCAGTCCCACAGTGCACCATTACTTTATGACCCCCGGGAGGCGGCAAAGCGCCGGAAAGCAGAGAGCAGAACATGGCAGCAGTGGGTGGGACAGGCAGTGCCAGCAGGGCGTCCCCTGCACCAAAGGGCACCGTGCCTCTCCCCCACCGCTGCCTCTCTCCAGCTGTGCTTCTCCCCAGGGTCTGCAGGGTTTGTTCCATTGCTGCACCGCATCTGCGTGGCCAGCGCAGGACACAGAGCCCAAGTGGAACTCCTGCTCACACAACAACTCTTGCTTTGATTCCCTGACACATCTCCCAACAGTGCCACCCCAAAGTGTCGCCCAAGTGTTACTCTCTGATTCCCCCCCTCAGTTGCTCTCCAACATCACTCCCAGCATGACCCCATCATCCACACCCCACAACACCCCAAATCAGTGCCCCCATAACGTTCCCAGCATCCTTCTCCTAAGTCCCCCCCCAGTGTCACTTCCCAACATCACACCAATGTCACTGTGTCACTCGGGGGTGTCCCCAGAAGTGACACCACAGCTTCACTCCTTGCTGTTAAACATCAGTGGTACCCCAACATCACCGCACCACTTCATTCACCAATGTCTCCCCAAGTGCCGCCTCAGTACCATCTCTGAGTGCCACCTATCAGTGCCACCCCCAACCAACACCACCAACAGCATCTCTCCCCCCCAGCCAACACCACCAACAGCATCTCCCCCCAGCCAACACCACCAACAGCATCTCCCCCCCAGACAACACCACCAACAGCATCTCCCCCCCCAGACAACACCACCAACAGCATCTCCCCCCCAGCCAACACCACCAACAGCATCTCCCCCCAGCCAACACCACCAACAGCATCTCTCCCCCCAGCCAACACCACCAACAGCATCTCTCCCCCCAGCCAACACCACCAACAGCATCTCTCCCCCCAGCCAACACCACCAACAGCATCTGCCCCTCAACCAACACCACCAACAGCATCGTCCCCCCCAACCAACACCACCAACAGCATGTCCCCCCCCAACCAACACCACCAACAGCATCTCTCCCCCCAGCCAACACCACCAACAGCATCTCTCCCCCCAGCCAACACCACCAACAGCATCTGCCCCCCCCACCAACACCACCAACAGCATCTGCCCCAACCACCAACACCACCAACAGCATCTCCCCCCCCAACCAACACCACCAACAGCATCTCCCCCCCAACCTACACCACCAACAGCATGTCCCCCCCCCAACCAACACCACCAACAGCATCTCTCCCCCCAGCCAACACCACCAACAGCATCTCTCCCCCCAGCCAACACCACCAACAGCATCTGCCCCCCCCACCAACACCACCAACAGCATCTGCCCCAACCACCAACACCACCAACAGCATCTCCCCCCCCAACCAACACCACCAACAGCATCTCCCCCCCAACCTACACCACCAACAGCATCTGCCCCCCCCAGCCAACACCACCAACAGCATCTCTCCCCCCAGCCAACACCACCAACAGCATCTCTCCCCCCAGCCAACACCACCAACAGCATCTCTCCCCCCAGCCAACACCACCAACAGCATCTGCCCCTCAACCAACACCACCAACAGCATCGTCCCCCCCAACCAACACCACCAACAGCATGTCCCCCCCCAACCAACACCACCAACAGCATCTCTCCCCCCAGCCAACACCACCAACAGCATCTCCCCCTCAACAAACACCACCAACAGCATCTGCCCCCCCCACCAACACCACCAACAGCATCTCCCCCCCCAACCAACACCACCAACAGCATCTCCCCCCCAACCAACACCACCAACAGCATCTGCCCCCCCCACCAACACCACCAACAGCATCTCCCCCCAGCCAACACCACCAACAGCATCTCTCCCCCCAGCCAACACCACCAACAGCATCTCTCCCCCCAAACAACACCACCAACAGCATCTACCCCCAGCCAACACCACCAACAGCATCTCTCCCCCCAGCCAACACCACCAGGAAAGCATTTCCCCCCCAGCCAACACCACCAACAGCATCGTCCCCCCCAACCAACACCACCAACAGCATGTCCCCCCCCAACCAACACCACCAACAGCATCTCTCCCCCCAGCAAACACCACCAACAGCATCTCCCCCTCAACAAACACCACCAACAGCATCTGCCCCCCCCCACCAACACCACCAACAGCATCTGCCCCAACCACCAACACCACCAACAGCATCTCCCCCCCCCAACCAACACCACCAACAGCATCTCCCCCCCCAACCAACACCACCAACAGCATCTGCCCCCCCCCACCAACACCACCAACAGCATCTCCCCCTCAACAAACACCACCAACAGCATCTGCCCCCCCAACCAACACCACCAACAGCATCTCCCCCCCCAGACAACACCACCAACAGCATCTCCCCCCCAACCAACACCACCAACAGCATCTCCCCCCCCAGACAACACCACCAACAGCATCTCCCCCCCAGCCAACACCACCAACAGCATCTCCCCCCAGCCAACACCACCAACAGCATCTCTCCCCCCAGCCAACACCACCAACAGCATCTCTCCCCCCAGCCAACACCACCAACAGCATCTGCCCCTCAACCAACACCACCAACAGCATCTGCCCCCCCAACCAACACCACCAACAGCATCTCCCCCCCCAAACACCACCACCAACAGCATCTCCCCCCTCAACCAACACCACCAACAGCATCTCCCCCTCAACAAACACCACCAACAGCATCTGCCCCCCCCAACCAACACCACCAACAGCATCTGCCCCGCCCCCCAACCAACACCACCAACAGCTTCTCCACTCCCAAACAACACCACCAACAGCTTCTCCCCCCCCAAACCCTTGGTCTCCCACCCTCACTGTCACTCCCACCTTAATGTCTTCTCTCAGTGTGACTCCCTGATGTCACCCCCACTGATACCTCAACATCCCCCCAGTGATAGCAAACAATGTCTCCCCAAGAACGTCATCTTCCAGCATCACCCCAGTGTCACTCCTTGACTTCAGCCCCCACTGATATTCTGACATAACCGCCTATGTCACTGCTGTATGTCACACCCACATGTCCCCCACATCTCTCCTCTATGTGACCCATAGCAGTCCCACAGTGCACCATTACTTTATGACCCCCGGGAGGCGGCAAAGCGCCGGAAAGCAGAGAGCAGAACATGGCAGCAGTGGGTGGGACAGGCAGTGCCAGCAGGGCGTCCCCTGCACCAAAGGGCACCGTGCCTCTCCCCCACCGCTGCCTCTCTCCAGCTGTGCTTCTCCCCAGGGTCTGCAGGGTTTGTTCCATTGCTGCACCGCATCTGCGTGGCCAGCGCAGGACACAGAGCCCAAGTGGAACTCCTGCTCACACAACAACTCTTGCTTTGATTCCCTGACACATCTCCCAACAGTGCCACCCCAAAGTGTCGCCCAAGTGTTACTCTCTGATTCCCCCCCTCAGTTGCTCTCCAACATCACTCCCAGCATGACCCCATCATCCACACCCCACAACACCCCAAATCAGTGCCCCCATAACGTTCCCAGCATCCTTCTCCTAAGTCCCCCCCCAGTGTCACTTCCCAACATCACACCAATGTCACTGTGTCACTCGGGGGTGTCCCCAGAAGTGACACCACAGCTTCACTCCTTGCTGTTAAACATCAGTGGTACCCCAACATCACCGCACCACTTCATTCACCAATGTCTCCCCAAGTGCCGCCTCAGTACCATCTCTGAGTGCCACCTATCAGTGCCACCCCCAACCAACACCACCAACAGCATCTGCCCCCCCGAACAACACCACCAAGAGCATCTGTCCCCCCCGAACCACACCACCAAGAGCATCTGCCCCCCCCAAACAACACCACCAACAGCATCTCCCCCCCCAAACAACACCACCAACAGCATCTACCCCCAGCCAACACCACCAACAGCATCTCTCCCCCCAGCCAACACCACCAGGAAAGCATTTCCCCCCCAGCCAACACCACCAGGAAAGCATTTCCCCCCCAGCCAACACCACCAACAGCATCGCCCCGCCCAACCAACACCACCAACAGCATGTCCCCCCCCAACCAACACCACCAACAGCATCTCTCCCCCCAGCCAACACCACCAACAGCATCTCACCCTCAACAAACACCACCAACAGCATCTCCCCCCCCAACCAACACCACCAACAGCATCTCCCCCCAGCCAACACCACCAACAGCATCTCCCCCCAGCCAACACCACCAACAGCATCTCTCCCCCCAGCCAACACCACCAACAGCATCTGCCCCTCAACCAACACCACCAACAGCATCTGCCCCTCAACCAACACCACCAACAGCATCTGCCCCCCCAACCAACACCACCAACAGCATCTCCCCCCCCAAACACCACCACCAACAGCATCTCTCCCCCAACCAACACCACCAACAGCATCTCCCCCTCAACAAACACCACCAACAGCATCTGCCCCTCAACAAACACCACCAACAGCATCTGCCCCCCCCAACCAACACCACCAACAGCATCTGCCCCCCCCCAACCAACACCACCAACAGCTTCACCACTCCCAAACAACACCACCAACAGCTTCTCCCCCCCAAACCCTTGGTCTCCCACCCTCACTGTCACTCCCACCTTAATGTCTTCTCTCAGTGTGACTCCCTGATGTCACCCCCACTGATACCTCAACATCCCCCCAGTGATAGCAAACAATGTCTCCCCAAGAACGTCATCTTCCAGCATCACCCCAGTGTCACTCCTTGACTTCAGCCCCCACTGATATTCTGACATAACCGCCTATGTCACTGCTGTATGTCACCCCCACATGTCCCCCACATCTCTCCTCTATGTGACCCATAGCAGTCCCACAGTGCACCATTACTTTATGACCCCCGGGAGGCGGCAAAGCGCCGGAAAGCAGAGAGCAGAACATGGCAGCAGTGGGTGGGACAGGCAGTGCCAGCAGGGCGTCCCCTGCACCAAAGGGCACCGTGCCTCTCCCCCACCGCTGCCTCTCTCCAGCTGTGCTTCTCCCCAGGGTCTGCAGGGTTTGTTCCATTGCTGCACCGCATCTGCGTGGCCAGCACAGGACACAGAGCCCAAGTGGAACTCCTGCTCACACAACAACTCTTGCTTTGATTCCCTGACACATCTCCCAACAGTGCCACCCCAAAGTGTCGCCCAAGTGTTACTCTCTGATTCCCCCCCTCAGTTGCTCTCCAACATCACTCCCAGCATGACCCCATCATCCACACCCCACAACACCCCAAATCAGTGCCCCCATAACGTTCCCAGCATCCTTCTCCTAAGTCCCCCCCCAGTGTCACTTCCCAACATCACACCAATGTCACTGTGTCACTCGGGGGTGTCCCCAGCAGTGACACCACAGCTTCACTCCTTGCTGTTAAACATCAGTGGTACCCCAACATCACCGCACCACTTCATTCACCAATGTCTCCCCCAGTGCCGCCTCAGTACCATCTCTGAGTGCCACCTATCAGTGCCACCCCCAACCAACACCACCAACAGCATCTGCCCCCCCTGAACAACACCACCAAGAGCATCTGTCCCCCCCGAACCACACCACCAAGAGCATCTGCCCCCCCCAAACAACACCACCAACAGCATCTCCCCCCCCAAACAACACCACCAACAGCATCTACCCCCAGCCAACACCACCAACAGCATCTCTCCCCCCAGCCAACACCACCAGGAAAGCATTTCCCCCCCAGCCAACACCACCAACAGCATGTCCCCCCCCAGCCAACACCACCAACAGCATCTCCCCCTCAACAAACACCACCAACAGCATCTGCCCCCCCCACCAACACCACCAACAGCATCTGCCCCTCAACCAACACCACCAACAGCATCTCCCCCCCCAACCAACACCACCAACAGCATCTGCCCCCCCCACCAACACCACCAACAGCATCTCCCCCCAGCCAACACCACCAACAGCATCTCTCCCCCCAGCCAACACCACCAACAGCATCTCCCCCCAGCCAACACCACCAACAGCATCTCCCCCCCAGACAACACCACCAACAGCATCTCCCCCCCCAGACAACACCACCAACAGCATCTCCCCCCCAGCCAACACCACCAACAGCATCTCCCCCCAGCCAACACCACCAACAGCATCTCTCCCCCCAGCCAACACCACCAACAGCATCTCTCCCCCCAGCCAACACCACCAACAGCATCTCTCCCCCCAGCCAACACCACCAACAGCATCTGCCCCTCAACCAACACCACCAACAGCATCGTCCCCCCCAACCAACACCACCAACAGCATGTCCCCCCCCAACCAACACCACCAACAGCATCTCTCCCCCCAGCCAACACCACCAACAGCATCTCTCCCCCCAGCCAACACCACCAACAGCATCTCTCCCCCCAGCCAACACCACCAACAGCATCTGCCCCCCCCACCAACACCACCAACAGCATCTGCCCCAACCACCAACACCACCAACAGCATCTCCCCCCCCAACCAACACCACCAACAGCATCTCCCCCCCAACCTACACCACCAACAGCATCTGCCCCCCCCAGCCAACACCACCAACAGCATCTCTCCCCCCAGCCAACACCACCAACAGCATCTCTCCCCCCAGCCAACACCACCAACAGCATCTCTCCCCCCAGCCAACACCACCAACAGCATCTGCCCCTCAACCAACACCACCAACAGCATCGTCCCCCCCAACCAACACCACCAACAGCATGTCCCCCCCCAACCAACACCACCAACAGCATCTCTCCCCCCAGCCAACACCACCAACAGCATCTCCCCCTCAACAAACACCACCAACAGCATCTGCCCCCCCCACCAACACCACCAACAGCATCTCCCCCCCCAACCAACACCACCAACAGCATCTCCCCCCCAACCAACACCACCAACAGCATCTGCCCCCCCCACCAACACCACCAACAGCATCTCCCCCCAGCCAACACCACCAACAGCATCTCTCCCCCCAGCCAACACCACCAACAGCATCTCCCCCCAGCCAACACCACCAACAGCATCTCCCCCTCAACCAACACCACCAACAGCATCTGCCCCCCCAACCAACACCACCAACAGCATCTCCCCCCCAGACAACACCACCAACAGCATCTCCCCCCCAGACAACACCACCAACAGCATCTCCCCCCCAGCCAACACCACCAACAGCATCTCCCCCCAGCCAACACCACCAACAGCATCTCTCCCCCCAGCCAACACCACCAACAGCATCTCTCCCCCCAGCCAACACCACCAACAGCATCTCCCCCCCCAAACAACACCACCAACAGCATCTACCCCCAGCCAACACCACCAACAGCATCTCTCCCCCCAGCCAACACCACCAGGAAAGCATTTCCCCCCCAGCCAACACCACCAACAGCATGTCCCCCCCCAGCCAACACCACCAACAGCATCTCCCCCTCAACAAACACCACCAACAGCATCTGCCCCCCCCACCAACACCACCAACAGCATCTGCCCCTCAACCAACACCACCAACAGCATCTCCCCCCCCAACCAACACCACCAACAGCATCTGCCCCCCCCACCAACACCACCAACAGCATCTCCCCCCAGCCAACACCACCAACAGCATCTCTCCCCCCAGCCAACACCACCAACAGCATCTCCCCCCAGCCAACACCACCAACAGCATCTCCCCCCCAGACAACACCACCAACAGCATCTCCCCCCCCAGACAACACCACCAACAGCATCTCCCCCCCAGCCAACACCACCAACAGCATCTCCCCCCAGCCAACACCACCAACAGCATCTCTCCCCCCAGCCAACACCACCAACAGCATCTCTCCCCCCAGCCAACACCACCAACAGCATCTCTCCCCCCAGCCAACACCACCAACAGCATCTGCCCCTCAACCAACACCACCAACAGCATCGTCCCCCCCAACCAACACCACCAACAGCATGTCCCCCCCCAACCAACACCACCAACAGCATCTCTCCCCCCAGCCAACACCACCAACAGCATCTCTCCCCCCAGCCAACACCACCAACAGCATCTCTCCCCCCAGCCAACACCACCAACAGCATCTGCCCCCCCCACCAACACCACCAACAGCATCTGCCCCAACCACCAACACCACCAACAGCATCTCCCCCCCCAACCAACACCACCAACAGCATCTCCCCCCCAACCTACACCACCAACAGCATCTGCCCCCCCCAGCCAACACCACCAACAGCATCTCTCCCCCCAGCCAACACCACCAACAGCATCTCTCCCCCCAGCCAACACCACCAACAGCATCTCTCCCCCCAGCCAACACCACCAACAGCATCTGCCCCTCAACCAACACCACCAACAGCATCGTCCCCCCCAACCAACACCACCAACAGCATGTCCCCCCCCAACCAACACCACCAACAGCATCTCTCCCCCCAGCCAACACCACCAACAGCATCTCCCCCTCAACAAACACCACCAACAGCATCTGCCCCCCCCACCAACACCACCAACAGCATCTCCCCCCCCAACCAACACCACCAACAGCATCTCCCCCCCAACCAACACCACCAACAGCATCTGCCCCCCCCACCAACACCACCAACAGCATCTCCCCCCAGCCAACACCACCAACAGCATCTCTCCCCCCAGCCAACACCACCAACAGCATCTCCCCCCAGCCAACACCACCAACAGCATCTCCCCCTCAACCAACACCACCAACAGCATCTGCCCCCCCAACCAACACCACCAACAGCATCTCCCCCCCAGACAACACCACCAACAGCATCTCCCCCCCAGACAACACCACCAACAGCATCTCCCCCCCAGCCAACACCACCAACAGCATCTCCCCCCAGCCAACACCACCAACAGCATCTCTCCCCCCAGCCAACACCACCAACAGCATCTCTCCCCCCAGCCAACACCACCAACAGCATCTCTCCCCCCAGCCAACACCACCAACAGCATCTCTCCCCCCAGCCAACACCACCAACAGCATCTGCCCCCCCAACCAACACCACCAACAGCATCTCCCCCTCCAAACACCACCACCAACAGCATCTCTCCCCTCAACCAACACCACCAACAGCATCTCCCCCTCAACAAACACCACCAACAGCATCTCCCCCTCAACAAACACCACCAACAGCATCTGCCCCCCCAACCAACACCACCAACAGCATCTGCCCCCCCTCCCAACCAACACCACCAACAGCTTCTCCACTCCCAAACAACACCACCAACAGCTTCTCCCCCCCCAAACCCTTGGTCTCCCACCCTCACTGTCACTCCCACCTTAATGTCTTCTCTCAGTGTGACTCCCTGATGTCACCCCCACTGATACCTCAACATCCCCCCAGTGATAGCAAACAATGTCTCCCCAAGAACGTCATCTTCCAGCATCACCCCAGTGTCACTCCTTGACTTCAGCCCCCACTGATATTCTGACATAACCGCCTATGTCACTGCTGTATGTCACCCCCACATGTCCCCCACATCTCTCCTCTATGTGACCCATAGCAGTCCCACAGTGCACCATTACTTTATGACCCCCGGGAGGCGGCAAAGCGCCGGAAAGCAGAGAGCAGAACATGGCAGCAGTGGGTGGGACAGGCAGTGCCAGCAGGGCGTCCCCTGCACCAAAGGGCACCGTGCCTCTCCCCCACCGCTGCCTCTCTCCAGCTGTGCTTCTCCCCAGGGTCTGCAGGGTTTGTTCCATTGCTGCACCGCATCTGCGTGGCCAGCGCAGGACACAGAGCCCAAGTGGAACTCCTGCTCACACAACAACTCTTGCTTTGATTCCCTGACACATCTCCCAACAGTGCCACCCCAAAGTGTCGCCCAAGTGTTACTCTCTGATTCCCCCCCTCAGTTGCTCTCCAACATCACTCCCAGCATGACCCCATCATCCACACCCCACAACACCCCAAATCAGTGCCCCCATAACGTTCCCAGCATCCTTCTCCTAAGTCCCCCCACAGTGTCACTTCCCAACATCACACCAATGTCACTGTGTCACTCGGGGGTGTCCCCAGCAGTGACACCACAGCTTCACTCCTTGCTGTTAAACATCAGTGGTACCCCAACATCACCGCACCACTTCATTCACCAATGTCTCCCCCAGTGCCGCCTCAGTACCATCTCTGAGTGCCACCTATCAGTGCCACCCCCAACCAACACCACCAACAGCATCTGCCCCCCCGAACAACACCACCAAGAGCATCTGTCCCCCCCGAACCACACCACCAAGAGCATCTGCCCCCCCCAAACAACACCACCAACAGCATCTCCCCCCCCAAACAACACCACCAACAGCATCTACCCCCAGCCAACACCACCAACAGCATCTCTCCCCCCAGCCAACACCACCAGGAAAGCATTTCCCCCCCAGCCAACACCACCAACAGCATCGCCCCCCCCAACCAACACCACCAACAGCATGTCCCCCCCCCAACCAACACCACCAACACCATCTCTCCCCCCAGCCAACACCACCAACAGCATCTCCCCCTCAACAAACACCACCAACAGCATCTGCCCCCCCCACCAACACCACCAACAGCATCTGCCCCCCCCACCAACACCACCAACAGCATCTGCCCCCCCCACCAACACCACCAACAGCATCACCCCCCCAACCAACACCACCAACAGCATCTCCCCCCCAACCAACACCTCCAACAGCATCTGCCCCCCCCACCAACACCACCAACAGCATCTCCCCCCAGCCAACACCACCAACAGCATCTCTCCCCCCAGCCAACACCACCAACAGCATCTCTCCCCCCAGCCAACACCACCAACAGCATCTCTCCCCCCAGCCAACACCACCAACAGCATCTCTCCCCCCAGCCAACACCACCAACAGCATCTCCCCCTCAACCAACACCACCAACAGCATCTGCCCCCCCAACCAACACCACCAACAGCATCTGCCCCCCCAGACAACACCACCAACAGCATCTCCCCCCCCAGACAACACCACCAACAGCATCTCCCCCCCCAGCCAACACCACCAACAGCATCTCCCCCCCCAGACAACACCACCAACAGCATCTCCCCCCCCAGCCAACACCACCAACAGCATCTCCCCCCCAGCCAACACCACCAACAGCATCTCCCCCTCAACCAACACCACCAACAGCATCTGCCCCCCCAACCAACACCACCAACAGCATCTCCCCCCCCAAACACCACCACCAACAGCATCTCTCCCCCCAACCAACACCACCAACAGCATCTCTCCCCCCAACCAACACCACCAACAGCATCTCCCCCTCAACAAACACCACCAACAGCATCTGCCCCCCCAACCAACACCACCAACAGCATCTGCCCCCCCCCAACCAACACCACCAACAGCATCTGCCCCCCCCCCCAACCAACACCACCAACAGCTTCTCCACTCCCAAACAACACCACCAACAGCTTCTCCCCCCCCAAACCCTTGGTCTCCCACCCTCACTGTCACTCCCACCTTAATGTCTTCTCTCAGTGTGACTCCCTGATGTCACCCCCACTGATACCTCAACATCCCCCCCAGTGATAGCAAACAATGTCTCCCCAAGAACGTCATCTTCCAGCATCACCCCAGTGTCACTCCTTGACTTCAGCCCCCACTGATATTCTGACATAACCGCCTATGTCACTGCTGTATGTCACACCCACATGTCCCCCACATCTCTCCTCTATGTGACCCATAGCAGTCCCACAGTGCACCATTACTTTATGACCCCCGGGAGGCGGCAAAGCGCCGGAAAGCAGAGAGCAGAACATGGCAGCAGTGGGTGGGACAGGCAGTGCCAGCAGGGCGTCCCCTGCACCAAAGGGCACCGTGCCTCTCCCCCACCGCTGCCTCTCTCCAGCTGTGCTTCTCCCCAGGGTCTGCAGGGTTTGTTCCATTGCTGCACCGCATCTGCGTGGCCAGCGCAGGACACAGAGCCCAAGTGGAACTCCTGCTCACACAACAACTCTTGCTTTGATTCCCTGACACATCTCCCAACAGTGCCACCCCAAAGTGTCGCCCAAGTGTTACTCTCTGATTCCCCCCCTCAGTTGCTCTCCAACATCACTCCCAGCATGACCCCATCATCCACACCCCACAACACCCCAAATCAGTGCCCCCATAACGTTCCCAGCATCCTTCTCCTAAGTCCCCCCCCAGTGTCACTTCCCAACATCACACCAATGTCACTGTGTCACTCGGGGGTGTCCCCAGAAGTGACACCACAGCTTCACTCCTTGCTGTTAAACATCAGTGGTACCCCAACATCACCGCACCACTTCATTCACCAATGTCTCCCCAAGTGCCGCCTCAGTACCATCTCTGAGTGCCACCTATCAGTGCCACCCCCAACCAACACCACCAACAGCATCTGCCCCCCCGAACAACACCACCAAGAGCATCTGTCCCCCCCGAACCACACCACCAAGAGCATCTGCCCCCCCCAAACAACACCACCAACAGCATCTCCCCCCCCAAACAACACCACCAACAGCATCTACCCCCAGCCAACACCACCAACAGCATCTCTCCCCCCAGCCAACACCACCAGGAAAGCATTTCCCCCCCAGCCAACACCACCAACAGCATCTGCCCCGCCCCCCAACCAACACCACCAACAGCTTCTCCACTCCCAAACAACACCACCAACAGCTTCTCCCCCCCCAACCAACACCACCAACAGCATCTCTCCCCCCAACCAACACCACCAACAGCATCTGCCCCCCCAACCAACACCACCAACAGCATCTGCCCCCCCCAGCCAACACCACCAACAGCATCTGCCCCGCCCCCCAACCAACACCACCAACAGCTTCTCCACTCCCAAACAACACCACCAACAGCTTCTCCCCCCCCAAACCCTTGGTCTCCCACCCTCACTGTCACTCCCACCTTAATGTCTTCTCTCAGTGTGACTCCCTGATGTCACCCCCACTGATACCTCAACATCCCCCCAGTGATAGCAAACAATATCTCCCCAAGAACGTCATCTTCCAGCATCACCCCAGTGTCACTCCTTGACTTCAGCCCCCACTGATATTCTGACATAACCGCCTATGTCACTGCTGTATGTCACCCCCACATGTCCCCCACATCTCTTCTCTATGTGACCCATAGCAGTCCCACAGTGCACCATTACTTTATGACCCCCGGGAGGCGGCAAAGCGCCGGAAAGCAGAGAGCAGAACATGGCAGCAGTGGGTGGGACAGGCAGTGCCAGCAGGGCGTCCCCTGCACCAAAGGGCACCGTGCCTCTCCCCCACCGCTGCCTCTCTCCAGCTGTGCTTCTCCCCAGGGTCTGCAGGGTTTGTTCCATTGCTGCACCGCATCTGCGTGGCCAGCGCAGGACACAGAGCCCAAGTGGAACTCCTGCTCACACAACAACTCTTGGTTTGCGTGCCCAACACCGCCCCCCAGGTTCAGCCCCAAAATGTCACCCTAACATTACTCCCTGATGTCCTCCCCGCAGGTGAGGCCTTAAAGTCACCCCCCACCATCCATGCCCCACATCACCCCAACAACATCAGCCCAAAGCATCAATGCCCTACTAGAACCTAATGCTCTCAGCCCCCAGCATCCTCCCCCAACATCCCTTCCTGGTGTCACTGCAGCATTGCCCCACAGCATCCCCCCATAACAGCATCCCCCCATAACAGGATGGACAACACAGCATAACAACATAACAATCAACTCCCATCAAATGAGAACAATACCTAAATACAACAAACATGGACACAAGAATCAAAGAGAAAAACTACCCTACCTTGGAAGATCTCCAGTATGTAAAGAGCTCCAGGAAGAACTGGTCAGCTCTACTTCCTGGCCTTAAATGATGGCTGGGAAGGGGTGGTCCTGGCCCCTCCCCTTCCTGTCATCAGCAGCATTGCACACACCTGAGCTCCCCCGGTTTGGCCCTGCCCCCCCACCACGTGCGCCATCAGTGCTCCAAGTCCTCACTCAGCATTTCCACTGCACCCCCAGCATCACCCCAACATCTCCCCAACAGTGTCACCTCAACAGCGTCACCCCAACATCACTACTACAGTGTCACCCCAAAATCACCACTACAGCATTACCCCAACATCACCACTACAGCGTCACCCCAACATCACCCCAACAGTGTCACCCCAACAGTGTCACCCCAACAACACCACTACAGTGTCACCCCAAAATCACCACTACAGCATTACCCCAACATCACCACTACAGCATCACCCCAACATCTCCCCAACAGTGTCACCTCAACAGCGTCACCCCAACATCACCACTACAGTGTCACCCCAAAATCACCACTACAGCGTCACCCCAACATCACCCCAACAGCGCCACTCCAGCATCATCACTATTGCGTCACCCCAACAGCATCACCCCAACATCACCACTACAGTGTCACCCCAACAGCATCACCCGAACATCATCACTACAGCGTCACCCCAGCATCATCACTACAGTGTCACCACTGCATTACCACTACAGTGTCACCCAACAGCGTCACCCCAACATCGCCCCCCCAGTGTCACTCCTCATCACCCAAATGTCATCTCAGCATCACTCCCTGGCATCACCCCAATTTCACCCCCACTGTCCCTCCCTTGTGTCACCCCCCCAGCATCACCCCAACATCACTGCTGCTGTCACCCCACACCGTCCCCCTGTCCCCCAATCCCCACGCTGTCACTCCCTGTCCCTCCATTCCTCCCCAGCCCCCATCCCTGCTGTATCCCCCTCGTTACCCCCATGTCCCTCTGGTCCCACCTGCTGGTTCTGGCCCCCAACTGCAGTGCATTGCCCCACGAGCTGTTCTATGTCATCTTTGGTGTCACCTCCATCAGCATCTGCGGGGACAGTCCAGAGCTGTATCCCCTGTCTCCTATGCCGCCACGTGCCCCCCATGTCCCCCCATGTCTCCATGTCCCCTCTGTGCCCTCATGTTCCACCATGACCTCACCGTGGCAATGGTGCACAGCACACAGGTGGCCAATGTGGCACAGCAGTGTCCTCACCTCTGTCCCTGCTGTCACCAACACTGTCACCACCACCTCCACACAATTGATGGACACCGGGGATGTGCCTCTGGGGGATGTGGAGACACTGGGGACACTGGGGGTGACACTGGGGACACACTGACATTGAGGACAGTGGGGAGATATTGAGGGGACATTGTGGGTAAGCTGATGGTGTGGCAACACCGGGGCATGGGGACATGGAGAGGGACACTGTGGGGATCCAGGGGGATGCGGGGACACTGTGGACGTTGGGGAGACACTGTGGATGTTGTAGAGACATCGTGGAGCAGTGGGGGATGTGGGGACACTGGGGCAGTAATGGGGGAGCTCATCCGTTGATCATCCCCCCCCTGCTGGACAGGCAGACCTGGTTTATTTTAGTTTATTCACACCTGTATGGGAACTGTCAGTCACAGCCCGAGCTGTGATGGAGCACCTGGTGAGGGGGGCGTGGCCAGCCCTGGGAGCACAGGTGGGAGCAGTTAAGCCGTGGGAGGGGATAGGAGGAGATCCCTGGCTCCACCCCCCCCTGCCCTCATTTAAGGGCCGGCAGCCGCAGGGGCAGCATCTCAGCCTGGAGCTGCTTCCTATGGAGCCTGTGGGTGAATGCTGCTCCTTGGAGTAAGGTCAGTGATTTCTGTTTTGCTTTTGGGTTATGCTTTTTGTCGTTTTGGGGATTTGATTCTGGTTTAAGGGAGCTATGTTTGTTCTTTGTTCTCTCTATGCCCTTCCTTTTTTCTGTAAGGGAGGTGCTGGGGTTACTTCTTTTTCTCTGAACTGGTGATGGAGGAGCTGCTGTTTATTCTGTTCTTTCACTACTGTCTCATTTCTGGAACACTTCAATCAGCCCCAGGGTAATGCTGCTCAGCTGATAGAGCACTGCAGCTCTGAGAATGTCTGGGGCTTATGCCCTTTTCTATAAAGGGGTTCAGTATTCTCACAATCTTTTTTGTGCTTCTTTTTAAAGCTCTTTTTTTTTTTTTTTGGTTAAGTCTTTGTTTCTTCTTTTACAGTTTTCATCTCATCATCTCCACGCTGGGGTCCTGAACTTTGCTCCTGCATCATCCCAGCCTGTTTTACAACTGTGGTAAATGGTGCTCTACATCAGCTTAGGTGGAGTATTGTTTAAAGGCATTTTGTGACTCGTTATCACATAATGAATTACATTATGTGTTTCTTTGTTCTGATCTCTTTTTACAGCTCAGTGGTGTTTAAGGCTTGCCGGGACTCCTCTAATTGATGGTGTAAGTATTGTGGGATCTGCAGAGCAGGAAAAGGAACACCGTGAGTCCCTCATTTGTGCATCACTCGTATGCAGGCAGGTTTTCTGCTGGCCGTGGTAAGAGATGAAATGGGGTTACAAGTGTTCCTTTCTCAGAGGAGCGCGTTTTTGTAAGAGGTGCTGCTCTGTACGTGTGGGGCAGTGCCTTCATTGCTGTTCTGTGTCCAACAGGTGGCTATGGGGAGCTGCAGCACTCCTGGGGATACAGCAGCTGCACTGAGGAACATGGGGTGCTCCACAAAAGCAGTGAGTAAAACAAAGCTGCATCTCCTGGGATGGCTCAGAACCGGACTCTGCTGACTGGTAACTGGTCACCCACACAGGTAAGGACAGCACACACTCACTGCTGCTTTTCTATCACCTAGCATGGCACGGTGTAGTCCTCACAGAGCTTTTTCCCTGTGCTTCAGGGTACCCAAAAGCTGACTGTTCTTCTCATTTTCCTCCTGGGTGTTGTCCTTGCCCTTTCCCTTGTCTTTCTTTGTTTTGTTCTTCTTCTCTTTGTGCTGCCTCCTTACGTTTGCTCGGTCTTTCTCCTGGCATCGTTCTCTTGGCCCCTGAGTGCATTCCTTGCACTGTTCCCTTTCCACTTTCTGTGCTTTCCCTTTTTCTTCTCCTTGTCTTTTGCCGTTTCCCTGGGCATTTTAGCACCGTTCTCCTGTCCCAGCTCTGGGCCTTTTGGCGTTGCTCTGTTGTTCCTGTAGTGCATTCCTTGCACTGTTCCCCTTCCATGCCCTGTGCTTTCCCTGTTTCTCCTCCTTGTCCTTTGCCTTTTCCCTGGGCATTTTAGAGCCATTCTCTCATCCCAGCTCTGGGCCTTTTGGCGTCGCTCTCTTTGCCCCATAGCGCGTTCCCTGGGCTTTCCCTGTTTCTCCTCATTGTCTTTTGCCCTTTCCCTGGGCTTTTTAGCGCTGTTCTCCTGTCCCAGCTCTGGGCCTTTTGGCGTCGCTCTGTTGTCCCTGTAGCGCATTCCTTGCACCGTTCCCCTTCCATGCCCTGGGCTTTAGTGCATTCCTTGTGCCATTCTCCTTGCCCTCATCTTTGCTGCGTCTTTCCCTGGTTCTTCTCCTTCCCTTGGCCCAGCTCTGGCCCTTTTCTTTGCACTGCTCTCTTGGCCCCATAGTGCAGTCCTTGCGCCGTTCCCTTTCCATCCCCAGGGCATTCCCTGTGCTGTTCTCCTTTGTTCTTCCCCTTGCCTTTCCCTGCACCATTTTCCTTGCCTTTCTTTTGCTTCATCTCTCTCTGGGATTTCACTTTGGCTTTTCCTTGCCTGGGTGTTCCGCTTACCTTTGCCTCCCTGGGATGCGTTGGAGGCAGCTTTGATTTTAATCATCACCTGAACTGTAATCTTAATGGGAGCTCTAAAGGTAATTGTAATCATGTGCAGTGTAACCCTAAACTTAATGCTAGTTGACTTTTTCCTACTTATCTGTTAATCCTATTTAACAATATCTAGATCCTCCAATAACACCGATTGCCTGGAGCACTGCAGCCAGAGTCCAGCAGCCGGACCTCAGCCTACAGCAGTCAGCATCAAGACCCTGCACTTCCTGACTCTACTGAGCTTCTGTATCCCTGCTGCCCCCACCCCTCTCCCTCCCATCTCCCAGGCCCTATTTTGAAGGGATCTGTGCAGCTGCGGGACTAGGCGGCCCACAGAAGGTAATTCCTCAGAGCCCTGCACGGTGCGACAGAGCTGTTCCACCGTAGGTGCAGTAGAGCCTGGGGATAGCACCAACAGGAACACTCGGTGAGTTTCCTGGGAGCTGTCAGCAGGCAGACTTGTTGGTTCTCCCATATCGCATCCTGACCTTCCACGTGTCTCAGCAGCGCTTCTCTGAGGATCCGCTGCACCATCTTTTCCAGCACAGAGGTGAGATCGAGGAGTCGGTGGTTCCTGGGGTCATCCTTTGTCTACATTTTACAAAGAGGTGTAATGCTGCCTTTATTCTTCTCACCAGGGACTTCACCTGATTGCTCTGACTTCAAACACCATTGAGAGCAGCTGTGCGACTTCATCAGCTCATTCCTCAGGACTCCAGGATGCGTCTCATGGGGACCCATAGACTTTGGGATGCTCTGGTTCCCCAGGCGGTTCGGTACCCGATCTCAGCTCACGGTGGGGGGTGGGCGGCATCGCTTCTCCAGTCCCCATATCCCAAACCAAAGCATCTGAGGGCTGTGCGATGAGCAGTCATTAGAGGGGACAAGCAATAAAACTGAGTACCGAACCTTCTCTTTGTGCTCCTGGTGAGCAGCATTGTGCACAGGGTTCAACCACGTTGCTCTGGGCAAGGAGCACTGCTGTGTGTGTTTGTGTAAGAGACGTTGTCCTGTATGTGTGGGACAGCGCCTTCATTGTTGTTCTGTGTCCAGCAGGCGGCCATGGGGAGCTGCAGCACTCCTGGGGATGGAATGTGGACGTGGAGAGTAATGGGAAGCTGCATTTCCTGGAATGTTCTGGAACCGGACTGTGCTGACTGGTAACTGTTCCCCCAGCAAGGTAAGGGCTGCGCACGCCCACCGGTGATTACCCATCGTGCCATGCAGTGCTCCCAGAGCTTGTTCCAGTGCTGTAGGGTATCTAGAGCTGCCTGCCTGTTTCCTTCTGGCTGTTTTCTTTGTCTTTACCTCTTAGCTTTCCCTGTGGTGTTTTCTTTGCCTTTCCTCTTTGCTTTTCCCCCCACCTTTCCCTGTTTCTTCTCCTTGCCGTTTGCCTTTCTCTGCAGTGTTCTCCTTGTGTTTGCCCTGAGTTCTGCCCTGACCTCCTCTTGGCATCGTTCTCTGCCCCCCATTGCTTTCCCTGCGCTGTTCTCCTTCCTCACCCTTTGCTTTTGTCTCTGCCTGGGCCTTTTTGTGCTGTTTTCTTGGCCCATTTCCAGGCTCTCTCTTGGCATCGTTCTCTTGGCCCTTTTGATGCATTTCCTGCATCATTCCCCTTCCTTGCCATGGCTTTCCCTGCAGTGTTCTTCTTGTGTTTGCCGTTAGTTTTGCTGGGGCCTTGTCTTTGTGCCATTCTGTTGGTCCAGCTCAGGGCCTTCTCTTGGCATAGTACTCTTGACCCCCATAGTGCTTTCTTTTTTTGCGCCGTTCCCTCCGTCCCTTTCTCCTTCTTGGGTTTTTGCGCCGTTCCCTCCGTCCCTTTCTCCTTCTTGGGTTTTTGCGCCGTTCCCTCCGTCCCTTTCTCCTTCTTGGGTTTTTGCGCCGTTCCCTCCGTCCCTTTCTCCTTCTTGGGTTTTTGCGCCGTTCCCTCCGTCCCTTTCTCCTTCTTGGGTTTTTGCGCCGTTCCCTCCGTCCCTTTCTCCTTCTTGGGTTTTTGCGCCGTTCCCTCCGTCCCTTTCTCCTTCTTGGGTTTTTGCGCCGTTCCCTCCGTCCCTTTCTCCTTCTTGGGTTTTTGCGCCGTTCCCTTGTTTTCTCTCTGTGTTGCTCTGGCTCTGTGTTGTTTTTGCTGCCTTTGCCCTTTGTTTTGCCTTGGCTTTTCCTGCGATGCTGTCCACGCCCTTCTCCTGGCACTGTTATTGTGGTGCTGCTGTGGCCCTTCTCCTCGTGCCGTTCTGTTTCCTCCTGTTTTCCCCTCGCCATTCCCTGCATAGTTCTCCTCTTCTTTGTCTTTATCCCATTGTCTTTTCCTGAGATGTTCTTGACTTTGCATGCCCTGCCTCTTCTCCTTTCCTTTTCTTTGTTTTTTTTTCTTGGGATTTCACCTTGCTTTTGCCTGCCCTGGGTTCTTGCTTGCCTTTGCTTCACTGGGTTCGGTTGGGTGGCAGCTTTGGTTTTAATGCTGATTTGAACCCCAAGCTTAATGGAAGCTCTAAAGATAATTGTATTAATGTATACTGTAACTGTAACACTAACCCTAACTGTCCATTTCCTATTGATTACTGTATTAACCCCATTAAAACCATCCAACCCAACGGTGATGGTAACGCCCAACCCTCCAGTAACTCTGATTGCACAGAGACATTCCCGCACTCCCAATGGCATCAGATCACCAAACTCCTTTGTGTCACCATGTCTCTTGGCCCCAGGCGTCTTGAGCAGCGCACACAGTGCAGCCCCTGTGTTTCTGAACAGCGCACTCACTCTTTGTTGCGTTCCACAGGTGGGAGTGGAGAACTGCACCACAAAAACCACACGGAGGGATCCATTGTTCTTCACAGACTCGGTGAGAAACGGTAAGATGCAACTCCTGGAATGGCACTTTGCTGCCCAGCTGCCTTAAGAGGTAAGGACAACATGTGCTCACCAATGTTTATTTATGAGTAAATTACTGTGTTTCTAGAAGATGGTTATCCCGTTGTGTTGTACTGCATCACTTTGTGCCCTGGATTTCAATCTGGGTCACCATAGTGTAGAAGTAGAGTGTGCGTGTGTGTGTGCATGTGTAGTTGTAACCTAAGAACCGTACAGCAGTACAGGCATAGTGACAGAGCTCTACACCTCAGTTGTGCACTGTGACCATCTCTGACCTTCAAAGTCATATCTCAAACAGCTCTAAAAGTTCTCTGTAATAACGCTAACCTGACTCTTGCACCGTTTACAGGGCCGGGCTGACGGCGAGCTCTACTTGCGTCTCTGCGTTTGTAGAGTTACCAATGTCTCTTTCTAAATGATGTCTCTTGTTGTTACAGGTGGAGGCCTCTTCAGCACTGCTCAATTCCAGCCCATAGCGTCACCTGCAGTTGTAAGCACACTGTGTGGGATGCAGCACTCGCATCGATTGTACTTCGTTTCATAGTCCTCAGCCTGGCGATCCAACGCGTCCACGTCCGTCTGTCCACATCTCCTCTACGGCGGCTGATCGACGCTTCCTTCCACCGCGACGCCGTCTCCAGACTTGCGCAGGTGCACTGTGTCCCTCACCCAGTTCATCAATAAAGATTTTGGACATGCCCCAATTCCACTTGGGACATGACATTGGTTATAGTCCCACCCTATGGGCGTGGCCATGGCACTTGTTCTTTACACAGCCAATAGTGTCCCCGTCCCAGCACCCCCCTGTACTTATCTCCTGGAGAATCCCATGGCTCATCGTGTCCAGTACTTTGCCTCGCTTACGGGGTCGGGTTAGCTTTGCTCTGAGTTTGCTTGTCCAGCAGGCTGACCCAAACCCGTAACCAACACCCAGAGTTTGCAAGGAGTCCTTTTGCACTCTTTTCCCATTGGATTGAGACTCGTGCCGGTTTGCGGCCAATTGGAGATGGGCGCTGATTTCAGCGCAGCAGAGGCTTTTGCCTCTCCCAAATTGAATTGAGTTAGGCCTTGCTTACGGGGTTGGGTTAGCTTTACTCAGTTTTTCCTTGTAGAGTAGGCTAACCCAACCTCGTAACCAACGCACGGCCGTTGGTCGGAGACCTTTTGCTCCTTCCCGGCCACTTTGAGACTCGTGCCGGTTTGCGGCCACACTGAGACGGATGCTGATTTTTGCCACTTCCAAATTGACTTTAGCCATTGCTTATGGGGTCGGTTTAACTTTGCTCTGAGTTTGCTTGTCCAGCAGGCTAACCCAACCCCATAACCAACACCCCCATCTCACAGAGTCCTTTTGCACTCCTTTCCGATTGGATTGAGACTCGTGCCGGTTTGCGGCCAGTCCAAGATGAGCGCTGATTTCAGTGCAGCAGAGGCTTTTGCCTCTCCCAAATTGAATTGAGTTAGGCCTTGCTTACGGGGTTGGGTTAGCTTTGCTCAGTTTTTCCTTGTAGAGTAGGCTAACCCAACCTCGTAACCAACGCACGGCCGTTGGTCGGAGACCTTTTGCTCCTTCCCGGCCACTCTGAGACTCGTGCCGGTTTGCGGCCAGTCCAAGATGAGCGCTGATTTCAGCGCCGGCCATGATTTTTGCCTGTTCCAAATTGAGTTTAATTTGAGTAATTGGCTTGAACTAAATTGACAAATTAAATTTCAAATTGAGTTAGGCCTTGCTTACGGGGTTGGGTTAGCTTTGCTCAGTTTTTCCTTGTAGAGTAGGCTAACCCAACCTCGTAACCAACGCACGGCCGTTGGTCGGAGACCTTTTGCTCCTTCCCGGCCACTTTGAGACTCGTGCCGGTTTGCGGCCACTCTGAGACTTGAGTTCTGTCCCGGACGCCCTGAGGTCCGTGTTGGTTTTGATGTGGCCCCGGTCCTTTGATTCCATGTGCCCAATTAAGGAAAGCGTTTGGTTTTTTGTATATCGGGTATGTGGATTGCGTGCAGAACGCGGTGTTTGTGTACCCAAATGATACTGAGGCCTCGTGACCCTTGTCTAGTCGGTCTGATATGGATTATGTATATAAAGTGAGTTTTGGACTGTCTGTGTACACTATGGCTGTAAAACATGTCTGGGACCCGCTCTGATGCTGTGTACCATGATGTCTGGGACCCGCTCTGATGCTGTGTACCATGATGTCTGGGACCCGCTCTGATGCTGTGTACCATGACGATGCTGTCTGGGCCCCGCTCTGATGCTGTGTACCATGACGATGCTGTCTGGGCCCCGCTCTGATGCTGTGTACAATGACGATGCTGTCTGGGCCCCGCTCTGATGCTCTGTACAATTTGTGGCCCCGCCCTGATGCTGTGTATGCTGTGGCTGTAACCATTTCTCAGACCCGCTCTGAGTCTTTGTATGACAAAATGATGTCTGGAACCCACACTGTATTTGTATTTGCTGTGGTTGTAACTTGTACTGATGCAGACGATGTGTATGCTGTACCTGTAAACTGCGCCTTGTATTGTGCCCATGTGTGTGCTCTGTGTGTTGATGTGCATTGTTTGTACTGCTCTGTGATATCACAGCATGCACTAAACATTGCTCACTATGCAATAAAGCAATATTTGTCACACAGAACTGAGTGTTGTGTTGCATTTTCTGCACCAGGACCATCTCACCATACAAGGTAGGTGTGACAGGTAAGTGTGGGGCTAGTGTGGTTAGATTTAGGCTCTAGTTGGACTTAGTGCCTAGTTAGTTGGGGTAGGACTTAGAGGTTGCAGTTGGTTGCGGTAGGACTTAGCGGTGGTTGCGGTAGGACTTAGCGGTGGTTGCAGGTGGTTGCGATAGGACTTAGCGGTGGTTGCAGGTGGTTGCGGTAGGACTTAGCGGTGGTTGCAGGTGGTTGCGGTAGGACTTAGCGGTGGTTGCAGGTGGTTGCGGTAGGACTTAGCGGTGGTTGCAGGTGGTTGCGGTAGGACTTAGCGGTGGTTGCGGTAGGACTTAGCGGTGGTTGCAGGTGGTTGCGGTAGGACTTAGCGGTGGTTGCAGGTGGTTGCGGTAGGACTTAGCGGTGGTTGCAGTGGTTGCGGTAGGACTTAGCGGTGGTTGCAGGTGGTTGCGGTAGGACTTAGCGGTGGTTGCGGTAGGACTTAGCGGTGGTTGCAGCGGTTGCGGTAGGACTTAGCGGTGGTTGCAGTGGTTGCGGTAGCACTTAGCGGTGGTTGCAGTGGTTGCGGTAGGACTTAGCGGTGGTTGCAGTGGTTGCGGTAGGACTTAGCGGTGGTTGCGGTAGGACTTAGCGGTGGTTGCAGCGGTTGCGGTAGGACTTAGCGGTGGTTGCAGTGGTTGCGGTAGCACTTAGCGGTGGTTGCAGTGGTTGCGGTAGGACTTAGCGGTGGTTGCAGTGGTTGCGGTAGGACTTAGCGGTGGTTGCAGGTGGTTGCGGTAGGACTTAGCGGTGGTTGCGGTAGGACTTAGCGGTGGTTGCAGCGGTTGCGGTAGGACTTAGCGGTGGT